>NW_027212539.1:0-350000 GCF_947461875.1 Haliaeetus albicilla
GGCCCCTTCCTTGTGGGAGAAGGAGCCGGACGTTTGCCTTTTCGGAAAGAGGCTCTGCCGAGAACGAGCGCCGTGAGATGCTGAGTCTCTGGGAAAGCACAGATGCCCAGTGCTGTTGTGCCTGTGGGTAGGGTGCACGGGGACAGTGAAGACCAGCAAGAGCTTTCAGGGCTGGCCCCTTCCTTGTGGGAGAAGGAGCCGGACGTTTGCCTTTTCGGAAAGAGGCTCTGCCGAGAACGAGCGCCGTGAGATATGCCGTCTGTGGTTAAGCACAGATGCCCAGTGCTGTTCTGCCTGTGGGTAGGGTGCACGGGGACAGTGAAGACCAGCAAGAGCTTTCAGGGCTGGCCCCTTCCTTGTGGGAGAAGGAGCCGGACGTTTGCCTTTTCGGAAAGAGGCTCTGCCGAGAACGAGCGCCGTGAGATGCTGAGTCTCTGGGAAAGCACAGATGCCCATTGCTGTTGTGCCTGTGGGTAGGGTGCACGGGGCCAGTGAAGACCAGCAAGAGCTTTCAGGGCTGGCCCCTTCCTTGTGGGAGAAGGAGCCGGACGTTTGCCTTTTTGGAAAGAGGCTCTGCCGAGAGTGAACGACGTGAGATAGGCCGTCTGTGGTTAAGCACAGATGCCCAGTGCTGTTGTGCCTGTGGGTAGGGTGCACGGGGCCAGTGAAGACCAGCAAGAGCTTTCAGGGCTGGCCCCTTCCTTGTGGGAGAAGGAGCCGGACGTTTGCCTTTTCGGAAAGAGGCTCTGCCGAGAACGAGCGCCGTGAGATGCTGAGTCTCTGGGAAAGCACAGATGCCCATTGCTGTTGTGCCTTTGGGTAGGGTGCACGGGGATAGTGAAGACCAGCAAGAGCTTTCAGGGCTGGCCCCTTCCTTGTGGGAGAAGGAGCCGGACGTTTGCCTTTTCGGAAAGAGGCTCTGCCGAGAACGAGCGCCGTGAGATATGCCGTCTGTGGTTAAGCACAGATGCCCAGTGCTGTTGTGCCTGTGGGTAGGGTGCACGGGGCCAGTGAAGACCAGCAAGAGCTTTCAGGGCTGGCCCCTTCCTTGTGGGAGAAGGAGCCGGACGTTTGCCCTTTCGGAAAGAGGCTCTGCCGAGAGCGAATGCAGTGAGATGCTGAGTCTCTGGGAAAGCACAGATGCCCAGTGCTGTTGTGCCTGTGGATAGGGTGCACGGGGATAGTGAAGACCAGCAAGAGCTTTCAGGGCTGGCCCCTTCCTTGTGGGAGAAGGAGCCGGACGTTTGCCTTTTCGGAAAGAGGCTCTGCCGAGAACGAGCGCCGTGAGATATGCCGTCTGTGGTTAAGCACAGATGCCCAGTGCTGTTGTGCCTGTGGGTAGGGTGCACGGGGCCAGTGAAGACCAGCAAGAGCTTTCAGGGCTGGCCCCTTCCTTGTGGGAGAAGGAGCCGGACGTTTGCCTTTTCGGAAAGAGGCTCTGCCGAGAACGAGCGCCGTGAGATGCTGAGTCTCTGGGAAAGCACAGATGCCCAGTGCTGTTGTGCCTGTGGGTAGGGTGCACGGGGACAGTGAAGACCAGCAAGAGCTTTCAGGGCTGGCCCCTTCCTTGTGGGAGAAGGAGCCGGACGTTTGCCTTTTCGGAAAGAGGCTCTGCCGAGAACGAGCGCCGTGAGATATGCCGTCTGTGGTTAAGCACAGATGCCCAGTGCTGTTCTGCCTGTGGGTAGGGTGCACGGGGACAGTGAAGACCAGCAAGAGCTTTCAGGGCTGGCCCCTTCCTTGTGGGAGAAGGAGCCGGACGTTTGCCTTTTCGGAAAGAGGCTCTGCCGAGAACGAGCGCCGTGAGATGCTGAGTCTCTGGGAAAGCACAGATGCCCATTGCTGTTGTGCCTGTGGGTAGGGTGCACGGGGATAGTGAAGACCAGCAAGAGCTTTCAGGGCTGGCCCCTTCCTTGTGGGAGAAGGAGCCGGACGTTTGCCTTTTTGGAAAGAGGCTCTGCCGAGAGTGAACGACGTGAGATAGGCCGTCTGTGGTTAAGCACAGATGCCCAGTGCTGTTGTGCCTGTGGGTAGGGTGCACGGGGCCAGTGAAGACCAGCAAGAGCTTTCAGGGCTGGCCCCTTCCTTGTGGGAGAAGGAGCCGGACGTTTGCCTTTTCGGAAAGAGGCTCTGCCGAGAGCGAACGCTGTGAGATGCTGAGTCTCTGGGAAAGCACAGATGCCCAGTGCTGTTGTGCCTGTGGGTAGGGTGCACGGGGCCAGTGAAGACCAGCAAGAGCTTTCAGGGCTGGCCCCTTCCTTGTGGGAGAAGGAGCCGGACGTTTGCCTTTTCGGAAAGAGGCTCTGCCGAGAACGAGCGCCGTGAGATATGCCGTCTGTGGTTAAGCACAGATGCCCAGTGCTGTTGTGCCTGTGGGTAGGGTGCACGGGGCCAGTGAAGACCAGCAAGAGCTTTCAGGGCTGGCCCCTTCCTTGTGGGAGAAGGAGCCGGACGTTTGCCTTTTCGGAAAGAGGCTCTGCCGAGAACGAGCGCCGTGAGATATGCCGTCTGTGGTTAAGCACAGATGCCCAGTGCTGTTGTGCCTGTGGGTAGGGTGCACGGGGCCAGTGAAGACCAGCAAGAGCTTTCAGGGCTGGCCCCTTCCTTGTGGGAGAAGGAGCCGGACGTTTGCCTTTTCGGAAAGAGGCTCTGCCGAGAACGAGCGCCGTGAGATGCTGAGTCTCTGGGAAAGCACAGATGCCCAGTGCTGTTGTGCCTGTGGGTAGGGTGCGCGGGGATAGTGAAGACCAGCAAGAGCTTTCAGGGCTGGCCCCTTCCTTGTGGGAGAAGGAGCCGGACGTTTGCCTTTTCGGAAAGAGGCTCTGCCGAGAACGAGCGCCGTGAGATATGCCGTCTGTGGTTAAGCACAGATGCCCAGTGCTGTTGTGCCTGTGGGTAGGGTGCACGGGGCCAGTGAAGACCAGCAAGAGCTTTCAGGGCTGGCCCCTTCCTTGTGGGAGAAGGAGCCGGACGTTTGCCTTTTCGGAAAGAGGCTCTGCCGAGAACGAGCGCCGTGAGATATGCCGTCTGTGGTTAAGCACAGATGCCCAGTGCTGTTGTGCCTGTGGGTAGGGTGCACGGGGCCAGTGAAGACCAGCAAGAGCTTTCAGGGCTGGCCCCTTCCTTGTGGGAGAAGGAGCCGGACGTTTGCCTTTTCGGAAAGAGGCTCTGCCGAGAACGAGCGCCGTGAGATGCTGAGTCTCTGGGAAAGCACAGATGCCCATTGCTGTTGTGCCTTTGGGTAGGGTGCACGGGGATAGTGAAGACCAGCAAGAGCTTTCAGGGCTGGCCCCTTCCTTGTGGGAGAAGGAGCCGGACGTTTGCCTTTTCGGAAAGAGGCTCTGCCGAGAACGAGCGCCGTGAGATATGCCGTCTGTGGTTAAGCACAGATGCCCAGTGCTGTTGTGCCTGTGGGTAGGGTGCACGGGGCCAGTGAAGACCAGCAAGAGCTTTCAGGGCTGGCCCCTTCCTTGTGGGAGAAGGAGCCGGACGTTTGCCCTTTCGGAAAGAGGCTCTGCCGAGAGCGAATGCAGTGAGATGCTGAGTCTCTGGGAAAGCACAGATGCCCAGTGCTGTTGTGCCTGTGGATAGGGTGCACGGGGATAGTGAAGACCAGCAAGAGCTTTCAGGGCTGGCCCCTTCCTTGTGGGAGAAGGAGCCGGACGTTTGCCTTTTCGGAAAGAGGCTCTGCCGAGAACGAGCGCCGTGAGATATGCCGTCTGTGGTTAAGCACAGGTGCCCAGTGCTGTTGTGCCTGTGGGTAGGGTGCACGGGGCCAGTGAAGACCAGCAAGAGCTTTCAGGGCTGGCCCCTTCCTTGTGGGAGAAGGAGCCGGACGTTTGCCTTTTCGGAAAGAGGCTCTGCCGAGAACGAGCGCCGTGAGATGCTGAGTCTCTGGGAAAGCACAGATGCCCAGTGCTGTTGTGCCTGTGGGTAGGGTGCACGGGGACAGTGAAGACCAGCAAGAGCTTTCAGGGCTGGCCCCTTCCTTGTGGGAGAAGGAGCCGGACGTTTGCCTTTTCGGAAAGAGGCTCTGCCGAGAACGAGCGCCGTGAGATATGCCGTCTGTGGTTAAGCACAGATGCCCAGTGCTGTTGTGCCTGTGGGTAGGGTGCACGGGGACAGTGAAGACCAGCAAGAGCTTTCAGGGCTGGCCCCTTCCTTGTGGGAGAAGGAGCCGGACGTTTGCCCTTTCGGAAAGAGGCTCTGCCGAGAGCGAATGCAGTGAGATGCTGAGTCTCTGGGAAAGCACAGATGCCCAGTGCTGTTGTGCCTGTGGATAGGGTGCACGGGGATAGTGAAGACCAGCAAGAGCTTTCAGGGCTGGCCCCTTCCTTGTGGGAGAAGGAGCCGGACGTTTGCCTTTTCGGAAAGAGGCTCTGCCGAGAACGAGCGCCGTGAGATATGCCGTCTGTGGTTAAGCACAGATGCCCAGTGCTGTTCTGCCTGTGGGTAGGGTGCACGGGGCCAGTGAAGACCAGCAAGAGCTTTCAGGGCTGGCCCCTTCCTTGTGGGAGAAGGAGCCGGACGTTTGCCTTTTCGGAAAGAGGCTCTGCCGAGAACGAGCGCCGTGAGATGCTGAGTCTCTGGGAAAGCACAGATGCCCATTGCTGTTGTGCCTGTGGGTAGGGTGCACGGGGATAGTGAAGACCAGCAAGAGCTTTCAGGGCTGGCCCCTTCCTTGTGGGAGAAGGAGCCGGACGTTTGCCTTTTTGGAAAGAGGCTCTGCCGAGAGTGAACGACGTGAGATAGGCCGTCTGTGGTTAAGCACAGATGCCCAGTGCTGTTGTGCCTGTGGGTAGGGTGCACGGGGCCAGTGAAGACCAGCAAGAGCTTTCAGGGCTGGCCCCTTCCTTGTGGGAGAAGGAGCCGGACGTTTGCCTTTTCGGAAAGAGGCTCTGCCGAGAGCGAACGCTGTGAGATGCTGAGTCTCTGGGAAAGCACAGATGCCCAGTGCTGTTGTGCCTGTGGATAGGGTGCACGGGGATAGTGAAGACCAGCAAGAGCTTTCAGGGCTGGCCCCTTCCTTGTGGGAGAAGGAGCCGGACGTTTGCCTTTTCGGAAAGAGGCTCTGCCGAGAACGAGCGCCGTGAGATATGCCGTCTGTGGTTAAGCACAGATGCCCAGTGCTGTTGTGCCTGTGGGTAGGGTGCACGGGGCCAGTGAAGACCAGCAAGAGCTTTCAGGGCTGGCCCCTTCCTTGTGGGAGAAGGAGCCGGACGTTTGCCTTTTCGGAAAGAGGCTCTGCCGAGAGTGAACTACGTGAGATAGGCCGTCTGTGGTTAAGCACAGATGCCCAGTGCTGTTGTGCCTGTGGGTAGGGTGCACGGGGCCAGTGAAGACCAGCAAGAGCTTTCAGGGCTGGCCCCTTCCTTGTGGGAGAAGGAGCCGGACGTTTGCCTTTTCGGAAAGAGGCTCTGCCGAGAGCGAATGCAGTGAGATGCTGAGTCTCTGGGAAAGCACAGATGCCCACTGCTGTTGTGCCTGTGGGTAGGGTGCACGGGGCCAGTGAAGACCAGCAAGAGCTTTCAGGGCTGGCCCCTTCCTTGTGGGAGAAGGAGCCGGACGTTTGCCTTTTCGGAAAGAGGCTCTGCCGAGAACGAGCGCCGTGAGATATGCCGTCTGTGGTTAAGCACAGATGCCCAGTGCTGTTGTGCCTGTGGGTAGGGTGCACGGGGCCAGTGAAGACCAGCAAGAGCTTTCAGGGCTGGCCCCTTCCTTGTGGGAGAAGGAGCCGGACGTTTGCCTTTTCGGAAAGAGGCTCTGCCGAGAACGAGCGCCGTGAGATGCTGAGTCTCTGGGAAAGCACAGATGCCCAGTGCTGTTGTGCCTGTGGGTAGGGTGCACGGTGATAGTGAAGACCAGCAAGAGCTTTCAGGGCTGGCCCCTTCCTTGTGGGAGAAGGAGCCGGACGTTTGCCTTTTCGGAAAGAGGCACTGCCGAGAACGAGCGCCGTGAGATATGCCGTCTGCAGTTAAGCACAGATGCCCAGTGCTGTTGTGCCTGTGGGTAGGGTGCACGGGGATAGTGAAGACCAGCAAGAGCTTTCAGGGCTGGCCCCTTCCTTGTGGGAGAAGGAGCCGGACGTTTGCCTTTTCGGAAAGAGGCTCTGCCGAGAACGAGCGCCGTGAGATATGCCGTCTGTGGTTAAGCACAGATGCCCATTGCTGTTGTGCCTGTGGGTAGGGTGCACGGGGCCAGTGAAGACCAGCAAGAGCTTTCAGGGCTGGCCCCTTCCTTGTGGGAGAAGGAGCCGGACGTTTGCCTTTTCGGAAAGAGGCTCTGCCGAGAACGAGCGCCGTGAGATGCTGAGTCTCTGGGAAAGCACAGATGCCCAGTGCTGTTGTGCCTGTGGGTAGGGTGCACGGGGCCAGTGAAGACCAGCAAGAGCTTTCAGGGCTGGCCCCTTCCTTGTGGGAGAAGGAGCCGGACGTTTGCCTTTTCGGAAAGAGGCTCTGCCGAGAACGAGCGCCGTGAGATATGCCGTCTGTGGTTAAGCACAGATGCCCAGTGCTGTTGTGCCTGTGGGTAGGGTGCACGGGGCCAGTGAAGACCAGCAAGAGCTTTCAGGGCTGGCCCCTTCCTTGTGGGAGAAGGAGCCGGACGTTTGCCTTTTCGGAAAGAGGCTCTGCCGAGAACGAGCGCCGTGAGATATGCCGTCTGTGGTTAAGCACAGATGCCCAGTGCTGTTGTGCCTGTGGGTAGGGTGCACGGGGCCAGTGAAGACCAGCAAGAGCTTTCAGGGCTGGCCCCTTCCTTGTGGGAGAAGGAGCCGGACGTTTGCCTTTTCGGAAAGAGGCTCTGCCGAGAGCGAACGCCGTGAGATATGCCGTCTGTGGTTAAGCACAGATGCCCATTGCTGTTGTGCCTGTGGGTAGGGTGCACGGGGCCAGTGAAGACCAGCAAGAGCTTTCAGGGCTGGCCCCTTCCTTGTGGGAGAAGGAGCCGGACGTTTGCCTTTTCGGAAAGAGGCTCTGCCGAGAACGAGCGCCGTGAGATGCTGAGTCTCTGGGAAAGCACAGATGCCCAGTGCTGTTGTGCCTGTGGGTAGGGTGCACGGGGATAGTGAAGACCAGCAAGAGCTTTCAGGGCTGGCCCCTTCCTTGTGGGAGAAGGAGCCGGACGTTTGCCTTTTCGGAAAGAGGCTCTGCCGAGAACGAGCGCCGTGAGATATGCCGTCTGTGGTTAAGCACAGATGCCCAGTGCTGTTGTGCCTGTGGGTAGGGTGCACGGGGACAGTGAAGACCAGCAAGAGCTTTCAGGGCTGGCCCCTTCCTTGTGGGAGAAGGAGCCGGACGTTTGCCTTTTCGGAAAGAGGCTCTGCCGAGAACGAGCGCCGTGAGATATGCCGTCTGTGGTTAAGCACAGATGCCCAGTGCTGTTGTGCCTGTGGATAGGGTGCACGGGGCCAGTGAAGACCAGCAAGAGCTTTCAGGGCTGGCCCCTTCCTTGTGGGAGAAGGAGCCGGACGTTTGCCTTTTCGGAAAGAGGCTCTGCCGAGAACGAGCGCCGTGAGATGCTGAGTCTCTGGGAAAGCACAGATGCCCATTGCTGTTGTGCCTTTGGGTAGGGTGCACGGGGATAGTGAAGACCAGCAAGAGCTTTCAGGGCTGGCCCCTTCCTTGTGGGAGAAGGAGCCGGACGTTTGCCTTTTCGGAAAGAGGCTCTGCCGAGAACGAGCGCCGTGAGATATGCCGTCTGTGGTTAAGCACAGATGCCCAGTGCTGTTGTGCCTGTGGGTAGGGTGCACGGGGCCAGTGAAGACCAGCAAGAGCTTTCAGGGCTGGCCCCTTCCTTGTGGGAGAAGGAGCCGGACGTTTGCCCTTTCGGAAAGAGGCTCTGCCGAGAGCGAATGCAGTGAGATGCTGAGTCTCTGGGAAAGCACAGATGCCCAGTGCTGTTGTGCCTGTGGATAGGGTGCACGGGGATAGTGAAGACCAGCAAGAGCTTTCAGGGCTGGCCCCTTCCTTGTGGGAGAAGGAGCCGGACGTTTGCCTTTTCGGAAAGAGGCTCTGCCGAGAACGAGCGCCGTGAGATATGCCGTCTGTGGTTAAGCACAGATGCCCAGTGCTGTTGTGCCTGTGGGTAGGGTGCACGGGGCCAGTGAAGACCAGCAAGAGCTTTCAGGGCTGGCCCCTTCCTTGTGGGAGAAGGAGCCGGACGTTTGCCTTTTCGGAAAGAGGCTCTGCCGAGAACGAGCGCCGTGAGATATGCCGTCTGTGGTTAAGCACAGATGCCCAGTGCTGTTGTGCCTGTGGGTAGGGTGCACGGGGACAGTGAAGACCAGCAAGAGCTTTCAGGGCTGGCCCCTTCCTTGTGGGAGAAGGAGCCGGACGTTTGCCTTTTCGGAAAGAGGCTCTGCCGAGAACGAGCGCCGTGAGATATGCCGTCTGTGGTTAAGCACAGATGCCCAGTGCTGTTGTGCCTGTGGGTAGGGTGCACGGGGCCAGTGAAGACCAGCAAGAGCTTTCAGGGCTGGCCCCTTCCTTGTGGGAGAAGGAGCCGGACGTTTGCCTTTTCGGAAAGAGGCTCTGCCGAGAACGAGCGCCGTGAGATATGCCGTCTGTGGTTAAGCACAGATGCCCAGTGCTGTTGTGCCTGTGGGTAGGGTGCACGGGGCCAGTGAAGACCAGCAAGAGCTTTCAGGGCTGGCCCCTTCCTTGTGGGAGAAGGAGCCGGACGTTTGCCTTTTCGGAAAGAGGCTCTGCCGAGAACGAGCGCCGTGAGATATGCCGTCTGTGGTTAAGCACAGATGCCCATTGCTGTTGTGCCTGTGGGTAGGGTGCACGGGGCCAGTGAAGACCAGCAAGAGCTTTCAGGGCTGGCCCCTTCCTTGTGGGAGAAGGAGCCGGACGTTTGCCCTTTCGGAAAGAGGCTCTGCCGAGAGCGAATGCAGTGAGATGCTGAGTCTCTGGGAAAGCACAGATGCCCAGTGCTGTTGTGCCTGTGCATAGGGTGCACGGGGACAGTGAAGACCAGCAAGAGCTTTCAGGGCTGGCCCCTTCCTTGTGGGAGAAGGAGCCGGACGTTTGCCTTTTCGGAAAGAGGCTCTGCCGAGAACGAGCGCCGTGAGATATGCCGTCTGTGGTTAAGCACAGATGCCCATTGCTGTTGTGCCTGTGGGTAGGGTGCACGGGGCCAGTGAAGACCAGCAAGAGCTTTCAGGGCTGGCCCCTTCCTTGTGGGAGAAGGAGCCGGACGTTTGCCTTTTCGGAAAGAGGCTCTGCCGAGAACGAGCGCCGTGAGATGCTGAGTCTCTGGGAAAGCACAGATGCCCAGTGCTGTTGTGCCTGTGGGTAGGGTGCACGGGGACAGTGAAGACCAGCAAGAGCTTTCAGGGCTGGCCCCTTCCTTGTGGGAGAAGGAGCCGGACGTTTGCCTTTTCGGAAAGAGGCTCTGCCGAGAACGAGCGCCGTGAGATATGCCGTCTGTGGTTAAGCACAGATGCCCATTGCTGTTGTGCCTGTGGGTAGGGTGCACGGGGCCAGTGAAGACCAGCAAGAGCTTTCAGGGCTGGCCCCTTCCTTGTGGGAGAAGGAGCCGGACGTTTGCCTTTTCGGAAAGAGGCACTGCCGAGAACGAGCGCCGTGAGATATGCCGTCTGCGGTTAAGCACAGATGCCCAGTGCTGTTGTGCCTGTGGATAGGGTGCACGGGGATAGTGAAGACCAGCAAGAGCTTTCAGGGCTGGCCCCTTCCTTGTGGGAGAAGGAGCCGGACGTTTGCCTTTTCGGAAAGAGGCTCTGCCGAGAGCGAACGCCGTGAGATATGCTGTCTGTGGTTAAGCACAGATGCCCATTGCTGTTGTGCCTGTGGGTAGGGTGCACGGGGCCAGTGAAGACCAGCAAGAGCTTTCAGGGCTGGCCCCTTCCTTGTGGGAGAAGGAGCCGGACGTTTGCCTTTTCGGAAAGAGGCTCTGCCGAGAACGAGCGCCGTGAGATGCTGAGTCTCTGGGAAAGCACAGATGCCCAGTGCTGTTGTGCCTGTGGGTAGGGTGCACGGGGACAGTGAAGACCAGCAAGAGCTTTCAGGGCTGGCCCCTTCCTTGTGGGAGAAGGAGCCGGACGTTTGCCTATTCGGAAAGAGGCTCTGCCGAGAACGAGCGCCGTGAGATATGCCGTCTGCGGTTAAGCACAGATGCCCAGTGCTGTTGTGCCTATGCATAGGGTGCACGGGGACAGTGAAGACCAGCAAGAGCTTTCAGGGCTGGCCCCTTCCTTGTGGGAGAAGGAGCCGGACGTTTGCCTATTCGGAAAGAGGCTCTGCCGAGAACGAGCGCCGTGAGATATGCCGTCTGTGGTTAAGCACAGATGCCCAGTGCTGTTGTGCCTGTGGGTAGGGTGCACGGGGCCAGTGAAGACCAGCAAGAGCTTTCAGGGCTGGCCCCTTCCTTGTGGGAGAAGGAGCCGGACGTTTGCCTTTTCGGAAAGAGGCTCTGCCGAGAACGAGCGCCGTGAAATGCTGAGTCTCTGGGAAAGCACAGATGCCCAGTGCTGTTGTGCCTGTGGGTAGGGTGCGCGGGGATAGTGAAGACCAGCAAGAGCTTTCAGGGCTGGCCCCTTCCTTGTGGGAGAAGGAGCCGGACGTTTGCCTTTTCGGAAAGAGGCTCTGCCGAGAACGAGCGCCGTGAGATATGCCGTCTGTGGTTAAGCACAGATGCCCAGTGCTGTTGTGCCTGTGGGTAGGGTGCACGCGGCCAGTGAAGACCAGCAAGAGCTTTCAGGGCTGGCCCCTTCCTTGTGGGAGAAGGAGCCGGACGTTTGCCTTTTCGGAAAGAGGCTCTGCCGAGAACGAGCGCCGTGAGATATGCCGTCTGTGGTTAAGCACAGATGGCCAGTGCTGTTGTGCCTGTGGGTAGGGTGCACGGGGCCAGTGAAGACCAGCAAGAGCTTTCAGGGCTGGCCCCTTCCTTGTGGGAGAAGGAGCCGGACGTTTGCCTTTTCGGAAAGAGGCTCTGCCGAGAACGAGCGCCGTGAGATATGCCGTCTGTGGTTAAGCACAGATGCCCAGTGCTGTTGTGCCTGTGGGTAGGGTGCACGGGGCCAGTGAAGACCAGCAAGAGCTTTCAGGGCTGGCCCCTTCCTTGTGGGAGAAGGAGCCGGACGTTTGCCCTTTCGGAAAGAGGCTCTGCCGAGAGCGAATGCAGTGAGATGCTGAGTCTCTGGGAAAGCACAGATGCCCAGTGCTGTTGTGCCTGTGCATAGGGTGCACGGGGACAGTGAAGACCAGCAAGAGCTTTCAGGGCTGGCCCCTTCCTTGTGGGAGAAGGAGCCGGACGTTTGCCTTTTCGGAAAGAGGCTCTGCCGAGAACGAGCGCCGTGAGATATGCCGTCTGTGGTTAAGCACAGATGCCCATTGCTGTTGTGCCTGTGGGTAGGGTGCACGGGGCCAGTGAAGACCAGCAAGAGCTTTCAGGGCTGGCCCCTTCCTTGTGGGAGAAGGAGCCGGACGTTTGCCTTTTCGGAAAGAGGCTCTGCCGAGAACGAGCGCCGTGAGATGCTGAGTCTCTGGGAAAGCACAGATGCCCAGTGCTGTTGTGCCTGTGGGTAGGGTGCACGGGGACAGTGAAGACCAGCAAGAGCTTTCAGGGCTGGCCCCTTCCTTGTGGGAGAAGGAGCCGGACGTTTGCCTTTTCGGAAAGAGGCTCTGCCGAGAACGAGCGCCGTGAGATATGCCGTCTGTGGTTAAGCACAGATGCCCATTGCTGTTGTGCCTGTGGGTAGGGTGCACGGGGCCAGTGAAGACCAGCAAGAGCTTTCAGGGCTGGCCCCTTCCTTGTGGGAGAAGGAGCCGGACGTTTGCCTTTTCGGAAAGAGGCACTGCCGAGAACGAGCGCCGTGAGATATGCCGTCTGCGGTTAAGCACAGATGCCCAGTGCTGTTGTGCCTGTGGATAGGGTGCACGGGGATAGTGAAGACCAGCAAGAGCTTTCAGGGCTGGCCCCTTCCTTGTGGGAGAAGGAGCCGGACGTTTGCCTTTTCGGAAAGAGGCTCTGCCGAGAGCGAACGCCGTGAGATATGCCGTCTGTGGTTAAGCACAGATGCCCATTGCTGTTGTGCCTGTGGGTAGGGTGCACGGGGCCAGTGAAGACCAGCAAGAGCTTTCAGGGCTGGCCCCTTCCTTGTGGGAGAAGGAGCCGGACGTTTGCCTTTTCGGAAAGAGGCTCTGCCGAGAACGAGCGCCGTGAGATGCTGAGTCTCTGGGAAAGCACAGATGCCCAGTGCTGTTGTGCCTGTGGGTAGGGTGCACGGGGACAGTGAAGACCAGCAAGAGCTTTCAGGGCTGGCCCCTTCCTTGTGGGAGAAGGAGCCGGACGTTTGCCTATTCGGAAAGAGGCTCTGCCGAGAACGAGCGCCGTGAGATATGCCGTCTGCGGTTAAGCACAGATGCCCAGTGCTGTTGTGCCTATGCA
Source organism: Haliaeetus albicilla (assembly GCF_947461875.1). Lineage (NCBI taxonomy): Eukaryota > Metazoa > Chordata > Aves > Accipitriformes > Accipitridae > Haliaeetus > Haliaeetus albicilla. The sequence goes on from NW_027212539.1 coordinate 12,412, forward strand.
TAGGGTGCACGGGGACAGTGAAGACCAGCAAGAGCTTTCAGGGCTGGCCCCTTCCTTGTGGGAGAAGGAGCCGGACGTTTGCCTATTCGGAAAGAGGCACTGCCGAGAACGAGCGCCGTGAGATATGCCGTCTGTGGTTAAGCACAGATGCCCAGTGCTGTTGTGCCTGTGGGTAGGGTGCACGGGGCCAGTGAAGACCAGCAAGAGCTTTCAGGGCTGGCCCCTTCCTTGTGGGAGAAGGAGCCGGACGTTTGCCTTTTCGGAAAGAGGCTCTGCCGAGAACGAGCGCCGTGAAATGCTGAGTCTCTGGGAAAGCACAGATGCCCAGTGCTGTTGTGCCTGTGGGTAGGGTGCGCGGGGATAGTGAAGACCAGCAAGAGCTTTCAGGGCTGGCCCCTTCCTTGTGGGAGAAGGAGCCGGACGTTTGCCTTTTCGGAAAGAGGCTCTGCCGAGAACGAGCGCCGTGAGATATGCCGTCTGTGGTTAAGCACAGATGCCCAGTGCTGTTGTGCCTGTGGGTAGGGTGCACGCGGCCAGTGAAGACCAGCAAGAGCTTTCAGGGCTGGCCCCTTCCTTGTGGGAGAAGGAGCCGGACGTTTGCCTTTTCGGAAAGAGGCTCTGCCGAGAACGAGCGCCGTGAGATGCTGAGTCTCTGGGAAAGCACAGATGCCCAGTGCTGTTGTGCCTGTGGGTAGGGTGCACGGGGCCAGTGAAGACCAGCAAGAGCTTTCAGGGCTGGCCCCTTCCTTGTGGGAGAAGGAGCCGGACGTTTGCCTTTTCGGAAAGAGGCTCTGCCGAGAACGAGCGCCGTGAGATATGCCGTCTGTGGTTAAGCACAGATGCCCAGTGCTGTTGTGCCTGTGGGTAGGGTGCACGGGGACAGTGAAGACCAGCAAGAGCTTTCAGGGCTGGCCCCTTCCTTGTGGGAGAAGGAGCCGGACGTTTGCCTTTTCGGAAAGAGGCTCTGCCGAGAACGAGCGCCGTGAGATGCTGAGTCTCTGGGAAAGCACAGATGCCCATTGCTGTTGTGCCTTTGGGTAGGGTGCACGGGGATAGTGAAGACCAGCAAGAGCTTTCAGGGCTGGCCCCTTCCTTGTGGGAGAAGGAGCCGGACGTTTGCCTTTTCGGAAAGAGGCTCTGCCGAGAACGAGCGCCGTGAGATATGCCGTCTGTGGTTAAGCACAGATGCCCAGTGCTGTTGTGCCTGTGGGTAGGGTGCACGGGGACAGTGAAGACCAGCAAGAGCTTTCAGGGCTGGCCCCTTCCTTGTGGGAGAAGGAGCCGGACGTTTGCCCTTTCGGAAAGAGGCTCTGCCGAGAGCGAATGCAGTGAGATGCTGAGTCTCTGGGAAAGCACAGATGCCCAGTGCTGTTGTGCCTGTGGATAGGGTGCACGGGGATAGTGAAGACCAGCAAGAGCTTTCAGGGCTGGCCCCTTCCTTGTGGGAGAAGGAGCCGGACGTTTGCCTTTTCGGAAAGAGGCTCTGCCGAGAACGAGCGCCGTGAGATATGCCGTCTGTGGTTAAGCACAGATGCCCAGTGCTGTTGTGCCTGTGGGTAGGGTGCACGGGGCCAGTGAAGACCAGCAAGAGCTTTCAGGGCTGGCCCCTTCCTTGTGGGAGAAGGAGCCGGACGTTTGCCTTTTCGGAAAGAGGCTCTGCCGAGAACGAGCGCCGTGAGATATGCCGTCTGTGGTTAAGCACAGATGCCCAGTGCTGTTGTGCCTGTGGATAGGGTGCACGGGGCCAGTGAAGACCAGCAAGAGCTTTCAGGGCTGGCCCCTTCCTTGTGGGAGAAGGAGCCGGACGTTTGCCTTTTCGGAAAGAGGCTCTGCCGAGAACGAACGCAGTGAGATGCTGAGTCTCTGGGAAAGCACAGATGCCCAGTGCTGTTGTGCCTGTGGGTAGGGTGCACGGGGCCAGTGAAGACCAGCAAGAGCTTTCAGGGCTGGCCCCTTCCTTGTGGGAGAAGGAGCCGGACGTTTGCCTTTTCGGAAAGAGGCTCTGCCGAGAACGAGCGCCGTGAGATGCTGAGTCTGTGGTTAAGCACAGATGCCCATTGCTGTTGTGCCTGTGGGTAGGGTGCACGGGGCCAGTGAAGACCAGCAAGAGCTTTCAGGGCTGGCCCCTTCCTTGTGGGAGAAGGAGCCGGACGTTTGCCTTTTCGGAAAGAGGCTCTGCCGAGAACGAGCGCCGTGAGATATGCCGTCTGTGGTTAAGCACAGATGCCCAGTGCTGTTGTGCCTGTGGGTAGGGTGCACGGGGCCAGTGAAGACCAGCAAGAGCTTTCAGGGCTGGCCCCTTCCTTGTGGGAGAAGGAGCCGGACGTTTGCCTTTTCGGAAAGAGGCTCTGCCGAGAACGAGCGCCGTGAGATGCTGAGTCTCTGGGAAAGCACAGATGCCCAGTGCTGTTGTGCCTGTGGGTAGGGTGCACGGGGACAGTGAAGACCAGCAAGAGCTTTCAGGGCTGGCCCCTTCCTTGTGGGAGAAGGAGCCGGACGTTTGCCTTTTCGGAAAGAGGCTCTGCCGAGAACGAGCGCCGTGAGATATGCCGTCTGTGGTTAAGCACAGATGCCCATTGCTGTTGTGCCTGTGGGTAGGGTGCACGGGGCCAGTGAAGACCAGCAAGAGCTTTCAGGGCTGGCCCCTTCCTTGTGGGAGAAGGAGCCGGACGTTTGCCTTTTCGGAAAGAGGCTCTGCCGAGAACGAGCGCCGTGAGATATGCCATCTGCGGTTAAGCACAGATGCCCAGTGCTGTTGTGCCTGTGGATAGGGTGCACGGGGCCAGTGAAGACCAGCAAGAGCTTTCAGGGCTGGCCCCTTCCTTGTGGGAGAAGGAGCCGGACGTTTGCCTTTTCGGAAAGAGGCTCTGCCGAGAGCGAACGCCGTGAGATATGCCGTCTGTGGTTAAGCACAGATGCCCAGTGCTGTTGTGCCTGTGGGTAGGGTGCACGGGGCCAGTGAAGACCAGCAAGAGCTTTCAGGGCTGGCCCCTTCCTTGTGGGAGAAGGAGCCGGACGTTTGCCTTTTCGGAAAGAGGCTCTGCCGAGAACGAGCGCCGTGAGATGCTGAGTCTCTGGGAAAGCACAGATGCCCAGTGCTGTTGTGCCTGTGGGTAGGGTGCACGGGGCCAGTGAAGACCAGCAAGAGCTTTCAGGGCTGGCCCCTTCCTTGTGGGAGAAGGAGCCGGACGTTTGCCTTTTCGGAAAGAGGCTCTGCCGAGAACGAGCGCCGTGAGATATGCCGTCTGCGGTTAAGCACAGATGCCCAGTGCTGTTGTGCCTATGCATAGGGTGCACGGGGACAGTGAAGACCAGCAAGAGCTTTCAGGGCTGGCCCCTTCCTTGTGGGAGAAGGAGCCGGACGTTTGCCTATTCGGAAAGAGGCTCTGCCGAGAACGAGCGCCGTGAGATATGCCGTCTGTGGTTAAGCACAGATGCCCAGTGCTGTTGTGCCTGTGGGTAGGGTGCACGGGGACAGTGAAGACCAGCAAGAGCTTTCAGGGCTGGCCCCTTCCTTGTGGGAGAAGGAGCCGGACGTTTGCCTTTTCGGAAAGATGCTCTGCCGAGAGCGAACGCAGTGAGATGCTGAGTCTCTGGGAAAGCACAGATGCCCAGTGCTGTTGTGCCTGTGGGTAGGGTGCACGGGGCCAGTGAAGACCAGCAAGAGCTTTCAGGGCTGGCCCCTTCCTTGTGGGAGAAGGAGCCGGACGTTTGCCTTTTCGGAAAGAGGCTCTGCCGAGAACGAGCGCCGTGAGATATGCCGTCTGTGGTTAAGCACAGATGCCCAGTGCTGTTGTGCCTGTGGGTAGGGTGCACGGGGCCAGTGAAGACCAGCAAGAGCTTTCAGGGCTGGCCCCTTCCTTGTGGGAGAAGGAGGCGGACGTTTGCCCTTTCGGAAAGAGGCTCTGCCGAGAGCGAATGCAGTGAGATGCTGAGTCTCTGGGAAAGCACAGATGCCCAGTGCTGTTGTGCCTGTGGGTAGGGTGCACGGGGACAGTGAAGACCAGCAAGAGCTTTCAGGGCTGGCCCCTTCCTTGTGGGAGAAGGAGCCGGACGTTTGCCTTTTCGGAAAGAGGCTCTGCCGAGAACGAGCGCCGTGAGATATGCCGTCTGTGGTTAAGCACAGATGCCCAGTGCTGTTGTGCCTGTGGGTAGGGTGCACGGGGCCAGTGAAGACCAGCAAGAGCTTTCAGGGCTGGCCCCTTCCTTGTGGGAGAAGGAGCCGGACGTTTGCCTTTTCGGAAAGAGGCTCTGCCGAGAGCGAATGCAGTGAGATGCTGAGTCTCTGGGAAAGCACAGATGCCCAGTGCTGTTGTGCCTGTGGGTAGGGTGCACGGGGCCAGTGAAGACCAGCAAGAGCTTTCAGGGCTGGCCCCTTCCTTGTGGGAGAAGGAGCCGGACGTTTGCCTTTTCGGAAAGAGGCTCTGCCGAGAACGAGCGCCGTGAGATATGCCGTCTGTGGTTAAGCACAGATGCCCAGTGCTGTTGTGCCTGTGGATAGGGTGCACGGGGCCAGTGAAGACCAGCAAGAGCTTTCAGGGCTGGCCCCTTCCTTGTGGGAGAAGGAGCCGGACGTTTGCCTTTTCGGAAAGAGGCTCTGCCGAGAGCGAACGCAGTGAGATGCTGAGTCTCTGGGAAAGCACAGATGCCCAGTGCTGTTGTGCCTGTGGGTAGGGTGCACGGGGACAGTGAAGACCAGCAAGAGCTTTCAGGGCTGGCCCCTTCCTTGTGGGAGAAGGAGCCGGACGTTTGCCTTTTCGGAAAGAGGCTCTGCCGAGAACGAGCGCCGTGAGATGCTGAGTCTCTGGGAAAGCACAGATGCCCATTGCTGTTGTGCCTGTGGGTAGGGTGCACGGGGCCAGTGAAGACCAGCAAGAGCTTTCAGGGCTGGCCCCTTCCTTGTGGGAGAAGGAGCCGGACGTTTGCCTTTTCGGAAAGAGGCTCTGCCGAGAACGAGCGCCGTGAGATATGCCGTCTGTGGTTAAGCACAGATGCCCAGTGCTGTTGTGCCTGTGGGTAGGGTGCACGGGGCCAGTGAAGACCAGCAAGAGCTTTCAGGGCTGGCCCCTTCCTTGTGGGAGAAGGAGCCGGACGTTTGCCCTTTCGGAAAGAGGCTCTGCCGAGAGCGAATGCAGTGAGATGCTGAGTCTCTGGGAAAGCACAGATGCCCAGTGCTGTTGTGCCTGTGCATAGGGTGCACGGGGACAGTGAAGACCAGCAAGAGCTTTCAGGGCTGGCCCCTTCCTTGTGGGAGAAGGAGCCGGACGTTTGCCTTTTCGGAAAGAGGCTCTGCCGAGAACGAGCGCCGTGAGATATGCCGTCTGTGGTTAAGCACAGATGCCCAGTGCTGTTGTGCCTGTGGGTAGGGTGCACGGGGACAGTGAAGACCAGCAAGAGCTTTCAGGGCTGGCCCCTTCCTTGTGGGAGAAGGAGCCGGACGTTTGCCTTTTCGGAAAGAGGCTCTGCCGAGAACGAGCGCCGTGAGATGCTGAGTCTCTGGGAAAGCACAGATGCCCAGTGCTGTTGTGCCTGTGGGTAGGGTGCACGGGGACAGTGAAGACCAGCAAGAGCTTTCAGGGCTGGCCCCTTCCTTGTGGGAGAAGGAGCCGGACGTTTGCCTTTTCGGAAAGAGGCTCTGCCGAGAACGAGCGCCGTGAGATATGCCGTCTGTGGTTAAGCACAGATGCCCATTGCTGTTGTGCCTGTGGGTAGGGTGCACGGGGCCAGTGAAGACCAGCAAGAGCTTTCAGGGCTGGCCCCTTCCTTGTGGGAGAAGGAGCCGGACGTTTGCCTTTTCGGAAAGAGGCACTGCCGAGAACGAGCGCCGTGAGATATGCCGTCTGCGGTTAAGCACAGATGCCCAGTGCTGTTGTGCCTGTGGATAGGGTGCACGGGGATAGTGAAGACCAGCAAGAGCTTTCAGGGCTGGCCCCTTCCTTGTGGGAGAAGGAGCCGGACGTTTGCCTTTTCGGAAAGAGGCTCTGCCGAGAGCGAACGCCGTGAGATATGCCGTCTGTGGTTAAGCACAGATGCCCAGTGCTGTTGTGCCTGTGGGTAGGGTGCACGGGGCCAGTGAAGACCAGCAAGAGCTTTCAGGGCTGGCCCCTTCCTTGTGGGAGAAGGAGCCGGACGTTTGCCTTTTCGGAAAGAGGCTCTGCCGAGAACGAGCGCCGTGAGATGCTGAGTCTCTGGGAAAGCACAGATGCCCAGTGCTGTTGTGCCTGTGGGTAGGGTGCACGGGGACAGTGAAGACCAGCAAGAGCTTTCAGGGCTGGCCCCTTCCTTGTGGGAGAAGGAGCCGGACGTTTGCCTTTTCGGAAAGAGGCTCTGCCGAGAACGAGCGCCGTGAGATATGCCGTCTGCGGTTAAGCACAGATGCCCAGTGCTGTTGTGCCTGTGGGTAGGGTGCACGGGGCCAGTGAAGACCAGCAAGAGCTTTCAGGGCTGGCCCCTTCCTTGTGGGAGAAGGAGCCGGACGTTTGCCTATTCGGAAAGAGGCTCTGCCGAGAACGAGCGCCGTGAGATATGCCGTCTGTGGTTAAGCACAGATGCCCAGTGCTGTTGTGCCTGTGGATAGGGTGCACGGGGCCAGTGAAGACCAGCAAGAGCTTTCAGGGCTGGCCCCTTCCTTGTGGGAGAAGGAGCCGGACGTTTGCCTTTTCGGAAAGAGGCTCTGCCGAGAACGAGCGCCGTGAGATATGCCGTCTGCGGTTAAGCACAGATGCCCAGTGCTGTTGTGCCTGTGGGTAGGGTGCACGGGGACAGTGAAGACCAGCAAGAGCTTTCAGGGCTGGCCCCTTCCTTGTGGGAGAAGGAGCCGGACGTTTGCCTATTCGGAAAGAGGCTCTGCCGAGAACGAGCGCCGTGAGATATGCCGTCTGTGGTTAAGCACAGATGCCCAGTGCTGTTGTGCCTGTGGATAGGGTGCACGGGGCCAGTGAAGACCAGCAAGAGCTTTCAGGGCTGGCCCCTTCCTTGTGGGAGAAGGAGCCGGACGTTTGCCTTTTCGGAAAGATGCTCTGCCGAGAGCGAACGCAGTGAGATGCTGAGTCTCTGGGAAAGCACAGATGCCCAGTGCTGTTGTGCCTGTGGGTAGGGTGCACGGGGCCAGTGAAGACCAGCAAGAGCTTTCAGGGCTGGCCCCTTCCTTGTGGGAGAAGGAGCCGGACGTTTGCCTTTTCGGAAAGAGGCTCTGCCGAGAACGAGCGCCGTGAGATATGCCGTCTGTGGTTAAGCACAGATGCCCAGTGCTGTTGTGCCTGTGGGTAGGGTGCACGGGGACAGTGAAGACCAGCAAGAGCTTTCAGGGCTGGCCCCTTCCTTGTGGGAGAAGGAGCCGGACGTTTGCCCTTTCGGAAAGAGGCTCTGCCGAGAGCGAATGCAGTGAGATGCTGAGTCTCTGGGAAAGCACAGATGCCCAGTGCTGTTGTGCCTGTGGGTAGGGTGCACGGGGACAGTGAAGACCAGCAAGAGCTTTCAGGGCTGGCCCCTTCCTTGTGGGAGAAGGAGCCGGACGTTTGCCTTTTCGGAAAGAGGCTCTGCCGAGAACGAGCGCCGTGAGATATGCCGTCTGTGGTTAAGCACAGATGCCCAGTGCTGTTGTGCCTGTGGATAGGGTGCACGGGGCCAGTGAAGACCAGCAAGAGCTTTCAGGGCTGGCCCCTTCCTTGTGGGAGAAGGAGCCGGACGTTTGCCTTTTCGGAAAGAGGCTCTGCCGAGAGCGAATGCAGTGAGATGCTGAGTCTCTGGGAAAGCACAGATGCCCAGTGCTGTTGTGCCTGTGGGTAGGGTGCACGGGGCCAGTGAAGACCAGCAAGAGCTTTCAGGGCTGGCCCCTTCCTTGTGGGAGAAGGAGCCGGACGTTTGCCTTTTCGGAAAGAGGCTCTGCCGAGAACGAGCGCCGTGAGATATGCCGTCTGTGGTTAAGCACAGATGCCCAGTGCTGTTGTGCCTGTGGGTAGGGTGCACGGGGCCAGTGAAGACCAGCAAGAGCTTTCAGGGCTGGCCCCTTCCTTGTGGGAGAAGGAGCCGGACGTTTGCCTTTTCGGAAAGAGGCTCTGCCGAGAACGAGCGCCGTGAGATGCTGAGTCTCTGGGAAAGCACAGATGCCCAGTGCTGTTGTGCCTGTGGGTAGGGTGCACGGGGCCAGTGAAGACCAGCAAGAGCTTTCAGGGCTGGCCCCTTCCTTGTGGGAGAAGGAGCCGGACGTTTGCCTTTTCGGAAAGAGGCTCTGCCGAGAACGAGCGCCGTGAGATATGCCGTCTGTGGTTAAGCACAGATGCCCAGTGCTGTTGTGCCTGTGGGTAGGGTGCACGGGGCCAGTGAAGACCAGCAAGAGCTTTCAGGGCTGGCTCCTTCCTTGTGGGAGAAGGAGCCGGACGTTTGCCTTTTCGGAAAGAGGCTCTGCCGAGAACGAGCGCCGTGAGATATGCCGTCTGTGGTTAAGCACAGATGCCCAGTGCTGTTGTGCCTGTGGGTAGGGTGCACGGGGCCAGTGAAGACCAGCAAGAGCTTTCAGGGCTGGCCCCTTCCTTGTGGGAGAAGGAGCCGGACGTTTGCCTTTTCGGAAAGAGGCTCTGCCGAGAACGAGCGCCGTGAGATATGCCGTCTGTGGTTAAGCACAGATGCCCAGTGCTGTTGTGCCTGTGCGTAGGGTGCACGGGGCCAGTGAAGACCAGCAAGAGCTTTCAGGGCTGGCCCCTTCCTTGTGGGAGAAGGAGCCGGACGTTTGCCTTTTCGGAAAGAGGCTCTGCCGAGAACGAGCGCCGTGAGATGCTGAGTCTCTGGGAAAGCACAGATGCCCAGTGCTGTTGTGCCTATGCATAGGGTGCACGGGGACAGTGAAGACCAGCAAGAGCTTTCAGGGCTGGCCCCTTCCTTGTGGGAGAAGGAGCCGGACGTTTGCCTTTTCGGAAAGAGGCTCTGCCGAGAACGAGCGCCGTGAGATATGCCGTCTGTGGTTAAGCACAGATGCCCATTGCTGTTGTGCCTGTGGGTAGGGTGCACGGGGCCAGTGAAGACCAGCAAGAGCTTTCAGGGCTGGCCCCTTCCTTGTGGGAGAAGGAGCCGGACGTTTGCCTTTTCGGAAAGAGGCACTGCCGAGAACGAGCGCCGTGAGATATGCCGTCTGCGGTTAAGCACAGATGCCCAGTGCTGTTGTGCCTGTGGATAGGGTGCACGGGGATAGTGAAGACCAGCAAGAGCTTTCAGGGCTGGCCCCTTCCTTGTGGGAGAAGGAGCCGGACGTTTGCCTTTTCGGAAAGAGGCTCTGCCGAGAGCGAACGCCGTGAGATATGCCGTCTGTGGTTAAGCACAGATGCCCAGTGCTGTTGTGCCTGTGGGTAGGGTGCACGGGGCCAGTGAAGACCAGCAAGAGCTTTCAGGGCTGGCCCCTTCCTTGTGGGAGAAGGAGCCGGACGTTTGCCTTTTCGGAAAGAGGCTCTGCCGAGAACGAGCGCCGTGAGATGCTGAGTCTCTGGGAAAGCACAGATGCCCAGTGCTGTTGTGCCTGTGGGTAGGGTGCACGGGGCCAGTGAAGACCAGCAAGAGCTTTCAGGGCTGGCCCCTTCCTTGTGGGAGAAGGAGCCGGACGTTTGCCTTTTCGGAAAGAGGCTCTGCCGAGAACGAGCGCCGTGAGATATGCCGTCTGCGGTTAAGCACAGATGCCCAGTGCTGTTGTGCCTGTGGGTAGGGTGCACGGGGCCAGTGAAGACCAGCAAGAGCTTTCAGGGCTGGCCCCTTCCTTGTGGGAGAAGGAGCCGGACGTTTGCCTATTCGGAAAGAGGCTCTGCCGAGAACGAGCGCCGTGAGATATGCCGTCTGTGGTTAAGCACAGATGCCCAGTGCTGTTGTGCCTGTGGATAGGGTGCACGGGGCCAGTGAAGACCAGCAAGAGCTTTCAGGGCTGGCCCCTTCCTTGTGGGAGAAGGAGCCGGACGTTTGCCTTTTCGGAAAGAGGCTCTGCCGAGAACGAGCGCCGTGAGATATGCCGTCTGCGGTTAAGCACAGATGCCCAGTGCTGTTGTGCCTGTGGGTAGGGTGCACGGGGCCAGTGAAGACCAGCAAGAGCTTTCAGGGCTGGCCCCTTCCTTGTGGGAGAAGGAGCCGGACGTTTGCCTATTCGGAAAGAGGCTCTGCCGAGAACGAGCGCCGTGAGATATGCCGTCTGTGGTTAAGCACAGATGCCCAGTGCTGTTGTGCCTGTGGATAGGGTGCACGGGGCCAGTGAAGACCAGCAAGAGCTTTCAGGGCTGGCCCCTTCCTTGTGGGAGAAGGAGCCGGACGTTTGCCTTTTCGGAAAGATGCTCTGCCGAGAGCGAACGCAGTGAGATGCTGAGTCTCTGGGAAAGCACAGATGCCCAGTGCTGTTGTGCCTGTGGGTAGGGTGCACGGGGCCAGTGAAGACCAGCAAGAGCTTTCAGGGCTGGCCCCTTCCTTGTGGGAGAAGGAGCCGGACGTTTGCCTTTTCGGAAAGAGGCTCTGCCGAGAACGAGCGCCGTGAGATATGCCGTCTGTGGTTAAGCACAGATGCCCAGTGCTGTTGTGCCTGTGGGTAGGGTGCACGGGGACAGTGAAGACCAGCAAGAGCTTTCAGGGCTGGCCCCTTCCTTGTGGGAGAAGGAGCCGGACGTTTGCCCTTTCGGAAAGAGGCTCTGCCGAGAGCGAATGCAGTGAGATGCTGAGTCTCTGGGAAAGCACAGATGCCCAGTGCTGTTGTGCCTGTGGGTAGGGTGCACGGGGACAGTGAAGACCAGCAAGAGCTTTCAGGGCTGGCCCCTTCCTTGTGGGAGAAGGAGCCGGACGTTTGCCTTTTCGGAAAGAGGCTCTGCCGAGAACGAGCGCCGTGAGATATGCCGTCTGTGGTTAAGCACAGATGCCCAGTGCTGTTGTGCCTGTGGATAGGGTGCACGGGGCCAGTGAAGACCAGCAAGAGCTTTCAGGGCTGGCCCCTTCCTTGTGGGAGAAGGAGCCGGACGTTTGCCTTTTCGGAAAGAGGCTCTGCCGAGAGCGAATGCAGTGAGATGCTGAGTCTCTGGGAAAGCACAGATGCCCAGTGCTGTTGTGCCTGTGGGTAGGGTGCACGGGGCCAGTGAAGACCAGCAAGAGCTTTCAGGGCTGGCCCCTTCCTTGTGGGAGAAGGAGCCGGACGTTTGCCTTTTCGGAAAGAGGCTCTGCCGAGAACGAGCGCCGTGAGATATGCCGTCTGTGGTTAAGCACAGATGCCCAGTGCTGTTGTGCCTGTGGGTAGGGTGCACGGGGCCAGTGAAGACCAGCAAGAGCTTTCAGGGCTGGCCCCTTCCTTGTGGGAGAAGGAGCCGGACGTTTGCCTTTTCGGAAAGAGGCTCTGCCGAGAACGAGCGCCGTGAGATGCTGAGTCTCTGGGAAAGCACAGATGCCCAGTGCTGTTGTGCCTGTGGGTAGGGTGCACGGGGCCAGTGAAGACCAGCAAGAGCTTTCAGGGCTGGCCCCTTCCTTGTGGGAGAAGGAGCCGGACGTTTGCCTTTTCGGAAAGAGGCTCTGCCGAGAACGAGCGCCGTGAGATATGCCGTCTGTGGTTAAGCACAGATGCCCAGTGCTGTTGTGCCTGTGGGTAGGGTGCACGGGGCCAGTGAAGACCAGCAAGAGCTTTCAGGGCTGGCTCCTTCCTTGTGGGAGAAGGAGCCGGACGTTTGCCTTTTCGGAAAGAGGCTCTGCCGAGAACGAGCGCCGTGAGATATGCCGTCTGTGGTTAAGCACAGATGCCCAGTGCTGTTGTGCCTGTGGGTAGGGTGCACGGGGCCAGTGAAGACCAGCAAGAGCTTTCAGGGCTGGCCCCTTCCTTGTGGGAGAAGGAGCCGGACGTTTGCCTTTTCGGAAAGAGGCTCTGCCGAGAACGAGCGCCGTGAGATATGCCGTCTGTGGTTAAGCACAGATGCCCAGTGCTGTTGTGCCTGTGCGTAGGGTGCACGGGGCCAGTGAAGACCAGCAAGAGCTTTCAGGGCTGGCCCCTTCCTTGTGGGAGAAGGAGCCGGACGTTTGCCTTTTCGGAAAGAGGCTCTGCCGAGAACGAGCGCCGTGAGATGCTGAGTCTCTGGGAAAGCACAGATGCCCAGTGCTGTTGTGCCTATGCATAGGGTGCACGGGGACAGTGAAGACCAGCAAGAGCTTTCAGGGCTGGCCCCTTCCTTGTGGGAGAAGGAGCCGGACGTTTGCCTTTTCGGAAAGAGGCTCTGCCGAGAACGAGCGCCGTGAGATATGCCGTCTGTGGTTAAGCACAGATGCCCAGTGCTGTTGTGCCTGTGGGTAGGGTGCACGGGGACAGTGAAGACCAGCAAGAGCTTTCAGGGCTGGCCCCTTCCTTGTGGGAGAAGGAGCCGGACGTTTGCCCTTTCGGAAAGAGGCTCTGCCGAGAGCGAACGCATTGAGATGCTGAGTCTCTGGGAAAGCACAGATGCCCAGTGCTGTTGTGCCTGTGGGTAGGGTGCACGGGGCCAGTGAAGACCAGCAAGAGCTTTCAGGGCTGGCCCCTTCCTTGTGGGAGAAGGAGCCGGACGTTTGCCTTTTCGGAAAGAGGCTCTGCCGAGAACGAGCGCCGTGAGATATGCCGTCTGTGGTTAAGCACAGATGCCCAGTGCTGTTGTGCCTGTGGGTAGGGTGCACGGGGACAGTGAAGACCAGCAAGAGCTTTCAGGGCTGGCCCCTTCCTTGTGGGAGAAGGAGCCGGACGTTTGCCTTTTCGGAAAGAGGCTCTGCCGAGAACGAGCGCCGTGAGATATGCCGTCTGTGGTTAAGCACAGATGCCCAGTGCTGTTGTGCCTGTGGGTAGGGTGCACGGGGACAGTGAAGACCAGCAAGAGCTTTCAGGGCTGGCCCCTTCCTTGTGGGAGAAGGAGCCGGACGTTTGCCTTTTCGGAAAGAGGCTCTGCCGAGAACGAGCGCCGTGAGATATGCCGTCTGTGGTTAAGCACAGATGTCCAGTGCTGTTGTGCCTGTGGGTAGGGTGCACGGGGCCAGTGAAGACCAGCAAGAGCTTTCAGGGCTGGCCCCTTCCTTGTGGGAGAAGGAGCCGGACGTTTGCCTTTTCGGAAAGAGGCTCTGCCGAGAGCGAATGCAGTGAGATGCTGAGTCTCTGGGAAAGCACAGATGCCCAGTGCTGTTGTGCCTGTGGGTAGGGTGCACGGGGCCAGTGAAGACCAGCAAGAGCTTTCAGGGCTGGCCCCTTCCTTGTGGGAGAAGGAGCCGGACGTTTGCCTTTTCGGAAAGAGGCTCTGCCGAGAACGAGCGCCGTGAGATATGCCGTCTGTGGTTAAGCACAGATGCCCATTGCTGTTGTGCCTGTGGGTAGGGTGCACGGGGCCAGTGAAGACCAGCAAGAGCTTTCAGGGCTGGCCCCTTCCTTGTGGGAGAAGGAGCCGGACGTTTGCCTTTTCGGAAAGAGGCTCTGCCGAGAACGAGCGCCGTGAGATATGCCGTCTGTGGTTAAGCACAGATGCCCAGTGCTGTTGTGCCTGTGGGTAGGGTGCACGGGGCCAGTGAAGACCAGCAAGAGCTTTCAGGGCTGGCCCCTTCCTTGTGGGAGAAGGAGCCGGACGTTTGCCTTTTCGGAAAGAGGCTCTGCCGAGAACGAGCGCCATGAGATATGCCGTCTGTGGTTAAGCACAGATGCCCAGTGCTGTTGTGCCTGTGCGTAGGGTGCACGGGGCCAGTGAAGACCAGCAAGAGCTTTCAGGGCTGGCCCCTTCCTTGTGGGAGAAGGAGCCGGACGTTTGCCTTTTCGGAAAGAGGCTCTGCCGAGAACGAGCGCAGTGAGATGCTGAGTCTCTGGGAAAGCACAGATGCCCAGTGCTGTTGTGCCTGTGGGTAGGGTGCACGGGGCCAGTGAAGACCAGCAAGAGCTTTCAGGGCTGGCCACTTCCTTGTGGGAGAAGGAGCCGGACGTTTGCCTTTTCGGAAAGAGGCTCTGCCGAGAACGAGCGCCGTGAGATATGCCGTCTGTGGTTAAGCACAGATGCCCATTGCTGTTGTGCCTGTGGGTAGGGTGCACGGGGCCAGTGAAGACCAGCAAGAGCTTTCAGGGCTGGCCCCTTCCTTGTGGGAGAAGGAGCCGGACGTTTGCCTTTTCGGAAAGAGGCTCTGCCGAGAACGAGCGCCGTGAGATGCTGAGTCTCTGGGAAAGCACAGATGCCCAGTGCTGTTGTGCCTGTGGGTAGGGTGCACGGGGACAGTGAAGACCAGCAAGAGCTTTCAGGGCTGGCCCCTTCCTTGTGGGAGAAGGAGCCGGACGTTTGCCTTTTCGGAAAGAGGCTCTGCCGAGAACGAGCGCCGTGAGATATGCCGTCTGTGGTTAAGCACAGATGCCCAGTGCTGTTGTGCCTGTGGGTAGGGTGCACGGGGCCAGTGAAGACCAGCAAGAGCTTTCAGGGCTGGCCCCTTCCTTGTGGGAGAAGGAGCCAGACGTTTGCCTTTTCGGAAAGAGGCTCTGCCGAGAACGAGCGCCGTGAGATATGCCGTCTGTGGTTAAGCACAGATGCCCAGTGCTGTTGTGCCTGTGGGTAGGGTGCACGGGGACAGTGAAGACCAGCAAGAGCTTTCAGGGCTGGCCCCTTCCTTGTGGGAGAAGGAGCCGGACGTTTGCCCTTTCGGAAAGAGGCTCTGCCGAGAGCGAACGCAGTGAGATGCTGAGTCTCTGGGAAAGCACAGATGCCCAGTGCTGTTGTGCCTGTGGGTAGGGTGCACGGGGCCAGTGAAGACCAGCAAGAGCTTTCAGGGCTGGCCCCTTCCTTGTGGGAGAAGGAGCCGGACGTTTGCCTTTTCGGAAAGAGGCTCTGCCGAGAACGAGCGCCGTGAGATATGCCGTCTGTGGTTAAGCACAGATGCCCAGTGCTGTTGTGCCTGTGGGTAGGGTGCACGGGGACAGTGAAGACCAGCAAGAGCTTTCAGGGCTGGCCCCTTCCTTGTGGGAGAAGGAGCCGGACGTTTGCCTTTTCGGAAAGAGGCTCTGCCGAGAACGAGCGCCGTGAGATATGCCGTCTGTGGTTAAGCACAGATGCCCAGTGCTGTTGTGCCTGTGGGTAGGGTGCACGGGGACAGTGAAGACCAGCAAGAGCTTTCAGGGCTGGCCCCTTCCTTGTGGGAGAAGGAGCCGGACGTTTGCCTTTTCGGAAAGAGGCTCTGCCGAGAACGAGCGCCGTGAGATATGCCGTCTGTGGTTAAGCACAGATGTCCAGTGCTGTTGTGCCTGTGGGTAGGGTGCACGGGGCCAGTGAAGACCAGCAAGAGCTTTCAGGGCTGGCCCCTTCCTTGTGGGAGAAGGAGCCGGACGTTTGCCTTTTCGGAAAGAGGCTCTGCCGAGAGCGAATGCAGTGAGATGCTGAGTCTCTGGGAAAGCACAGATGCCCAGTGCTGTTGTGCCTGTGGGTAGGGTGCACGGGGCCAGTGAAGACCAGCAAGAGCTTTCAGGGCTGGCCCCTTCCTTGTGGGAGAAGGAGCCGGACGTTTGCCTTTTCGGAAAGAGGCTCTGCCGAGAACGAGCGCCGTGAGATATGCCGTCTGTGGTTAAGCACAGATGCCCATTGCTGTTGTGCCTGTGGGTAGGGTGCACGGGGCCAGTGAAGACCAGCAAGAGCTTTCAGGGCTGGCCCCTTCCTTGTGGGAGAAGGAGCCGGACGTTTGCCTTTTCGGAAAGAGGCTCTGCCGAGAACGAGCGCCGTGAGATATGCCGTCTGTGGTTAAGCACAGATGCCCAGTGCTGTTGTGCCTGTGGGTAGGGTGCACGGGGCCAGTGAAGACCAGCAAGAGCTTTCAGGGCTGGCCCCTTCCTTGTGGGAGAAGGAGCCGGACGTTTGCCTTTTCGGAAAGAGGCTCTGCCGAGAACGAGCGCCATGAGATATGCCGTCTGTGGTTAAGCACAGATGCCCAGTGCTGTTGTGCCTGTGCGTAGGGTGCACGGGGCCAGTGAAGACCAGCAAGAGCTTTCAGGGCTGGCCCCTTCCTTGTGGGAGAAGGAGCCGGACGTTTGCCTTTTCGGAAAGAGGCTCTGCTGAGAGCGAACGCAGTGAGATGCTGAGTCTCTGGGAAAGCACAGATGCCCAGTGCTGTTGTGCCTGTGGGTAGGGTGCACGGGGCCAGTGAAGACCAGCAAGAGCTTTCAGGGCTGGCCACTTCCTTGTGGGAGAAGGAGCCGGACGTTTGCCTTTTCGGAAAGAGGCTCTGCCGAGAACGAGCGCCGTGAGATATGCCGTCTGTGGTTAAGCACAGATGCCCATTGCTGTTGTGCCTGTGGGTAGGGTGCACGGGGCCAGTGAAGACCAGCAAGAGCTTTCAGGGCTGGCCCCTTCCTTGTGGGAGAAGGAGCCGGACGTTTGCCTTTTCGGAAAGAGGCTCTGCCGAGAACGAGCGCCGTGAGATGCTGAGTCTCTGGGAAAGCACAGATGCCCAGTGCTGTTGTGCCTGTGGGTAGGGTGCACGGGGACAGTGAAGACCAGCAAGAGCTTTCAGGGCTGGCCCCTTCCTTGTGGGAGAAGGAGCCGGACGTTTGCCTTTTCGGAAAGAGGCTCTGCCGAGAACGAGCGCCGTGAGATATGCCGTCTGTGGTTAAGCACAGATGCCCAGTGCTGTTGTGCCTGTGGGTAGGGTGCACGGGGACAGTGAAGACCAGCCAGAGCTTTCAGGGCTGGCCCCTTCCTTGTGGGAGAAGGAGCCGGACGTTTGCCTTTTCGGAAAGAGGCTCTGCCGAGAACGAGCGCCGTGAGATGCTGAGTCTCTGGGAAAGCACAGATGCCCATTGCTGTTGTGCCTGTGGGTAGGGTGCACGGGGCCAGTGAAGACCAGCAAGAGCTTTCAGGGCTGGCCCCTTCCTTGTGGGAGAAGGAGCCGGACGTTTGCCTTTTCGGAAAGAGGCTCTGCTGAGAGCGAACGCAGTGAGATGCTGAGTCTCTGGGAAAGCACAGATGCCCAGTGCTGTTGTGCCTGTGGGTAGGGTGCACGGGGCCAGTGAAGACCAGCAAGAGCTTTCAGGGCTGGCCCCTTCCTTGTGGGAGAAGGAGCCGGACGTTTGCCTTTTCGGAAAGAGGCTCTGCCGAGAACGAGCGCCGTGAGATATGCCGTCTGTGGTTAAGCACAGATGCCCAGTGCTGTTGTGCCTGTGGGTAGGGTGCACGGGGCCAGTGAAGACCAGCAAGAGCTTTCAGGGCTGGCCCCTTCCTTGTGGGAGAAGGAGCCGGACGTTTGCCTTTTCGGAAAGAGGCTCTGCCGAGAACGAGCGCCGTGAGATATGCCGTCTGTGGTTAAGCACAGATGCCCAGTGCTGTTGTGCCTGTGGGTAGGGTGCACGGGGCCAGTGAAGACCAGCAAGAGCTTTCAGGGCTGGCCCCTTCCTTGTGGGAGAAGGAGCCGGACGTTTGCCCTTTCGGAAAGAGGCTCTGCCGAGAACGAGCGCCGTGAGATATGCCGTCTGTGGTTAAGCACAGATGCCCAGTGCTGTTGTGCCTGTGGGTAGGGTGCACGGGGCCAGTGAAGACCAGCAAGAGCTTTCAGGGCTGGCCCCTTCCTTGTGGGAGAAGGAGCCGGACGTTTGCCTTTTCGGAAAGAGGCTCTGCCGAGAGCGAACGCCGTGAGATGCTGAGTCTCTGGGAAAGCACAGATGCCCATTGCTGTTGTGCCTGTGGGTAGGGTGCACGGGGCCAGTGAAGACCAGCAAGAGCTTTCAGGGCTGGCCCCTTCCTTGTGGGAGAAGGAGCCGGACGTTTGCCTTTTCGGAAAGAGGCTCTGCCGAGAACGAGCGCCGTGAGATATGCCGTCTGTGGTTAAGCACAGATGCCCAGTGCTGTTGTGCCTGTGGGTAGGGTGCACGGGGCCAGTGAAGACCAGCAAGAGCTTTCAGGGCTGGCCCCTTCCTTGTGGGAGAAGGAGCCGGACGTTTGCCTTTTCGGAAAGAGGCTCTGCCGAGAACGAGCGCCGTGAGATATGCCGTCTGTGGTTAAGCACAGATGCCCAGTGCTGTTGTGCCTGTGGGTAGGGTGCACGGGGCCAGTGAAGACCAGCAAGAGCTTTCAGGGCTGGCCCCTTCCTTGTGGGAGAAGGAGCCGGACGTTTGCCTTTTCGGAAAGAGGCTCTGCCGAGAACGAGCGCCGTGAGATATGCCGTCTGTGGTTAAGCACAGATGCCCAGTGCTGTTGTGCCTGTGGGTAGGGTGCACGGGGCCAGTGAAGACCAGCAAGAGCTTTCAGGGCTGGCCCCTTCCTTGTGGGAGAAGGAGCCGGACGTTTGCCTTTTCGGAAAGAGGCTCTGCCGAGAGCAAACGCAGTGAGATGCTGAGTCTCTGGGAAAGCACAGATGCCCAGTGCTGTTGTGCCTGTGGGTAGGGTGCACGGGGCCAGTGAAGACCAGCAAGAGCTTTCAGGGCTGGCCCCTTCCTTGTGGGAGAAGGAGCCGGACGTTTGCCTTTTCGGAAAGAGGCTCTGCCGAGAACGAGCGCCGTGAGATATGCCGTCTGTGGTTAAGCACAGATGCCCATTGCTGTTGTGCCTGTGGGTAGGGTGCACGGGGCCAGTGAAGACCAGCAAGAGCTTTCAGGGCTGGCCCCTTCCTTGTGGGAGAAGGAGCCGGACGTTTGCCTTTTCGGAAAGAGGCTCTGCCGAGAACGAGCGCCGTGAGATATGCCGTCTGTGGTTAAGCACAGATGCCCATTGCTGTTGTGCCTGTGGGTAGGGTGCACGGTGCCAGTGAAGACCAGCAAGAGCTTTCAGGGCTGGCCCCTTCCTTGTGGGAGAAGGAGCCGGACGTTTGCCTTTTCGGAAAGAGGCTCTGCCGAGAACGAGCGCCGTGAGATATGCCGTCTGTGGTTAAGCACAGATGCCCAGTGCTGTTGTGCCTGTGGGTAGGGTGCACGGGGCCAGTGAAGACCAGCAAGAGCTTTCAGGGCTGGCCCCTTCCTTGTGGGAGAAGGAGCCGGACGTTTGCCTTTTCGGAAAGAGGCTCTGCTGAGAGCGAACACAGTGAGATGCTGAGTCTCTGGGAAAGCACAGATGCCCAGTGCTGTTGTGCCTGTGGGTAGGGTGCACGGGGCCAGTGAAGACCAGCAAGAGCTTTCAGGGCTGGCCCCTTCCTTGTGGGAGAAGGAGCCGGACGTTTGCCTTTTCGGAAAGAGGCTCTGCCGAGAACGAGCGCCGTGAGATATGCCGTCTGTGGTTAAGCACAGATGCCCATTGCTGTTGTGCCTGTGGGTAGGGTGCACGGGGCCAGTGAAGACCAGCAAGAGCTTTCAGGGCTGGCCCCTTCCTTGTGGGAGAAGGAGCCGGACGTTTGCCTTTTCGGAAAGAGGCTCTGCCGAGAACGAGCGCCGTGAGATATGCCGTCTGTGGTTAAGCACAGATGCCCAGTGCTGTTGTGCCTGTGGGTAGGGTGCACGGGGCCAGTGAAGACCAGCAAGAGCTTTCAGGGCTGGCCCCTTCCTTGTGGGAGAAGGAGCCGGACGTTTGCCTTTTCGGAAAGAGGCTCTGCCGAGAGCGAATGCAGTGAGATGCTGAGTCTCTGGAAAAGCACAGATGCCCAGTGCTGTTGTGCCTGTGGGTAGGGTGCACGAGGACAGTGAAGACCAGCAAGAGCTTTCAGGGCTGGCCCCTTCCTTGTGGGAGAAGGAGCCGGACGTTTGCCTTTTCGGAAAGAGGCTCTGCCGAGAACGAGCGCCGTGAGATATGCCGTCTGTGGTTAAGCACAGATGCCCAGTGCTGTTGTGCCTGTGGGTAGGGTGCACGGGGCCAGTGAAGACCAGCAAGAGCTTTCAGGGCTGGCCCCTTCCTTGTGGGAGAAGGAGCCGGACGTTTGCCTTTTCGGAAAGAGGCTCTGCCGAGAACGAGCGCCGTGAGATATGCCGTCTGTGGTTAAGCACAGATGCCCAGTGCTGTTGTGCCTGTGGGTAGGGTGCACGGGGCCAGTGAAGACCAGCAAGAGCTTTCAGGGCTGGCCCCTTCCTTGTGGGAGAAGGAGCCGGACGTTTGCCTTTTCGGAAAGAGGCTCTGCCGAGAACGAGCGCCGTGAGATATGCCGTCTGTGGTTAAGCACAGATGCCCAGTGCTGTTGTGCCTGTGGGTAGGGTGCACGGGGCCAGTGAAGACCAGCAAGAGCTTTCAGGGCTGGCCCCTTCCTTGTGGGAGAAGGAGCCGGACGTTTGCCTTTTCGGAAAGAGGCTCTGCCGAGAACGAGCGCCGTGAGATATGCCGTCTGTGGTTAAGCACAGATGCCCAGTGCTGTTGTGCCTGTGGGTAGGGTGCACGGGGCCAGTGAAGACCAGCAAGAGCTTTCAGGGCTGGCCCCTTCCTTGTGGGAGAAGGAGCCGGACGTTTGCCTTTTCGGAAAGAGGCTCTGCCGAGAACGAGCGCCGTGAGATATGCCGTCTGTGGTTAAGCACAGATGCCCAGTGCTGTTGTGCCTGTGGGTAGGGTGCACGGGGACAGTGAAGACCAGCAAGAGCTTTCAGGGCTGGCCCCTTCCTTGTGGGAGAAGGAGCCGGACGTTTGCCTTTTCGGAAAGAGGCTCTGCTGAGAACGAGCGCCGTGAGATGCTGAGTCTCTGGGAAAGCACAGATGCCCAGTGCTGTTGTGCCTGTGGGTAGGGTGCACGGGGCCAGTGAAGACCAGCAAGAGCTTTCAGGGCTGGCCCCTTCCTTGTGGGAGAAGGAGCCGGACGTTTGCCTTTTCGGAAAGAGGCTCTGCCGAGAACGAGCGCCGTGAGATATGCCGTCTGTGGTTAAGCACAGATGCCCAGTGCTGTTGTGCCTGTGGGTAGGGTGCACGGGGCCAGTGAAGACCAGCAAGAGCTTTCAGGGCTGGCCCCTTCCTTGTGGGAGAAGGAGCCGGACGTTTGCCTTTTCGGAAAGAGGCTCTGCCGAGAACGAGCGCCGTGAGATATGCCGTCTGTGGTTAAGCACAGATGCCCAGTGCTGTTGTGCCTGTGGGTAGGGTGCACGGGGCCAGTGAAGACCAGCAAGAGCTTTCAGGGCTGGCCCCTTCCTTGTGGGAGAAGGAGCCGGACGTTTGCCTTTTCGGAAAGAGGCTCTGCCGAGAACGAGCGCCGTGAGATATGCCGTCTGTGGTTAAGCACAGATGCCCAGTGCTGTTGTGCCTGTGGGTAGGGTGCACGGGGCCAGTGAAGACCAGCAAGAGCTTTCAGGGCTGGCCCCTTCCTTGTGGGAGAAGGAGCCAGACGTTTGCCTTTTCGGAAAGAGGCTCTGCCGAGAACGAGCGCCGTGAGATATGCCGTCTGTGGTTAAGCACAGATGCCCAGTGCTGTTGTGCCTGTGGGTAGGGTGCACGGGGCCAGTGAAGACCAGCAAGAGCTTTCAGGGCTGGCCCCTTCCTTGTGGGAGAAGGAGCCGGACGTTTGCCCTTTCGGAAAGAGGCTCTGCCGAGAGCGAATGCAGTGAGATGCTGAGTCTCTGGGAAAGCACAGATGCCCAGTGCTGTTGTGCCTGTGGGTAGGGTGCACGGGGCCAGTGAAGACCAGCAAGAGCTTTCAGGGCTGGCCCCTTCCTTGTGGGAGAAGGAGCCGGACGTTTGCCTTTTCGGAAAGAGGCTCTGCCGAGAACGAGCGCCGTGAGATATGCCGTCTGTGGTTAAGCACAGATGCCCATTGCTGTTGTGCCTGTGGGTAGGGTGCACGGGGCCAGTGAAGACCAGCAAGAGCTTTCAGGGCTGGCCCCTTCCTTGTGGGAGAAGGAGCCGGACGTTTGCCTTTTCGGAAAGAGGCTCTGCCGAGAACGAGCGCCGTGAGATATGCCGTCTGTGGTTAAGCACAGATGCCCAGTGCTGTTGTGCCTGTGGGTAGGGTGCACGGGGCCAGTGAAGACCAGCAAGAGCTTTCAGGGCTGGCCCCTTCCTTGTGGGAGAAGGAGCCGGACGTTTGCCTTTTCGGAAAGAGGCTCTGCCGAGAGCGAATGCAGTGAGATGCTGAGTCTCTGGGAAAGCACAGATGCCCAGTGCTGTTGTGCCTGTGGGTAGGGTGCACGGGGACAGTGAAGACCAGCAAGAGCTTTCAGGGCTGGCCCCTTCCTTGTGGGAGAAGGAGCCGGACGTTTGCCTTTTCGGAAAGAGGCTCTGCCGAGAACGAGCGCCGTGAGATATGCCGTCTGTGGTTAAGCACAGATGCCCATTGCTGTTGTGCCTGTGGGTAGGGTGCACGGGGCCAGTGAAGACCAGCAAGAGCTTTCAGGGCTGGCCCCTTCCTTGTGGGAGAAGGAGCCGGACGTTTGCCTTTTCGGAAAGAGGCTCTGCCGAGAACGAGCGCCGTGAGATATGCCGTCTGTGGTTAAGCACAGATGCCCAGTGCTGTTGTGCCTGTGGGTAGGGTGCACGGGGACAGTGAAGACCAGCAAGAGCTTTCAGGGCTGGCCCCTTCCTTGTGGGAGAAGGAGCCGGACGTTTGCCTTTTCGGAAAGAGGCTCTGCCGAGAACGAGCGCCGTGAGATATGCCGTCTGTGGTTAAGCACAGATGCCCAGTGCTGTTGTGCCTGTGGGTAGGGTGCACGGGGCCAGTGAAGACCAGCAAGAGCTTTCAGGGCTGGCCCCTTCCTTGTGGGAGAAGGAGCCGGACGTTTGCCTTTTCGGAAAGAGGCTCTGCTGAGAGCGAACACATTGAGATGCTGAGTCTCTGGGAAAGCACAGATGCCCAGTGCTGTTGTGCCTGTGGGTAGGGTGCACGGGGCCAGTGAAGACCAGCAAGAGCTTTCAGGGCTGGCCCCTTCCTTGTGGGAGAAGGAGCCGGACGTTTGCCTTTTCGGAAAGAGGCTCTGCCGAGAACGAGCGCCGTGAGATATGCCGTCTGTGGTTAAGCACAGATGCCCAGTGCTGTTGTGCCTGTGGGTAGGGTGCACGGGGCCAGTGAAGACCAGCAAGAGCTTTCAGGGCTGGCCCCTTCCTTGTGGGAGAAGGAGCCGGACGTTTGCCTTTTCGGAAAGAGGCTCTGCCGAGAACGAGCGCCGTGAGATATGCCGTCTGTGGTTAAGCACAGATGCCCAGTGCTGTTGTGCCTGTGGGTAGGGTGCACGGGGCCAGTGAAGACCAGCAAGAGCTTTCAGGGCTGGCCCCTTCCTTGTGGGAGAAGGAGCCGGACGTTTGCCTTTTCGGAAAGAGGCTCTGCCGAGAGCGAATGCAGTGAGATGCTGAGTCTCTGGAAAAGCACAGATGCCCAGTGCTGTTGTGCCTGTGGGTAGGGTGCACGGGGCCAGTGAAGACCAGCAAGAGCTTTCAGGGCTGGCCCCTTCCTTGTGGGAGAAGGAGCCGGACGTTTGCCTTTTCGGAAAGAGGCTCTGCTGAGAGCGAACGCAGTGAGATGCTGAGTCTCTGGGAAAGCACAGATGCCCAGTGCTGTTGTGCCTGTGGGTAGGGTGCACGGGGCCAGTGAAGACCAGCAAGAGCTTTCAGGGCTGGCCCCTTCCTTGTGGGAGAAGGAGCCGGACGTTTGCCTTTTCGGAAAGAGGCTCTGCCGAGAACGAGCGCCGTGAGATATGCCGTCTGTGGTTAAGCACAGATGCCCAGTGCTGTTGTGCCTGTGGGTAGGGTGCACGGGGCCAGTGAAGACCAGCAAGAGCTTTCAGGGCTGGCCCCTTCCTTGTGGGAGAAGGAGCCGGACGTTTGCCTTTTCGGAAAGAGGCTCTGCCGATAGCGAATGCAGTGAGATGCTGAGTCTCTGGAAAAGCACAGATGCCCAGTGCTGTTGTGCCTGTGGGTAGGGTGCACGAGGACAGTGAAGACCAGCAAGAGCTTTCAGGGCTGGCCCCTTCCTTGTGGGAGAAGGAGCCGGACGTTTGCCTTTTCGGAAAGAGGCTCTGCCGAGAACGAGCGCCGTGAGATATGCCGTCTGTGGTTAAGCACAGATGCCCAGTGCTGTTGTGCCTGTGGGTAGGGTGCACGGGGCCAGTGAAGACCAGCAAGAGCTTTCAGGGCTGGCCCCTTCCTTGTGGGAGAAGGAGCCGGACGTTTGCCTTTTCGGAAAGAGGCTCTGCCGAGAACGAGCGCCGTGAGATATGCCGTCTGTGGTTAAGCACAGATGCCCAGTGCTGTTGTGCCTGTGGGTAGGGTGCACGGGGCCAGTGAAGACCAGCAAGAGCTTTCAGGGCTGGCCCCTTCCTTGTGGGAGAAGGAGCCAGACGTTTGCCTTTTCGGAAAGAGGCTCTGCCGAGAACGAGCGCCGTGAGATATGCCGTCTGTGGTTAAGCACAGATGCCCAGTGCTGTTGTGCCTGTGGGTAGGGTGCACGGGGCCAGTGAAGACCAGCAAGAGCTTTCAGGGCTGGCCCCTTCCTTGTGGGAGAAGGAGCCGGACGTTTGCCCTTTCGGAAAGAGGCTCTGCCGAGAGCGAATGCAGTGAGATGCTGAGTCTCTGGGAAAGCACAGATGCCCAGTGCTGTTGTGCCTGTGGGTAGGGTGCACGGGGCCAGTGAAGACCAGCAAGAGCTTTCAGGGCTGGCCCCTTCCTTGTGGGAGAAGGAGCCGGACGTTTGCCTTTTCGGAAAGAGGCTCTGCCGAGAACGAGCGCCGTGAGATATGCCGTCTGTGGTTAAGCACAGATGCCCAGTGCTGTTGTGCCTGTGGGTAGGGTGCACGGGGCCAGTGAAGACCAGCAAGAGCTTTCAGGGCTGGCCCCTTCCTTGTGGGAGAAGGAGCCGGACGTTTGCCTTTTCGGAAAGAGGCTCTGCCGAGAACGAGCGCCGTGAGATATGCCGTCTGTGGTTAAGCACAGATGCCCAGTGCTGTTGTGCCTGTGGGTAGGGTGCACGGGGACAGTGAAGACCAGCAAGAGCTTTCAGGGCTGGCCCCTTCCTTGTGGGAGAAGGAGCCGGACGTTTGCCTTTTCGGAAAGAGGCTCTGCCGAGAACGAGCGCCGTGAGATATGCCGTCTGTGGTTAAGCACAGATGCCCAGTGCTGTTGTGCCTGTGGGTAGGGTGCACGGGGCCAGTGAAGACCAGCAAGAGCTTTCAGGGCTGGCCCCTTCCTTGTGGGAGAAGGAGCCGGACGTTTGCCTTTTCGGAAAGAGGCTCTGCCGAGAGCGAATGCAGTGAGATGCTGAGTCTCTGGGAAAGCACAGATGCCCAGTGCTGTTGTGCCTGTGGGTAGGGTGCACGGGGACAGTGAAGACCAGCAAGAGCTTTCAGGGCTGGCCCCTTCCTTGTGGGAGAAGGAGCCGGACGTTTGCCTTTTCGGAAAGAGGCTCTGCCGAGAACGAGCGCCGTGAGATATGCCGTCTGTGGTTAAGCACAGATGCCCATTGCTGTTGTGCCTGTGGGTAGGGTGCACGGGGCCAGTGAAGACCAGCAAGAGCTTTCAGGGCTGGCCCCTTCCTTGTGGGAGAAGGAGCCGGACGTTTGCCTTTTCGGAAAGAGGCTCTGCCGAGAACGAGCGCCGTGAGATATGCCGTCTGTGGTTAAGCACAGATGCCCAGTGCTGTTGTGCCTGTGGGTAGGGTGCACGGGGCCAGTGAAGACCAGCAAGAGCTTTCAGGGCTGGCCCCTTC
Organism: Haliaeetus albicilla; assembly: GCF_947461875.1. Taxonomy (NCBI): domain Eukaryota; kingdom Metazoa; phylum Chordata; class Aves; order Accipitriformes; family Accipitridae; genus Haliaeetus; species Haliaeetus albicilla. The sequence goes on from NW_027212539.1 coordinate 37,897, forward strand.
CTTGTGGGAGAAGGAGCCGGACGTTTGCCTTTTCGGAAAGAGGCTCTGCCGAGAACGAGCGCCGTGAGATATGCCGTCTGTGGTTAAGCACAGATGCCCAGTGCTGTTGTGCCTGTGGGTAGGGTGCACGGGGCCAGTGAAGACCAGCAAGAGCTTTCAGGGCTGGCCCCTTCCTTGTGGGAGAAGGAGCCGGACGTTTGCCTTTTCGGAAAGAGGCTCTGCTGAGAGCGAACGCAGTGAGATGCTGAGTCTCTGGGAAAGCACAGATGCCCAGTGCTGTTGTGCCTGTGGGTAGGGTGCACGAGGACAGTGAAGACCAGCAAGAGCTTTCAGGGCTGGCCCCTTCCTTGTGGGAGAAGGAGCCGGACGTTTGCCTTTTCGGAAAGAGGCTCTGCCGAGAACGAGCGCCGTGAGATATGCCGTCTGTGGTTAAGCACAGATGCCCAGTGCTGTTGTGCCTGTGGGTAGGGTGCACGGGGCCAGTGAAGACCAGCAAGAGCTTTCAGGGCTGGCCCCTTCCTTGTGGGAGAAGGAGCCGGACGTTTGCCTTTTCGGAAAGAGGCTCTGCCGAGAACGAGCGCCGTGAGATATGCCGTCTGTGGTTAAGCACAGATGCCCAGTGCTGTTGTGCCTGTGGGTAGGGTGCACGGGGCCAGTGAAGACCAGCAAGAGCTTTCAGGGCTGGCCCCTTCCTTGTGGGAGAAGGAGCCGGACGTTTGCCTTTTCGGAAAGAGGCTCTGCCGAGAACGAGCGCCGTGAGATATGCCGTCTGTGGTTAAGCACAGATGCCCAGTGCTGTTGTGCCTGTGGGTAGGGTGCACGGGGACAGTGAAGACCAGCAAGAGCTTTCAGGGCTGGCCCCTTCCTTGTGGGAGAAGGAGCCGGACGTTTGCCTTTTCGGAAAGAGGCTCTGCCGAGAACGAGCGCCGTGAGATGCTGAGTCTCTGGGAAAGCACAGATGCCCAGTGCTGTTGTGCCTGTGGGTAGGGTGCACGGGGACAGTGAAGACCAGCAAGAGCTTTCAGGGCTGGCCCCTTCCTTGTGGGAGAAGGAGCCGGACGTTTGCCTTTTCGGAAAGAGGCTCTGCCGAGAACGAGCGCCGTGAGATATGCCGTCTGTGGTTAAGCACAGATGCCCAGTGCTGTTGTGCCTGTGGGTAGGGTGCACGGGGCCAGTGAAGACCAGCAAGAGCTTTCAGGGCTGGCCCCTTCCTTGTGGGAGAAGGAGCCGGACGTTTGCCTTTTCGGAAAGAGGCTCTGCCGAGAACGAGCGCCGTGAGATGCTGAGTCTCTGGGAAAGCACAGATGCCCATTGCTGTTGTGCCTGTGGGTAGGGTGCACGGGGCCAGTGAAGACCAGCAAGAGCTTTCAGGGCTGGCCCCTTCCTTGTGGGAGAAGGAGCCGGACGTTTGCCTTTTCGGAAAGAGGCTCTGCTGAGAGCGAACGCAGTGAGATGCTGAGTCTCTGGGAAAGCACAGATGCCCAGTGCTGTTGTGCCTGTGGGTAGGGTGCACGGGGACAGTGAAGACCAGCAAGAGCTTTCAGGGCTGGCCCCTTCCTTGTGGGAGAAGGAGCCGGACGTTTGCCTTTTCGGAAAGAGGCTCTGCCGAGAACGAGCGCCGTGAGATATGCCGTCTGTGGTTAAGCACAGATGCCCAGTGCTGTTGTGCCTGTGGGTAGGGTGCACGGGGCCAGTGAAGACCAGCAAGAGCTTTCAGGGCTGGCCCCTTCCTTGTGGGAGAAGGAGCCGGACGTTTGCCTTTTCGGAAAGAGGCTCTGCCGAGAACGAGCGCCGTGAGATATGCCGTCTGTGGTTAAGCACAGATGCCCAGTGCTGTTGTGCCTGTGGGCAGGGTGCACGGGGACAGTGAAGACCAGCAAGAGCTTTCAGGGCTGGCCCCTTCCTTGTGGGAGAAGGAGCCGGACGTTTGCCCTTTCGGAAAGAGGCTCTGCCGAGAGCGAATGCAGTGAGATGCTGAGTCTCTGGGAAAGCACAGATGCCCAGTGCTGTTGTGCCTGTGGGTAGGGTGCACGGGGCCAGTGAAGACCAGCAAGAGCTTTCAGGGCTGGCCCCTTCCTTGTGGGAGAAGGAGCCGGACGTTTGCCTTTTCGGAAAGAGGCTCTGCCGAGAACGAGCGCCGTGAGATATGCCGTCTGTGGTTAAGCACAGATGCCCAGTGCTGTTGTGCCTGTGGGTAGGGTGCACGGGGCCAGTGAAGACCAGCAAGAGCTTTCAGGGCTGGCCCCTTCCTTGTGGGAGAAGGAGCCGGACGTTTGCCTTTTCGGAAAGAGGCTCTGCCGAGAGCGAACGCCGTGAGATATGCCATCTGTGGTTAAGCACAGATGCCCAGTGCTGTTGTGCCTGTGGGTAGGGTGCACGGGGACAGTGAAGACCAGCAAGAGCTTTCAGGGCTGGCCCCTTCCTTGTGGGAGAAGGAGCCGGACGTTTGCCTTTTCGGAAAGAGGCTCTGCCGAGAGCGAATGCGGTGAGATGCTGAGTCTCTGGGAAAGCACAGATGCCCAGTGCTGTTGTGCCTGTGGGTAGGGTGCACGGGGACAGTGAAGACCAGCAAGAGCTTTCAGGGCTGGCCCCTTCCTTGTGGGAGAAGGAGCCGGACGTTTGCCTTTTCGGAAAGAGGCTCTGCCGAGAACGAGCGCCGTGAGATATGCCGTCTGTGGTTAAGCACAGATGCCCATTGCTGTTGTGCCTGTGGGTAGGGTGCACGGGGCCAGTGAAGACCAGCAAGAGCTTTCAGGGCTGGCCCCTTCCTTGTGGGAGAAGGAGCCGGACGTTTGCCTTTTCGGAAAGAGGCTCTGCCGAGAACGAGCGCCGTGAGATGTGCCGTCTGTGGTTAAGCACAGATGCCCAGTGCTGTTGTGCCTGTGGGTAGGGTGCACGGGGCCAGTGAAGACCAGCAAGAGCTTTCAGGGCTGGCCCCTTCCTTGTGGGAGAAGGAGCCGGACGTTTGCCTTTTCGGAAAGAGGCTCTGCCGAGAACGAGCGCCGTGAGATATGCCGTCTGTGGTTAAGCACAGATGCCCATTGCTGTTGTGCCTGTGGGTAGGGTGCACGGGGCCAGTGAAGACCAGCAAGAGCTTTCAGGGCTGGCCCCTTCCTTGTGGGAGAAGGAGCCGGACGTTTGCCTTTTCGGAAAGAGGCTCTGCCGAGAACGAACGCAGTGAGATGCTGAGTCTCTGGGAAAGCACAGATGCCCAGTGCTGTTGTGCCTGTGGGTAGGGTGCACGGGGCCAGTGAAGACCAGCAAGAGCTTTCAGGGCTGGCCCCTTCCTTGTGGGAGAAGGAGCCGGACGTTTGCCTTTTCGGAAAGAGGCTCTGCCGAGAACGAGCGCCGTGAGATATGCCGTCTGTGGTTAAGCACAGATGCCCATTGCTGTTGTGCCTGTGGGTAGGGTGCACGGGGCCAGTGAAGACCAGCAAGAGCTTTCAGGGCTGGCCCCTTCCTTGTGGGAGAAGGAGCCGGACGTTTGCCTTTTCGGAAAGAGGCTCTGCCGAGAGTGAACGCCGTGAGATATGCCGTCTGTGGTTAAGCACAGATGCCCAGTGCTGTTGTGCCTGTGGGTAGGGTGCACGGGGACAGTGAAGACCAGCAAGAGCTTTCAGGGCTGGCCCCTTCCTTGTGGGAGAAGGAGCCGGACGTTTGCCTTTTCGGAAAGAGGCTCTGCCGAGAGCGAATGCAGTGAGATGCTGAGTCTCTGGGAAAGCACAGATGCCCAGTGCTGTTGTGCCTGTGGGTAGGGTGCACGAGGACAGTGAAGACCAGCAAGAGCTTTCAGGGCTGGCCCCTTCCTTGTGGGAGAAGGAGCCGGACGTTTGCCTTTTCGGAAAGAGGCTCTGCCGAGAACGAGCGCCGTGAGATATGCCGTCTGTGGTTAAGCACAGATGCCCAGTGCTGTTGTGCCTGTGGGTAGGGTGCACGGGGCCAGTGAAGACCAGCAAGAGCTTTCAGGGCTGGCCCCTTCCTTGTGGGAGAAGGAGCCGGACGTTTGCCTTTTCGGAAAGAGGCTCTGCCGAGAACGAGCGCCGTGAGATATGCCGTCTGTGGTTAAGCACAGATGCCCAGTGCTGTTGTGCCTGTGGGTAGGGTGCACGGGGCCAGTGAAGACCAGCAAGAGCTTTCAGGGCTGGCCCCTTCCTTGTGGGAGAAGGAGCCGGACGTTTGCCTTTTCGGAAAGAGGCTCTGCCGAGAACGAGCGCCGTGAGATATGCCGTCTGTGGTTAAGCACAGATGCCCAGTGCTGTTGTGCCTGTGGGTAGGGTGCACGGGGCCAGTGAAGACCAGCAAGAGCTTTCAGGGCTGGCCCCTTCCTTGTGGGAGAAGGAGCCGGACGTTTGCCTTTTCGGAAAGAGGCTCTGCCGAGAACGAGCGCCGTGAGATGCTGAGTCTCTGGGAAAGCACAGATGCCCAGTGCTGTTGTGCCTGTGGGTAGGGTGCACGGGGCCAGTGAAGACCAGCAAGAGCTTTCAGGGCTGGCCCCTTCCTTGTGGGAGAAGGAGCCGGACGTTTGCCTTTTCGGAAAGAGGCTCTGCTGAGAGCGAACGCAGTGAGATGCTGAGTCTCTGGGAAAGCACAGATGCCCAGTGCTGTTGTGCCTGTGGGTAGGGTGCACGGGGACAGTGAAGACCAGCAAGAGCTTTCAGGGCTGGCCCCTTCCTTGTGGGAGAAGGAGCCGGACGTTTGCCTTTTCGGAAAGAGGCTCTGCCGAGAACGAGCGCCGTGAGATATGCCATCTGCGGTTAAGCACAGATGCCCAGTGCTGTTGTGCCTATTCATAGGGTGCACGGGGCCAGTGAAGACCAGCAAGAGCTTTCAGGGCTGGCCCCTTCCTTGTGGGAGAAGGAGCCGGACGTTTGCCTTTTCGGAAAGAGGCTCTGCCGAGAACGAGCGCCGTGAGATATGCCGTCTGTGGTTAAGCACAGATGCCCAGTGCTGTTGTGCCTGTGGGTAGGGTGCACGGGGCCAGTGAAGACCAGCAAGAGCTTTCAGGGCTGGCCCCTTCCTTGTGGGAGAAGGAGCCGGACGTTTGCCTTTTCGGAAAGAGGCTCTGCCGAGAGCGAATGCAGTGAGATGCTGAGTCTCTGGGAAAGCACAGATGCCCAGTGCTGTTGTGCCTGTGGGTAGGGTGCACGAGGACAGTGAAGACCAGCAAGAGCTTTCAGGGCTGGCCCCTTCCTTGTGGGAGAAGGAGCCGGACGTTTGCCTTTTCGGAAAGAGGCTCTGCCGAGAACGAGCGCCGTGAGATATGCCGTCTGTGGTTAAGCACAGATGCCCAGTGCTGTTGTGCCTGTGGGTAGGGTGCACGGGGCCAGTGAAGACCAGCAAGAGCTTTCAGGGCTGGCCCCTTCCTTGTGGGAGAAGGAGCCGGACGTTTGCCTTTTCGGAAAGAGGCTCTGCCGAGAACGAGCGCCGTGAGATGCTGAGTCTCTGGGAAAGCACAGATGCCCAGTGCTGTTGTGCCTGTGGGTAGGGTGCACGGGGACAGTGAAGACCAGCAAGAGCTTTCAGGGCTGGCCCCTTCCTTGTGGGAGAAGGAGCCGGACGTTTGCCTTTTCGGAAAGAGGCTCTGCTGAGAGCGAACGCAGTGAGATGCTGAGTCTCTGGGAAAGCACAGATGCCCAGTGCTGTTGTGCCTGTGGGTAGGGTGCACGGGGACAGTGAAGACCAGCAAGAGCTTTCAGGGCTGGCCCCTTCCTTGTGGGAGAAGGAGCCGGACGTTTGCCTTTTCGGAAAGAGGCTCTGCCGAGAACGAGCGCCGTGAGATATGCCGTCTGTGGTTAAGCACAGATGCCCAGTGCTGTTGTGCCTGTGGGTAGGGTGCACGGGGCCAGTGAAGACCAGCAAGAGCTTTCAGGGCTGGCCCCTTCCTTGTGGGAGAAGGAGCCGGACGTTTGCCTTTTCGGAAAGAGGCTCTGCCGAGAACGAGCGCCGTGAGATATGCCGTCTGTGGTTAAGCACAGATGCCCAGTGCTGTTGTGCCTGTGGGTAGGGTGCACGGGGCCAGTGAAGACCAGCAAGAGCTTTCAGGGCTGGCCCCTTCCTTGTGGGAGAAGGAGCCGGACGTTTGCCTTTTCGGAAAGAGGCTCTGCCGAGAACGAGCGCCGTGAGATATGCCGTCTGTGGTTAAGCACAGATGCCCAGTGCTGTTGTGCCTGTGGGTAGGGTGCACGGGGCCAGTGAAGACCAGCAAGAGCTTTCAGGGCTGGCCCCTTCCTTGTGGGAGAAGGAGCCGGACGTTTGCCTTTTCGGAAAGAGGCTCTGCCGAGAGCGAATGCAGTGAGATGCTGAGTCTCTGGGAAAGCACAGATGCCCAGTGCTGTTGTGCCTGTGGGTAGGGTGCACGAGGACAGTGAAGACCAGCAAGAGCTTTCAGGGCTGGCCCCTTCCTTGTGGGAGAAGGAGCCGGACGTTTGCCTTTTCGGAAAGAGGCTCTGCCGATAACGAGCGCCGTGAGATATGCCGTCTGTGGTTAAGCACAGATGCCCAGTGCTGTTGTGCCTGTGGGTAGGGTGCACGGGGCCAGTGAAGACCAGCAAGAGCTTTCAGGGCTGGCCCCTTCCTTGTGGGAGAAGGAGCCGGACGTTTGCCTTTTCGGAAAGAGGCTCTGCCGAGAACGAGCGCCGTGAGATGCTGAGTCTCTGGGAAAGCACAGATGCCCAGTGCTGTTGTGCCTGTGGGTAGGGTGCACGGGGCCAGTGAAGACCAGCAAGAGCTTTCAGGGCTGGCCCCTTCCTTGTGGGAGAAGGAGCCGGACGTTTGCCTTTTCGGAAAGAGGCTCTGCTGAGAGCGAACGCAGTGAGATGCTGAGTCTCTGGGAAAGCACAGATGCCCAGTGCTGTTGTGCCTGTGGGTAGGGTGCACGGGGACAGTGAAGACCAGCAAGAGCTTTCAGGGCTGGCCCCTTCCTTGTGGGAGAAGGAGCCGGACGTTTGCCTTTTCGGAAAGAGGCTCTGCCGAGAACGAGCGCCGTGAGATATGCCGTCTGTGGTTAAGCACAGATGCCCAGTGCTGTTGTGCCTGTGGGTAGGGTGCACGGGGCCAGTGAAGACCAGCAAGAGCTTTCAGGGCTGGCCCCTTCCTTGTGGGAGAAGGAGCCGGACGTTTGCCTTTTCGGAAAGAGGCTCTGCCGAGAACGAGCGCCGTGAGATATGCCGTCTGTGGTTAAGCACAGATGCCCAGTGCTGTTGTGCCTGTGGGTAGGGTGCACGGGGCCAGTGAAGACCAGCAAGAGCTTTCAGGGCTGGCCCCTTCCTTGTGGGAGAAGGAGCCGGACGTTTGCCTTTTCGGAAAGAGGCTCTGCCGAGAACGAGCGCCGTGAGATATGCCGTCTGTGGTTAAGCACAGATGCCCAGTGCTGTTGTGCCTGTGGGTAGGGTGCACGGGGCCAGTGAAGACCAGCAAGAGCTTTCAGGGCTGGCCCCTTCCTTGTGGGAGAAGGAGCCGGACGTTTGCCTTTTCGGAAAGAGGCTCTGCTGAGAGCGAACGCAGTGAGATGCTGAGTCTCTGGGAAAGCACAGATGCCCAGTGCTGTTGTGCCTGTGGGTAGGGTGCACGGGGCCAGTGAAGACCAGCAAGAGCTTTCAGGGCTGGCCCCTTCCTTGTGGGAGAAGGAGCCGGACGTTTGCCTTTTCGGAAAGAGGCTCTGCCGAGAACGAGCGCCGTGAGATATGCCGTCTGTGGTTAAGCACAGATGCCCATTGCTGTTGTGCCTGTGGGTAGGGTGCACGGGGCCAGTGAAGACCAGCAAGAGCTTTCAGGGCTGGCCCCTTCCTTGTGGGAGAAGGAGCCGGACGTTTGCCTTTTCGGAAAGAGGCTCTGCCGAGAACGAGCGCCGTGAGATATGCCGTCTGTGGTTAAGCACAGATGCCCAGTGCTGTTGTGCCTGTGGGTAGGGTGCACGGGGCCAGTGAAGACCAGCAAGAGCTTTCAGGGCTGGCCCCTTCCTTGTGGGAGAAGGAGCCGGACGTTTGCCTTTTCGGAAAGAGGCTCTGCTGAGAGCGAACGCAGTGAGATGCTGAGTCTCTGGGAAAGCACAGATGCCCAGTGCTGTTGTGCCTGTGGGTAGGGTGCACGGGGCCAGTGAAGACCAGCAAGAGCTTTCAGGGCTGGCCCCTTCCTTGTGGGAGAAGGAGCCGGACGTTTGCCTTTTCGGAAAGAGGCTCTGCCGAGAACGAGCGCCGTGAGATATGCCGTCTGTGGTTAAGCACAGATGCCCAGTGCTGTTGTGCCTGTGGGTAGGGTGCACGGGGCCAGTGAAGACCAGCAAGAGCTTTCAGGGCTGGCCCCTTCCTTGTGGGAGAAGGAGCCGGACGTTTGCCTTTTCGGAAAGAGGCTCTGCCGAGAACGAGCGCCGTGAGATATGCCGTCTGTGGTTAAGCACAGATGCCCAGTGCTGTTGTGCCTGTGGGTAGGGTGCACGGGGCCAGTGAAGACCAGCAAGAGCTTTCAGGGCTGGCCCCTTCCTTGTGGGAGAAGGAGCCGGACGTTTGCCCTTTCGGAAAGAGGCTCTGCCGAGAGCGAATGCAGTGAGATGCTGAGTCTCTGGGAAAGCACAGATGCCCATTGCTGTTGTGCCTGTGGGTAGGGTGCACGGGGCCAGTGAAGACCAGCAAGAGCTTTCAGGGCTGGCCCCTTCCTTGTGGGAGAAGGAGCCGGACGTTTGCCTTTTCGGAAAGAGGCTCTGCCGATAACGAGCGCCGTGAGATATGCCGTCTGTGGTTAAGCACAGATGCCCAGTGCTGTTGTGCCTGTGGGTAGGGTGCACGGGGCCAGTGAAGACCAGCAAGAGCTTTCAGGGCTGGCCCCTTCCTTGTGGGAGAAGGAGCCGGACGTTTGCCTTTTCGGAAAGAGGCTCTGCCGAGAGCGAATGCAGTGAGATGCTGAGTCTCTGGGAAAGCACAGATGCCCAGTGCTGTTGTGCCTGTGGGTAGGGTGCACGGGGATAGTGAAGACCAGCAAGAGCTTTCAGGGCTGGCCCCTTCCTTGTGGGAGAAGGAGCCAGACGTTTGCCTTTTCGGAAAGAGGCTCTGCCGAGAACGAGCGCAGTGAGATATGCCGTCTGTGGTTAAGCACAGATGCCCAGTGCTGTTGTGCCTGTGGGTAGGGTGCACGGGGCCAGTGAAGACCAGCAAGAGCTTTCAGGGCTGGCCCCTTCCTTGTGGGAGAAGGAGCCGGACATTTGCCTTTTCGGAAAGAGGCTCTGCCGAGAACGAGCGCCGTGAGATGCTGAGTCTCTGGGAAAGCACAGATGCCCATTGCTGTTGTGCCTGTGGGTAGGGTGCACGGGGCCAGTGAAGACCAGCAAGAGCTTTCAGGGCTGGCCCCTTCCTTGTGGGAGAAGGAGCCGGACGTTTGCCTTTTCGGAAAGAGGCTCTGCCGAGAACGAGCGCCGTGAGATATGCCGTCTGTGGTTAAGCACAGATGCCCAGTGCTGTTGTGCCTGTGGGTAGGGTGCACGGGGACAGTGAAGACCAGCAAGAGCTTTCAGGGCTGGCCCCTTCCTTGTGGGAGAAGGAGCCGGACGTTTGCCCTTTCGGAAAGAGGCTCTGCCGAGAGCGAATGCAGTGAGATGCTGAGTCTCTGGGAAAGCACAGATGCCCAGTGCTGTTGTGCCTGTGGGTAGGGTGCACGGGGCCAGTGAAGACCAGCAAGAGCTTTCAGGGCTGGCCCCTTCCTTGTGGGAGAAGGAGCCGGACGTTTGCCTTTTCGGAAAGAGGCTCTGCCGAGAACGAGCGCCGTGAGATATGCCGTCTGTGGTTAAGCACAGATGCCCAGTGCTGTTGTGCCTGTGGGTAGGGTGCACGGGGCCAGTGAAGACCAGCAAGAGCTTTCAGGGCTGGCCCCTTCCTTGTGGGAGAAGGAGCCGGACGTTTGCCTTTTCGGAAAGAGGCTCTGCCGAGAACGAGCGCCGTGAGATGCTGAGTCTCTGGGAAAGCACAGATGCCCATTGCTGTTGTGCCTGTGGGTAGGGTGCACGGGGATAGTGAAGACCAGCAAGAGCTTTCAGGGCTGGCCCCTTCCTTGTGGGAGAAGGAGCCGGACGTTTGCCTTTTCGGAAAGAGGCTCTGCCGAGAACGAGCGCCGTGAGATATGCCGTCTGTGGTTAAGCACAGATGCCCAGTGCTGTTGTGCCTGTGGGTAGGGTGCACGGGGCCAGTGAAGACCAGCAAGAGCTTTCAGGGCTGGCCCCTTCCTTGTGGGAGAAGGAGCCGGACGTTTGCCTTTTCGGAAAGAGGCTCTGCCGAGAACGAGCGCCGTGAGATATGCCGTCTGTGGTTAAGCACAGATGCCCAGTGCTGTTGTGCCTGTGGATAGGGTGCACGGGGCCAGTGAAGACCAGCAAGAGCTTTCAGGGCTGGCCCCTTCCTTGTGGGAGAAGGAGCCGGACGTTTGCCTTTTCGGAAAGAGGCTCTGCCGAGAACGAGCGCCGTGAGATATGCCGTCTGTGGTTAAGCACAGATGCCCATTGCTGTTGTGCCTGTGGGTAGGGTGCACGGGGATAGTGAAGACCAGCAAGAGCTTTCAGGGCTGGCCCCTTCCTTGTGGGAGAAGGAGCCAGACGTTTGCCTTTTCGGAAAGAGGCTCTGCCGAGAACGAGCGCAGTGAGATATGCCGTCTGTGGTTAAGCACAGATGCCCAGTGCTGTTGTGCCTGTGGGTAGGGTGCACGGGGCCAGTGAAGACCAGCAAGAGCTTTCAGGGCTGGCCCCTTCCTTGTGGGAGAAGGAGCCGGACGTTTGCCTTTTCGGAAAGAGGCTCTGCCGAGAACGAGCGCCGTGAGATGCTGAGTCTCCGGGAAAGCACAGATGCCCATTGCTGTTGTGCCTGTGGGTAGGGTGCACGGGGCCAGTGAAGACCAGCAAGAGCTTTCAGGGCTGGCCCCTTCCTTGTGGGAGAAGGAGCCGGACGTTTGCCTTTTCGGAAAGAGGCTCTGCCGAGAGCGAACGCCGTGAGATATGCCGTCTGTGGTTAAGCACAGATGCCCAGTGCTGTTGTGCCTGTGGATAGGGTGCACGGGGACAGTGAAGACCAGCAAGAGCTTTCAGGGCTGGCCCCTTCCTTGTGGGAGAAGGAGCCGGACGTTTGCCTTTTCGGAAAGAGGCTCTGCCGAGAACGAGCGCCGTGAGATGCTGAGTCTCTGGGAAAGCACAGATGCCCAGTGCTGTTGTGCCTGTGGGTAGGGTGCACGGGGCCAGTGAAGACCAGCAAGAGCTTTCAGGGCTGGCCCCTTCCTTGTGGGAGAAGGAGCCGGACGTTTGCCCTTTCGGAAAGAGGCTCTGCCGAGAGTGAATGCAGTGAGATGCTGAGTCTCTGGGAAAGCACAGATGCCCAGTGCTGTTGTGCCTGTGGGTAGGGTGCACAGGGCCAGTGAAGACCAGCCAGAGCTTTCAGGGCTGGCCCCTTCCTTGTGGGAGAAGGAGCCGGACGTTTGCCTTTTCGGAAAGAGGCTCTGCCGAGAACGAGCGCCGTGAGATATGCCGTCTGTGGTTAAGCACAGATGCCCAGTGCTGTTGTGCCTGTGGATAGGGTGCACGGGGCCAGTGAAGACCAGCAAGAGCTTTCAGGGCTGGCCCCTTCCTTGTGGGAGAAGGAGCCGGACGTTTGCCTTTTCGGAAAGAGGCTCTGCCGAGAACGAGCGCCGTGAGATGCTGAGTCTCTGGGAAAGCACAGATGCCCAGTGCTGTTGTGCCTGTGGGTAGGGTGCACGGGGCCAGTGAAGACCAGCAAGAGCTTTCAGGGCTGGCCCCTTCCTTGTGGGAGAAGGAGCCGGACGTTTGCCTTTTCGGAAAGAGGCTCTGCCGAGAACGAGCGCCGTGAGATATGCCGTCTGTGGTTAAGCACAGATGCCCAGTGCTGTTGTGCCTGTGGGTAGGGTGCACGGGGCCAGTGAAGACCAGCAAGAGCTTTCAGGGCTGGCCCCTTCCTTGTGGGAGAAGGAGCCGGACGTTTGCCCTTTCGGAAAGAGGCTCTGCCGAGAGCGAATGCAGTGAGATGCTGAGTCTCTGGGAAAGCACAGATGCCCAGTGCTGTTGTGCCTGTGGGTAGGGTGCACAGGGCCAGTGAAGACCAGCAAGAGCTTTCAGGGCTGGCCCCTTCCTTGTGGGAGAAGGAGCCGGACGTTTGCCTTTTCGGAAAGAGGCTCTGCCGAGAACGAGCGCCGTGAGATATGCCGTCTGTGGTTAAGCACAGATGCCCATTGCTGTTGTGCCTGTGGGTAGGGTGCACGGGGATAGTGAAGACCAGCAAGAGCTTTCAGGGCTGGCCCCTTCCTTGTGGGAGAAGGAGCCAGACGTTTGCCTTTTCGGAAAGAGGCTCTGCCGAGAATGAGCGCAGTGAGATATGCCGTCTGTGGTTAAGCACAGATGCCCAGTGCTGTTGTGCCTGTGGGTAGGGTGCACGGGGCCAGTGAAGACCAGCAAGAGCTTTCAGGGCTGGCCCCTTCCTTGTGGGAGAAGGAGCCGGACGTTTGCCTTTTCGGAAAGAGGCTCTGCCGAGAACGAGCGCCGTGAGATGCTGAGTCTCTGGGAAAGCACAGATGCCCAGTGCTGTTGTGCCTGTGGGTAGGGTGCACGGGGCCAGTGAAGACCAGCAAGAGCTTTCAGGGCTGGCCCCTTCCTTGTGGGAGAAGGAGCCGGACGTTTGCCTTTTCGGAAAGAGGCTCTGCCGAGAGCGAACGCCGTGAGATATGCCGTCTGTGGTTAAGCACAGATGCCCAGTGCTGTTGTGCCTGTGGATAGGGTGCACGGGGACAGTGAAGACCAGCAAGAGCTTTCAGGGCTGGCCCCTTCCTTGTGGGAGAAGGAGCCGGACGTTTGCCTTTTCGGAAAGAGGCTCTGCCGAGAACGAGCGCCGTGAGATGCTGAGTCTCTGGGAAAGCACAGATGCCCAGTGCTGTTGTGCCTGTGGGTAGGGTGCACGGGGCCAGTGAAGACCAGCAAGAGCTTTCAGGGCTGGCCCCTTCCTTGTGGGAGAAGGAGCCGGACGTTTGCCTTTTCGGAAAGATGCTCTGCCGAGAGCGCACGCAGTGAGATGCTGAGTCTCTGGGAAAGCACAGATGCCCAGTGCTGTTGTGCCTGTGGGTAGGGTGCACGGGGACAGTGAAGACCAGCAAGAGCTTTCAGGGCTGGCCCCTTCCTTGTGGGAGAAGGAGCCGGACGTTTGCCTTTTCGGAAAGAGGCTCTGCCGAGAACGAGCGCCGTGAGATATGCCGTCTGTGGTTAAGCACAGATGCCCAGTGCTGTTGTGCCTGTGGGTAGGGTGCACAGGGCCAGTGAAGACCAGCCAGAGCTTTCAGGGCTGGCCCCTTCCTTGTGGGAGAAGGAGCCAGACGTTTGCCTTTTCGGAAAGAGGCTCTGCCGAGAACGAGCGCAGTGAGATATGCCGTCTGTGGTTAAGCACAGATGCCCAGTGCTGTTGTGCCTGTGGGTAGGGTGCACGGGGCCAGTGAAGACCAGCAAGAGCTTTCAGGGCTGGCCCCTTCCTTGTGGGAGAAGGAGCCGGACGTTTGCCTTTTCGGAAAGAGGCTCTGCCGAGAACGAGCGCCGTGAGATGCTGAGTCTCTGGGAAAGCACAGATGCCCATTGCTGTTGTGCCTGTGGGTAGGGTGCACGGGGCCAGTGAAGACCAGCAAGAGCTTTCAGGGCTGGCCCCTTCCTTGTGGGAGAAGGAGCCGGACGTTTGCCTTTTCGGAAAGAGGCTCTGCCGAGAGCGAACGCCGTGAGATATGCCGTCTGTGGTTAAGCACAGATGCCCATTGCTGTTGTGCCTGTGGGTAGGGTGCACGGGGACAGTGAAGACCAGCAAGAGCTTTCAGGGCTGGCCCCTTCCTTGTGGGAGAAGGAGCCGGACGTTTGCCTTTTCGGAAAGAGGCTCTGCCGAGAACGAGCGCCGTGAGATGCTGAGTCTCTGGGAAAGCACAGATGCCCAGTGCTGTTGTGCCTGTGGGTAGGGTGCACGGGGATAGTGAAGACCAGCAAGAGCTTTCAGGGCTGGCCCCTTCCTTGTGGGAGAAGGAGCCGGACGTTTGCCTTTTCAGAAAGAGGCTCTGCCGAGAACGAGCGCCGTGAGATATGCCGTCTGTGGTTAAGCACAGATGCCCAGTGCTGTTGTGCCTGTGGGTAGGGTGCACGGGGACAGTGAAGACCAGCAAGAGCTTTCAGGGCTGGCCCCTTCCTTGTGGGAGAAGGAGCCGGACGTTTGCCCTTTCGGAAAGAGGCTCTGCCGAGAGCGAATGCAGTGAGATGCTGAGTCTCTGGGAAAGCACAGATGCCCAGTGCTGTTGTGCCTGTGGGTAGGGTGCACAGGGCCAGTGAAGACCAGCCAGAGCTTTCAGGGCTGGCCCCTTCCTTGTGGGAGAAGGAGCCGGACGTTTGCCTTTTCGGAAAGAGGCTCTGCCGAGAACGAGCGCCGTGAGATATGCCGTCTGTGGTTAAGCACAGATGCCCATTGCTGTTGTGCCTGTGGGTAGGGTGCACGGGGCCAGTGAAGACCAGCAAGAGCTTTCAGGGCTGGCCCCTTCCTTGTGGGAGAAGGAGCCGGACGTTTGCCTTTTCGGAAAGAGGCTCTGCCGAGAACGAGCGCCGTGAGATGCTGAGTCTCTGGGAAAGCACAGATGCCCAGTGCTGTTGTGCCTGTGGGTAGGGTGCACGGGGCCAGTGAAGACCAGCAAGAGCTTTCAGGGCTGGCCCCTTCCTTGTGGGAGAAGGAGCCGGACGTTTGCCTTTTCGGAAAGAGGCTCTGCCGAGAACGAGCGCCGTGAGATATGCCGACTGTGGTTAAGCACAGATGCCCAGTGCTGTTGTGCCTGTGGGTAGGGTGCACGGGGCCAGTGAAGACCAGCAAGAGCTTTCAGGGCTGGCCCCTTCCTTGTGGGAGAAGGAGCCGGACGTTTGCCTTTTCGGAAAGAGGCTCTGCCGAGAACGAGCGCCGTGAGATATGCCGTCTGTGGTTAAGCACAGATGCCCAGTGCTGTTGTGCCTGTGGGTAGGGTGCACGGGGACAGTGAAGACCAGCAAGAGCTTTCAGGGCTGGCCCCTTCCTTGTGGGAGAAGGAGCCGGACGTTTGCCCTTTCGGAAAGAGGCTCTGCCGAGAGCGAATGCAGTGAGATGCTGAGTCTCTGGGAAAGCACAGATGCCCAGTGCTGTTGTGCCTGTGGGTAGGGTGCACGGGGACAGTGAAGACCAGCAAGAGCTTTCAGGGCTGGCCCCTTCCTTGTGGGAGAAGGAGCCGGACGTTTGCCTTTTCGGAAAGAGGCTCTGCCGAGAACGAGCGCCGTGAGATATGCCGTCTGTGGTTAAGCACAGATGCCCAGTGCTGTTGTGCCTGTGGGTAGGGTGCACGGGGCCAGTGAAGACCAGCAAGAGCTTTCAGGGCTGGCCCCTTCCTTGTGGGAGAAGGAGCCGGACGTTTGCCTTTTCGGAAAGAGGCTCTGCCGAGAACGAGCGCCGTGAGATATGCCGTCTGTGGTTAAGCACAGATGCCCAGTGCTGTTGTGCCTGTGGGTAGGGTGCACGGGGACAGTGAAGACCAGCAAGAGCTTTCAGGGCTGGCCCCTTCCTTGTGGGAGAAGGAGACGGACGTTTGCCTTTTCGGAAAGAGGCTCTGCCGAGAACGAGCGCCGTGAGATATGCCGTCTGTGGTTAAGCACAGATGCCCATTGCTGTTGTGCCTGTGGGTAGGGTGCACGGGGCCAGTGAAGACCAGCAAGAGCTTTCAGGGCTGGCCCCTTCCTTGTGGGAGAAGGAGCCGGACGTTTGCCTTTTCGGAAAGAGGCTCTGCCGAGAGCGAATGCAGTGAGATGCTGAGTCTCTGGGAAAGCACAGATGCCCAGTGCTGTTGTGCCTGTGGGTAGGGTGCACGGGGATAGTGAAGACCAGCAAGAGCTTTCAGGGCTGGCCCCTTCCTTGTGGGAGAAGGAGCCGGACGTTTGCCTTTTCGGAAAGAGGCTCTGCCGAGAACGAGCGCCGTGAGATATGCCGTCTGTGGTTAAGCACAGATGCCCAGTGCTGTTGTGCCTGTGGGTAGGGTGCACGGGGCCAGTGAAGACCAGCAAGAGCTTTCAGGGCTGGCCCCTTCCTTGTGGGAGAAGGAGCCGGACGTTTGCCTTTTCGGAAAGAGGCTCTGCCGAGAACGAGCGCCGTGAGATATGCCGTCTGTGGTTAAGCACAGATGCCCAGTGCTGTTGTGCCTGTGGGTAGGGTGCACGGGGCCAGTGAAGACCAGCAAGAGCTTTCAGGGCTGGCCCCTTCCTTGTGGGAGAAGGAGCCGGACGTTTGCCTTTTCGGAAAGAGGCTCTGCCGAGAACGAGCGCCGTGAGATATGCCGTCTGTGGTTAAGCACAGATGCCCATTGCTGTTGTGCCTGTGGGTAGGGTGCACGGGGCCAGTGAAGACCAGCAAGAGCTTTCAGGGCTGGCCCCTTCCTTGTGGGAGAAGGAGCCGGACGTTTGCCTTTTCGGAAAGAGGCTCTGCCGAGAGCGAATGCAGTGAGATGCTGAGTCTCTGGGAAAGCACAGATGCCCAGTGCTGTTGTGCCTGTGGGTAGGGTGCACGGGGATAGTGAAGACCAGCAAGAGCTTTCAGGGCTGGCCCCTTCCTTGTGGGAGAAGGAGCCGGACGTTTGCCTTTTCGGAAAGAGGCTCTGCCGAGAACGAGCGCCGTGAGATATGCCGTCTGTGGTTAAGCACAGATGCCCATTGCTGTTGTGCCTGTGGGTAGGGTGCACGGGGCCAGTGAAGACCAGCAAGAGCTTTCAGGGCTGGCCCCTTCCTTGTGGGAGAAGGAGCCGGACGTTTGCCTTTTCGGAAAGAGGCTCTGCCGAGAACGAGCGCCGTGAGATATGCCGTCTGTGGTTAAGCACAGATGCCCAGTGCTGTTGTGCCTGTGGGTAGGGTGCACGGGGACAGTGAAGACCAGCAAGAGCTTTCAGGGCTGGCCCCTTCCTTGTGG
Source organism: Haliaeetus albicilla (assembly GCF_947461875.1). Lineage (NCBI taxonomy): Eukaryota > Metazoa > Chordata > Aves > Accipitriformes > Accipitridae > Haliaeetus > Haliaeetus albicilla. Next base: position 54,858 of record NW_027212539.1, read on the forward strand.
GAGAAGGAGCCGGACGTTTGCCCTTTCGGAAAGAGGCTCTGCCGAGAGCGAATGCAGTGAGATGCTGAGTCTCTGGGAAAGCACAGATGCCCAGTGCTGTTGTGCCTGTGGGTAGGGTGCACAGGGCCAGTGAAGACGAGCAAGAGCTTTCAGGGCTGGCCCCTTCCTTGTGGGAGAAGGAGCCGGACGTTTGCCTTTTCGGAAAGAGGCTCTGCCGAGAACGAGCGCCGTGAGATATGCCGTCTGTGGTTAAGCACAGATGCCCAGTGCTGTTGTGCCTGTGGGTAGGGTGCACGGGGCCAGTGAAGACCAGCAAGAGCTTTCAGGGCTGGCCCCTTCCTTGTGGGAGAAGGAGCCGGACGTTTGCCTTTTCGGAAAGAGGCTCTGCCGAGAACGAGCGCCGTGAGATGCTGAGTCTCTGGGAAAGCACAGATGCCCATTGCTGTTGTGCCTGTGGGTAGGGTGCACGGGGCCAGTGAAGACCAGCAAGAGCTTTCAGGGCTGGCCCCTTCCTTGTGGGAGAAGGAGCCGGACGTTTGCCTTTTCGGAAAGAGGCTCTGCCGAGAACGAGCGCCGTGAGATATGCCGTCTGTGGTTAAGCACAGATGCCCAGTGCTGTTGTGCCTGTGGGTAGGGTGCACGGGGACAGTGAAGACCAGCAAGAGCTTTCAGGGCTGGCCCCTTCCTTGTGGGAGAAGGAGCCGGACGTTTGCCTTTTCGGAAAGAGGCTCTGCCGAGAACGAGCGCCGTGAGATATGCCGTCTGTGGTTAAGCACAGATGCCCAGTGCTGTTGTGCCTGTGGGTAGGGTGCACGGGGCCAGTGAAGACCAGCAAGAGCTTTCAGGGCTGGCCCCTTCCTTGTGGGAGAAGGAGCCGGACGTTTGCCTTTTCGGAAAGAGGCTCTGCCGAGAACGAGCGCCGTGAGATATGCCGTCTGTGGTTAAGCACAGATGCCCAGTGCTGTTGTGCCTGTGGGTAGGGTGCACGGGGCCAGTGAAGACCAGCAAGAGCTTTCAGGGCTGGCCCCTTCCTTGTGGGAGAAGGAGCCGGACGTTTGCCTTTTCGGAAAGAGGCTCTGCCGAGAACGAGCGCCGTGAGATATGCCGTCTGTGGTTAAGCACAGATGCCCATTGCTGTTGTGCCTGTGGGTAGGGTGCACGGGGCCAGTGAAGACCAGCAAGAGCTTTCAGGGCTGGCCCCTTCCTTGTGGGAGAAGGAGCCGGACGTTTGCCTTTTCGGAAAGAGGCTCTGCCGAGAACGAGCGCCGTGAGATATGCCGTCTGTGGTTAAGCACAGATGCCCAGTGCTGTTGTGCCTGTGGGTAGGGTGCACGGGGCCAGTGAAGACCAGCAAGAGCTTTCAGGGCTGGCCCCTTCCTTGTGGGAGAAGGAGCCGGACGTTTGCCCTTTCGGAAAGAGGCTCTGCCGAGAGCGAATGCAGTGAGATGCTGAGTCTCTGGGAAAGCACAGATGCCCAGTGCTGTTGTGCCTGTGGGTAGGGTGCACAGGGCCAGTGAAGACCAGCAAGAGCTTTCAGGGCTGGCCCCTTCCTTGTGGGAGAAGGAGCCGGACGTTTGCCTTTTCGGAAAGAGGCTCTGCCGATAACGAGCGCCGTGAGATATGCCGTCTGTGGTTAAGCACAGATGCCCATTGCTGTTGTGCCTGTGGGTAGGGTGCACGGGGCCAGTGAAGACCAGCAAGAGCTTTCAGGGCTGGCCCCTTCCTTGTGGGAGAAGGAGCCGGACGTTTGCCTTTTCGGAAAGAGGCTCTGCCGAGAACGAGCGCCGTGAGATGCTGAGTCTCTGGGAAAGCACAGATGCCCAGTGCTGTTGTGCCTGTGGGTAGGGTGCACGGGGCCAGTGAAGACCAGCAAGAGCTTTCAGGGCTGGCCCCTTCCTTGTGGGAGAAGGAGCCGGACGTTTGCCTTTTCGGAAAGAGGCTCTGCCGAGAACGAGCGCCGTGAGATATGCCGACTGTGGTTAAGCACAGATGCCCAGTGCTGTTGTGCCTGTGGGTAGGGTGCACGGGGCCAGTGAAGACCAGCAAGAGCTTTCAGGGCTGGCCCCTTCCTTGTGGGAGAAGGAGCCGGACGTTTGCCTTTTCGGAAAGAGGCTCTGCCGAGAACGAGCGCCGTGAGATATGCCGTCTGTGGTTAAGCACAGATGCCCAGTGCTGTTGTGCCTGTGGGTAGGGTGCACGGGGACAGTGAAGACCAGCAAGAGCTTTCAGGGCTGGCCCCTTCCTTGTGGGAGAAGGAGCCGGACGTTTGCCCTTTCGGAAAGAGGCTCTGCCGAGAGCGAATGCAGTGAGATGCTGAGTCTCTGGGAAAGCACAGATGCCCAGTGCTGTTGTGCCTGTGGGTAGGGTGCACGGGGACAGTGAAGACCAGCAAGAGCTTTCAGGGCTGGCCCCTTCCTTGTGGGAGAAGGAGCCGGACGTTTGCCTTTTCGGAAAGAGGCTCTGCCGAGAACGAGCGCCGTGAGATATGCCGTCTGTGGTTAAGCACAGATGCCCAGTGCTGTTGTGCCTGTGGGTAGGGTGCACGGGGACAGTGAAGACCAGCCAGAGCTTTCAGGGCTGGCCCCTTCCTTGTGGGAGAAGGAGCCGGACGTTTGCCTTTTCGGAAAGAGGCTCTGCCGATAACGAGCGCCGTGAGATATGCCGTCTGTGGTTAAGCACAGATGCCCATTGCTGTTGTGCCTGTGGGTAGGGTGCACGGGGCCAGTGAAGACCAGCAAGAGCTTTCAGGGCTGGCCCCTTCCTTGTGGGAGAAGGAGCCGGACGTTTGCCTTTTCGGAAAGAGGCTCTGCCGAGAACGAGCGCCGTGAGATGCTGAGTCTCTGGGAAAGCACAGATGCCCAGTGCTGTTGTGCCTGTGGGTAGGGTGCACGGGGCCAGTGAAGACCAGCAAGAGCTTTCAGGGCTGGCCCCTTCCTTGTGGGAGAAGGAGCCGGACGTTTGCCTTTTCGGAAAGAGGCTCTGCCGAGAACGAGCGCCGTGAGATATGCCGACTGTGGTTAAGCACAGATGCCCAGTGCTGTTGTGCCTGTGGGTAGGGTGCACGGGGCCAGTGAAGACCAGCAAGAGCTTTCAGGGCTGGCCCCTTCCTTGTGGGAGAAGGAGCCGGACGTTTGCCTTTTCGGAAAGAGGCTCTGCCGAGAACGAGCGCCGTGAGATATGCCGTCTGTGGTTAAGCACAGATGCCCAGTGCTGTTGTGCCTGTGGGTAGGGTGCACGGGGACAGTGAAGACCAGCAAGAGCTTTCAGGGCTGGCCCCTTCCTTGTGGGAGAAGGAGCCGGACGTTTGCCCTTTCGGAAAGAGGCTCTGCCGAGAGCGAATGCAGTGAGATGCTGAGTCTCTGGGAAAGCACAGATGCCCAGTGCTGTTGTGCCTGTGGGTAGGGTGCACGGGGACAGTGAAGACCAGCAAGAGCTTTCAGGGCTGGCCCCTTCCTTGTGGGAGAAGGAGCCGGACGTTTGCCTTTTCGGAAAGAGGCTCTGCCGAGAACGAGCGCCGTGAGATATGCCGTCTGTGGTTAAGCACAGATGCCCAGTGCTGTTGTGCCTGTGGGTAGGGTGCACGGGGCCAGTGAAGACCAGCAAGAGCTTTCAGGGCTGGCCCCTTCCTTGTGGGAGAAGGAGCCGGACGTTTGCCTTTTCGGAAAGAGGCTCTGCCGAGAACGAGCGCCGTGAGATATGCCGTCTGTGGTTAAGCACAGATGCCCAGTGCTGTTGTGCCTGTGGGTAGGGTGCACGGGGACAGTGAAGACCAGCAAGAGCTTTCAGGGCTGGCCCCTTCCTTGTGGGAGAAGGAGACGGACGTTTGCCTTTTCGGAAAGAGGCTCTGCCGAGAACGAGCGCCGTGAGATATGCCGTCTGTGGTTAAGCACAGATGCCCATTGCTGTTGTGCCTGTGGGTAGGGTGCACGGGGCCAGTGAAGACCAGCAAGAGCTTTCAGGGCTGGCCCCTTCCTTGTGGGAGAAGGAGCCGGACGTTTGCCTTTTCGGAAAGAGGCTCTGCCGAGAGCGAATGCAGTGAGATGCTGAGTCTCTGGGAAAGCACAGATGCCCAGTGCTGTTGTGCCTGTGGGTAGGGTGCACGGGGATAGTGAAGACCAGCAAGAGCTTTCAGGGCTGGCCCCTTCCTTGTGGGAGAAGGAGCCGGACGTTTGCCTTTTCGGAAAGAGGCTCTGCCGAGAACGAGCGCCGTGAGATATGCCGTCTGTGGTTAAGCACAGATGCCCAGTGCTGTTGTGCCTGTGGGTAGGGTGCACGGGGCCAGTGAAGACCAGCAAGAGCTTTCAGGGCTGGCCCCTTCCTTGTGGGAGAAGGAGCCGGACGTTTGCCTTTTCGGAAAGAGGCTCTGCCGAGAACGAGCGCCGTGAGATATGCCGTCTGTGGTTAAGCACAGATGCCCAGTGCTGTTGTGCCTGTGGGTAGGGTGCACGGGGCCAGTGAAGACCAGCAAGAGCTTTCAGGGCTGGCCCCTTCCTTGTGGGAGAAGGAGCCGGACGTTTGCCTTTTCGGAAAGAGGCTCTGCCGAGAACGAGCGCCGTGAGATATGCCGTCTGTGGTTAAGCACAGATGCCCATTGCTGTTGTGCCTGTGGGTAGGGTGCACGGGGCCAGTGAAGACCAGCAAGAGCTTTCAGGGCTGGCCCCTTCCTTGTGGGAGAAGGAGCCGGACGTTTGCCTTTTCGGAAAGAGGCTCTGCCGAGAGCGAATGCAGTGAGATGCTGAGTCTCTGGGAAAGCACAGATGCCCAGTGCTGTTGTGCCTGTGGGTAGGGTGCACGGGGATAGTGAAGACCAGCAAGAGCTTTCAGGGCTGGCCCCTTCCTTGTGGGAGAAGGAGCCGGACGTTTGCCTTTTCGGAAAGAGGCTCTGCCGAGAACGAGCGCCGTGAGATATGCCGTCTGTGGTTAAGCACAGATGCCCATTGCTGTTGTGCCTGTGGGTAGGGTGCACGGGGCCAGTGAAGACCAGCAAGAGCTTTCAGGGCTGGCCCCTTCCTTGTGGGAGAAGGAGCCGGACGTTTGCCTTTTCGGAAAGAGGCTCTGCCGAGAACGAGCGCCGTGAGATATGCCGTCTGTGGTTAAGCACAGATGCCCAGTGCTGTTGTGCCTGTGGGTAGGGTGCACGGGGACAGTGAAGACCAGCAAGAGCTTTCAGGGCTGGCCCCTTCCTTGTGGGAGAAGGAGCCGGACGTTTGCCCTTTCGGAAAGAGGCTCTGCCGAGAGCGAATGCAGTGAGATGCTGAGTCTCTGGGAAAGCACAGATGCCCAGTGCTGTTGTGCCTGTGGGTAGGGTGCACAGGGCCAGTGAAGACGAGCAAGAGCTTTCAGGGCTGGCCCCTTCCTTGTGGGAGAAGGAGCCGGACGTTTGCCTTTTCGGAAAGAGGCTCTGCCGAGAACGAGCGCCGTGAGATATGCCGTCTGTGGTTAAGCACAGATGCCCATTGCTGTTGTGCCTGTGGGTAGGGTGCACGGGGCCAGTGAAGACCAGCAAGAGCTTTCAGGGCTGGCCCCTTCCTTGTGGGAGAAGGAGCCGGACGTTTGCCTTTTCGGAAAGAGGCTCTGCCGAGAACGAGCGCCGTGAGATGCTGAGTCTCTGGGAAAGCACAGATGCCCATTGCTGTTGTGCCTGTGGGTAGGGTGCACGGGGCCAGTGAAGACCAGCAAGAGCTTTCAGGGCTGGCCCCTTCCTTGTGGGAGAAGGAGCCGGACGTTTGCCTTTTCGGAAAGAGGCTCTGCCGAGAACGAGCGCCGTGAGATATGCCGTCTGTGGTTAAGCACAGATGCCCAGTGCTGTTGTGCCTGTGGGTAGGGTGCACGGGGACAGTGAAGACCAGCAAGAGCTTTCAGGGCTGGCCCCTTCCTTGTGGGAGAAGGAGCCGGACGTTTGCCTTTTCGGAAAGAGGCTCTGCCGAGAACGAGCGCCGTGAGATATGCCGTCTGTGGTTAAGCACAGATGCCCAGTGCTGTTGTGCCTGTGGGTAGGGTGCACGGGGCCAGTGAAGACCAGCAAGAGCTTTCAGGGCTGGCCCCTTCCTTGTGGGAGAAGGAGCCGGACGTTTGCCTTTTCGGAAAGAGGCTCTGCCGAGAACGAGCGCCGTGAGATATGCCGTCTGTGGTTAAGCACAGATGCCCAGTGCTGTTGTGCCTGTGGGTAGGGTGCACGGGGCCAGTGAAGACCAGCAAGAGCTTTCAGGGCTGGCCCCTTCCTTGTGGGAGAAGGAGCCGGACGTTTGCCTTTTCGGAAAGAGGCTCTGCCGAGAACGAGCGCCGTGAGATATGCCGTCTGTGGTTAAGCACAGATGCCCAGTGCTGTTGTGCCTGTGGGTAGGGTGCACGGGGACAGTGAAGACCAGCAAGAGCTTTCAGGGCTGGCCCCTTCCTTGTGGGAGAAGGAGCCGGACGTTTGCCCTTTCGGAAAGAGGCTCTGCCGAGAGCGAATGCAGTGAGATGCTGAGTCTCTGGGAAAGCACAGATGCCCAGTGCTGTTGTGCCTGTGGGTAGGGTGCACAGGGCCAGTGAAGACGAGCAAGAGCTTTCAGGGCTGGCCCCTTCCTTGTGGGAGAAGGAGCCGGACGTTTGCCTTTTCGGAAAGAGGCTCTGCCGAGAACGAACGCCATGAGATATGCCGTCTGTGGTTAAGCACAGATGCCCAGTGCTGTTGTGCCTGTGGGTAGGGTGCACGGGGCCAGTGAAGACCAGCAAGAGCTTTCAGGGCTGGCCCCTTCCTTGTGGGAGAAGGAGCCGGACGTTTGCCTTTTCGGAAAGAGGCTCTGCCGAGAACGAGCGCCGTGAGATGCTGAGTCTCTGGGAAAGCACAGATGCCCATTGCTGTTGTGCCTGTGGGTAGGGTGCACGGGGCCAGTGAAGACCAGCAAGAGCTTTCAGGGCTGGCCCCTTCCTTGTGGGAGAAGGAGCCGGACGTTTGCCTTTTCGGAAAGAGGCTCTGCCGAGAACGAGCGCCGTGAGATATGCCGTCTGTGGTTAAGCACAGATGCCCAGTGCTGTTGTGCCTGTGGGTAGGGTGCACGGGGACAGTGAAGACCAGCAAGAGCTTTCAGGGCTGGCCCCTTCCTTGTGGGAGAAGGAGCCGGACGTTTGCCTTTTCGGAAAGAGGCTCTGCCGAGAGCGAATGCAGTGAGATGCTGAGTCTCTGGGAAAGCACAGATGCCCAGTGCTGTTGTGCCTGTGGGTAGGGTGCACGGGGATAGTGAAGACCAGCAAGAGCTTTCAGGGCTGGCCCCTTCCTTGTGGGAGAAGGAGCCGGACGTTTGCCTTTTCGGAAAGAGGCTCTGCCGAGAACGAGCGCCGTGAGATATGCCGTCTGTGGTTAAGCACAGATGCCCATTGCTGTTGTGCCTGTGGGTAGGGTGCACGGGGCCAGTGAAGACCAGCAAGAGCTTTCAGGGCTGGCCCCTTCCTTGTGGGAGAAGGAGCCGGACGTTTGCCTTTTCGGAAAGAGGCTCTGCCGAGAACGAGCGCCGTGAGATATGCCGTCTGTGGTTAAGCACAGATGCCCAGTGCTGTTGTGCCTGTGGGTAGGGTGCACGGGGACAGTGAAGACCAGCAAGAGCTTTCAGGGCTGGCCCCTTCCTTGTGGGAGAAGGAGCCGGACGTTTGCCTTTTCGGAAAGAGGCTCTGCCGAGAACGAACGCCGTGAGATATGCCGTCTGTGGTTAAGCACAGATGCCCAGTGCTGTTGTGCCTGTGGGTAGGGTGCACGGGGACAGTGAAGACCAGCAAGAGCTTTCAGGGCTGGCCCCTTCCTTGTGGGAGAAGGAGCCGGACGTTTGCCTTTTTGGAAAGAGGCTCTGCCGAGAGCGAATGCAGTGAGATGCTGAGTCTCTGGGAAAGCACAGATGCCCAGTGCTGTTGTGCCTGTGGGTAGGGTGCACGGGGATAGTGAAGACCAGCAAGAGCTTTCAGGGCTGGCCCCTTCCTTGTGGGAGAAGGAGCCGGACGTTTGCCTTTTCGGAAAGAGGCTCTGCCGAGAACGAGCGCCGTGAGATATGCCGTCTGTGGTTAAGCACAGATGCCCATTGCTGTTGTGCCTGTGGGTAGGGTGCACGGGGCCAGTGAAGACCAGCAAGAGCTTTCAGGGCTGGCCCCTTCCTTGTGGGAGAAGGAGCCGGACGTTTGCCTTTTCGGAAAGAGGCTCTGCCGAGAACGAGCGCCGTGAGATATGCCGTCTGTGGTTAAGCACAGATGCCCAGTGCTGTTGTGCCTGTGGGTAGGGTGCACGGGGCCAGTGAAGACCAGCAAGAGCTTTCAGGGCTGGCCCCTTCCTTGTGGGAGAAGGAGCCGGACGTTTGCCCTTTCGGAAAGAGGCTCTGCCGAGAGCGAATGCAGTGAGATGCTGAGTCTCTGGGAAAGCACAGATGCCCAGTGCTGTTGTGCCTGTGGGTAGGGTGCACAGGGCCAGTGAAGACCAGCAAGAGCTTTCAGGGCTGGCCCCTTCCTTGTGGGAGAAGGAGCCGGACGTTTGCCTTTTCGGAAAGAGGCTCTGCCGAGAACGAGCGCCGTGAGATATGCCGTCTGTGGTTAAGCACAGATGCCCAGTGCTGTTGTGCCTGTGGGTAGGGTGCACGGGGCCAGTGAAGACCAGCAAGAGCTTTCAGGGCTGGCCCCTTCCTTGTGGGAGAAGGAGCCGGACGTTTGCCTTTTCGGAAAGAGGCTCTGCCGAGAACGAGCGCCGTGAGATGCTGAGTCTCTGGGAAAGCACAGATGCCCAGTGCTGTTGTGCCTGTGGGTAGGGTGCACGGGGCCAGTGAAGACCAGCAAGAGCTTTCAGGGCTGGCCCCTTCCTTGTGGGAGAAGGAGGCGGACGTTTGCCTTTTCGGAAAGAGGCTCTGCCGAGAACGAGCGCCGTGAGATATGCCGTCTGTGGTTAAGCACAGATGCCCAGTGCTGTTGTGCCTGTGGGTAGGGTGCACGGGGACAGTGAAGACCAGCAAGAGCTTTCAGGGCTGGCCCCTTCCTTGTGGGAGAAGGAGCCGGACGTTTGCCTTTTCGGAAAGAGGCTCTGCCGAGAGCGAATGCAGTGAGATGCTGAGTCTCTGGGAAAGCACAGATGCCCAGTGCTGTTGTGCCTGTGGGTAGGGTGCACGGGGATAGTGAAGACCAGCAAGAGCTTTCAGGGCTGGCCCCTTCCTTGTGGGAGAAGGAGCCGGACGTTTGCCTTTTCGGAAAGAGGCTCTGCCGAGAACGAGCGCCGTGAGATATGCCGTCTATGGTTAAGCACAGATGCCCATTGCTGTTGTGCCTGTGGGTAGGGTGCACGGGGCCAGTGAAGACCAGCAAGAGCTTTCAGGGCTGGCCCCTTCCTTGTGGGAGAAGGAGCCAGACGTTTGCCTTTTCGGAAAGAGGCTCTGCCGAGAACGAGCGCCGTGAGATATGCCGTCTGTGGTTAAGCACAGATGCCCAGTGCTGTTGTGCCTGTGGGTAGGGTGCACGGGGCCAGTGAAGACCAGCAAGAGCTTTCAGGGCTGGCCCCTTCCTTGTGGGAGAAGGAGCCGGACGTTTGCCCTTTCGGAAAGAGGCTCTGCCGAGAGTGAATGCAGTGAGATGCTGAGTCTCTGGGAAAGCACAGATGCCCAGTGCTGTTGTGCCTGTGGGTAGGGTGCACAGGGCCAGTGAAGACCAGCAAGAGCTTTCAGGGCTGGCCCCTTCCTTGTGGGAGAAGGAGCCGGACGTTTGCCTTTTCGGAAAGAGGCTCTGCCGAGAACGAGCGCCGTGAGATATGCCGTCTGTGGTTAAGCACAGATGCCCAGTGCTGTTGTGCCTGTGGGTAGGGTGCACGGGGCCAGTGAAGACCAGCAAGAGCTTTCAGGGCTGGCCCCTTCCTTGTGGGAGAAGGAGCCGGACGTTTGCCCTTTCGGAAAGAGGCTCTGCCGAGAGTGAATGCAGTGAGATGCTGAGTCTCTGGGAAAGCACAGATGCCCAGTGCTGTTGTGCCTGTGGGTAGGGTGCACAGGGCCAGTGAAGACCAGCAAGAGCTTTCAGGGCTGGCCCCTTCCTTGTGGGAGAAGGAGCCGGACGTTTGCCTTTTCGGAAAGAGGCTCTGCCGAGAGCGAGCGCCGTGAGATATGCCGTCTGTGGTTAAGCACAGATGCCCAGTGCTGTTGTGCCTGTGGGTAGGGTGCACGGGGCCAGTGAAGACCAGCAAGAGCTTTCAGGGCTGGCCCCTTCCTTGTGGGAGAAGGAGCCGGACGTTTGCCTTTTCGGAAAGAGGCTCTGCCGAGAACGAGCGCCGTGAGATATGCCGTCTGTGGTTAAGCACAGATGCCCATTGCTGTTGTGCCTGTGGGTAGGGTGCACGGGGCCAGTGAAGACCAGCAAGAGCTTTCAGGGCTGGCCCCTTCCTTGTGGGAGAAGGAGCCGGACGTTTGCCTTTTCGGAAAGAGGCTCTGCCGAGAACGAGCGCCGTGAGATATGCCGTCTGTGGTTAAGCACAGATGCCCAGTGCTGTTGTGCCTGTGGGTAGGGTGCACGGGGCCAGTGAAGACCAGCAAGAGCTTTCAGGGCTGGCCCCTTCCTTGTGGGAGAAGGAGCCGGACGTTTGCCCTTTCGGAAAGAGGCTCTGCCGAGAGCGAATGCAGTGAGATGCTGAGTCTCTGGGAAAGCACAGATGCCCAGTGCTGTTGTGCCTGTGGGTAGGGTGCACAGGGCCAGTGAAGACGAGCAAGAGCTTTCAGGGCTGGCCCCTTCCTTGTGGGAGAAGGAGCCGGACGTTTGCCTTTTCGGAAAGAGGCTCTGCCGAGAACGAGCGCCGTGAGATATGCCGTCTGTGGTTAAGCACAGATGCCCAGTGCTGTTGTGCCTGTGGGTAGGGTGCACGGGGCCAGTGAAGACCAGCAAGAGCTTTCAGGGCTGGCCCCTTCCTTGTGGGAGAAGGAGCCGGACGTTTGCCTTTTCGGAAAGAGGCTCTGCCGAGAGCGAATGCAGTGAGATGCTGAGTCTCTGGGAAAGCACAGATGCCCAGTGCTGTTGTGCCTGTGGGTAGGGTGCACGGGGATAGTGAAGACCAGCAAGAGCTTTCAGGGCTGGCCCCTTCCTTGTGGGAGAAGGAGCCGGACGTTTGCCTTTTCGGAAAGAGGCTCTGCCGAGAACGAGCGCCGTGAGATATGCCGTCTATGGTTAAGCACAGATGCCCATTGCTGTTGTGCCTGTGGGTAGGGTGCACGGGGCCAGTGAAGACCAGCAAGAGCTTTCAGGGCTGGCCCCTTCCTTGTGGGAGAAGGAGCCAGACGTTTGCCTTTTCGGAAAGAGGCTCTGCCGAGAACGAGCGCCATGAGATATGCCGTCTGTGGTTAAGCACAGATGCCCAGTGCTGTTGTGCCTGTGGGTAGGGTGCACGGGGACAGTGAAGACCAGCAAGAGCTTTCAGGGCTGGCCCCTTCCTTGTGGGAGAAGGAGCCGGACGTTTGCCCTTTCGGAAAGAGGCTCTGCCGAGAGTGAATGCAGTGAGATGCTGAGTCTCTGGGAAAGCACAGATGCCCAGTGCTGTTGTGCCTGTGGGTAGGGTGCACAGGGCCAGTGAAGACCAGCAAGAGCTTTCAGGGCTGGCCCCTTCCTTGTGGGAGAAGGAGCCGGACGTTTGCCTTTTCGGAAAGAGGCTCTGCCGAGAACGAGCGCCGTGAGATATGCCGTCTGTGGTTAAGCACAGATGCCCAGTGCTGTTGTGCCTGTGGGTAGGGTGCACGGGGCCAGTGAAGACCAGCAAGAGCTTTCAGGGCTGGCCCCTTCCTTGTGGGAGAAGGAGCCGGACGTTTGCCTTTTCGGAAAGAGGCTCTGCCGAGAGCGAATGCAGTGAGATGCTGAGTCTCTGGGAAAGCACAGATGCCCATTGCTGTTGTGCCTGTGGGTAGGGTGCACGGGGATAGTGAAGACCAGCAAGAGCTTTCAGGGCTGGCCCCTTCCTTGTGGGAGAAGGAGCCGGACGTTTGCCTTTTCGGAAAGAGGCTCTGCCGAGAACGAGCGCCGTGAGATATGCCGTCTGTGGTTAAGCACAGATGCCCAGTGCTGTTGTGCCTGTGGGTAGGGTGCACGGGGCCAGTGAAGACCAGCAAGAGCTTTCAGGGCTGGCCCCTTCCTTGTGGGAGAAGGAGCCAGACGTTTGCCTTTTCGGAAAGAGGCTCTGCCGAGAACGAGCGCCGTGAGATATGCCGTCTGTGGTTAAGCACAGATGCCCAGTGCTGTTGTGCCTGTGGGTAGGGTGCACGGGGCCAGTGAAGACCAGCAAGAGCTTTCAGGGCTGGCCCCTTCCTTGTGGGAGAAGGAGCCGGACGTTTGCCTTTTCGGAAAGAGGCTCTGCCGAGAACGAGCGCCGTGAGATATGCCATCTGTGGTTAAGCACAGATGCCCAGTGCTGTTGTGCCTGTGGGTAGGGTGCACGGGGCCAGTGAAGACCAGCAAGAGCTTTCAGGGCTGGCCCCTTCCTTGTGGGAGAAGGAGCCGGACGTTTGCCTTTTCGGAAAGAGGCTCTGCCAAGAGCGAATTCAGTGAGATGCTGAGTCTCTGGGAAAGCACAGATGCCCAGTGCTGTTGTGCCTGTGGGTAGGGTGCACGGGGACAGTGAAGACCAGCAAGAGCTTTCAGGGCTGGCCCCTTCCTTGTGGGAGAAGGAGCCGGACGTTTGCCTTTTCGGAAAGAGGCTCTGCCGAGAACGAGCGCCGTGAGATATGCCATCTGTGGTTAAGCACAGATGCCCAGTGCTGTTGTGCCTGTGGGTAGGGTGCACGGGGCCAGTGAAGACCAGCAAGAGCTTTCAGGGCTGGCCCCTTCCTTGTGGGAGAAGGAGCCGGACGTTTGCCTTTTCGGAAAGAGGCTCTGCCGAGAACGAGCGCCGTGAGATGCTGAGTCTCTGGGAAAGCACAGATGCCCAGTGCTGTTGTGCCTGTGGGTAGGGTGCACGGGGCCAGTGAAGACCAGCAAGAGCTTTCAGGGCTGGCCCCTTCCTTGTGGGAGAAGGAGCCGGACGTTTGCCTTTTCGGAAAGAGGCTCTGCCGAGAACGAGCGCCGTGAGATATGCCGACTGTGGTTAAGCACAGATGCCCAGTGCTGTTGTGCCTGTGGGTAGGGTGCACGGGGCCAGTGAAGACCAGCAAGAGCTTTCAGGGCTGGCCCCTTCCTTGTGGGAGAAGGAGCCGGACGTTTGCCTTTTCGGAAAGAGGCTCTGCCGAGAGCGAATGCAGTGAGATGCTGAGTCTCTGGGAAAGCACAGATGCCCAGTGCTGTTGTGCCTGTGGGTAGGGTGCACGGGGATAGTGAAGACCAGCAAGAGCTTTCAGGGCTGGCCCCTTCCTTGTGGGAGAAGGAGCCGGACGTTTGCCTTTTCGGAAAGAGGCTCTGCCGAGAACGAGCGCCGTGAGATATGCCGTCTGTGGTTAAGCACAGATGCCCATTGCTGTTGTGCCTGTGGGTAGGGTGCACGGGGCCAGTGAAGACCAGCAAGAGCTTTCAGGGCTGGCCCCTTCCTTGTGGGAGAAGGAGCCGGACGTTTGCCTTTTCGGAAAGAGGCTCTGCCGAGAACGAGCGCCGTGAGATATGCCGTCTGTGGTTAAGCACAGATGCCCATTGCTGTTGTGCCTGTGGGTAGGGTGCACGGGGCCAGTGAAGACCAGCAAGAGCTTTCAGGGCTGGCCCCTTCCTTGTGGGAGAAGGAGCCGGACGTTTGCCCTTTCGGAAAGAGGCTCTGCCAAGAGTGAATGCAGTGAGATGCTGAGTCTCTCGGAAAGCACAGATGCCCAGTGCTGTTGTGCCTGTGGGTAGGGTGCACAGGGCCAGTGAAGACCAGCAAGAGCTTTCAGGGCTGGCCCCTTCCTTGTGGGAGAATGAGCCGGACGTTTGCCTTTTCGGAAAGAGGCTCTGCCGAGAACGAGCGCCGTGAGATATGCCGTCTGTGGTTAAGCACAGATGCCCAGTGCTGTTGTGCCTGTGGGTAGGGTGCTCGGGGCCAGTGAAGACCAGCAAGAGCTTTCAGGGCTGGCCCCTTCCTTGTGGGAGAAGGAGCCGGACGTTTGCCTTTTCGGAAAGATGCTCTGCCGAGAGCGAACGCAGTGAGATGCTGAGTCTCTGGGAAAGCACAGATGCCCAGTGCTGTTGTGCCTGTGGGTAGGGTGCACGGGGCCAGTGAAGACCAGCAAGAGCTTTCAGGGCTGGCCCCTTCCTTGTGGGAGAAGGAGCCGGACGTTTGCCTTTTCGGAAAGAGGCTCTGCCGAGAACGAGCGCCGTGAGATATGCCGTCTGTGGTTAAGCACAGATGCCCATTGCTGTTGTGCCTGTGGGTAGGGTGCACGGGGACAGTGAAGACCAGCAAGAGCTTTCAGGGCTGGCCCCTTCCTTGTGGAGAAGGAGCCGGACGTTTGCCCTTTCGGAAAGAGGCTCTGCCAAGAGCGAATTCACTGAGATGCTGAGTCTCTGGGAAAGCACAGATGCCCAGTGCTGTTGTGCCTGTGGGTAGGGTGCACGGGGCCAGTGAAGACCAGCAAGAGCTTTCAGGGCTGGCCCCTTCCTTGTGGGAGAAGGAGCCGGACGTTTGCCTTTTCGGAAAGAGGCTCTGCCGAGAACGAGCGCCGTGAGATATGCCGTCTGTGGTTAAGCACAGATGCCCAGTGCTGTTGTGCCTGTGGGTAGGGTGCACGGGGCCAGTGAAGACCAGCAAGAGCTTTCAGGGCTGGCCCCTTCCTTGTGGGAGAAGGAGCCGGACGTTTGCCTTTTCGGAAAGAGGCTCTGCCGAGAACGAGCGCCGTGAGATGCTGAGTCTCTGGGAAAGCACAGATGCCCAGTGCTGTTGTGCCTGTGGGTAGGGTGCACGGGGACAGTGAAGACCAGCAAGAGCTTTCAGGGCTGGCCCCTTCCTTGTGGGAGAAGGAGCCGGACGTTTGCCTTTTCGGAAAGAGGCTCTGCCGAGAACGAGCGCCGTGAGATATGCCGTCTGTGGTTAAGCACAGATGCCCATTGCTGTTGTGCCTGTGGGTAGGGTGCACGGGGCCAGTGAAGACCAGCAAGAGCTTTCAGGGCTGGCCCCTTCCTTGTGGGAGAAGGAGCCGGACGTTTGCCTTTTCGGAAAGAGGCTCTGCCGAGAACGAGCGCCGTGAGATATGCCGTCTGTGGTTAAGCACAGATGCCCAGTGCTGTTGTGCCTGTGGGTAGGGTGCACGGGGCCAGTGAAGACCAGCAAGAGCTTTCAGGGCTGGCCCCTTCCTTGTGGGAGAAGGAGCCGGACGTTTGCCTTTTCGGAAAGAGGCTCTGCCGAGAACGAGCGCCGTGAGATATGCCGTCTGTGGTTAAGCACAGATGCCCAGTGCTGTTGTGCCTATTCATAGGGTGCACGGGGCCAGTGAAGACCAGCAAGAGCTTTCAGGGCTGGCCCCTTCCTTGTGGGAGAAGGAGCCGGACGTTTGCCTTTTCGGAAAGAGGCTCTGCCGAGAACGAACGCAGTGAGATGCTGAGTCTCTGGGAAAGCACAGATGCCCAGTGCTGTTGTGCCTGTGGGTAGGGTGCACGGGGCCAGTGAAGACCAGCAAGAGCTTTCAGGGCTGGCCCCTTCCTTGTGGGAGAAGGAGCCGGACGTTTGCCTTTTCGGAAAGAGGCTCTGCCGAGAACGAGCGCCGTGAGATATGCCGTCTGTGGTTAAGCACAGATGCCCAGTGCTGTTGTGCCTGTGGGTAGGGTGCACGGGGACAGTGAAGACCAGCAAGAGCTTTCAGGGCTGGCCCCTTCCTTGTGGGAGAAGGAGCCGGACGTTTGCCCTTTCGGAAAGAGGCTCTGCCAAGAGCGAATTCAGTGAGATGCTGAGTCTCTGGGAAAGCACAGATGCCCAGTGCTGTTGTGCCTGTGGGTAGGGTGCACGGGGACAGTGAAGACCAGCAAGAGCTTTCAGGGCTGGCCCCTTCCTTGTGGGAGAAGGAGCCGGACGTTTGCCTTTTCGGAAAGAGGCTCTGCCGAGAACGAGCGCCGTGAGATATGCCGTCTGTGGTTAAGCACAGATGCCCAGTGCTGTTGTGCCTGTGGGTAGGGTGCACGGGGCCAGTGAAGACCAGCAAGAGCTTTCAGGGCTGGCCCCTTCCTTGTGGGAGAAGGAGCCGGACGTTTGCCTTTTCGGAAAGAGGCTCTGCCGAGAACGAGCGCCGTGAGATATGCCGTCTGTGGTTAAGCACAGATGCCCAGTGCTGTTGTGCCTGTGGGTAGGGTGCACGGGGCCAGTGAAGACCAGCAAGAGCTTTCAGGGCTGGCCCCTTCCTTGTGGGAGAAGGAGCCGGACGTTTGCCCTTTCGGAAAGAGGCTCTGCCAAGAGTGAATGCAGTGAGATGCTGAGTCTCTGGGAAAGCACAGATGCCCAGTGCTGTTGTGCCTGTGGGTAGGGTGCACAGGGCCAGTGAAGACGAGCAAGAGCTTTCAGGGCTGGCCCCTTCCTTGTGGGAGAAGGAGCCGGACGTTTGCCTTTTCGGAAAGAGGCTCTGCCGAGAACGAGCGCCGTGAGATATGCCGTCTGTGGTTAAGCACAGATGCCCAGTGCTGTTGTGCCTGTGGGTAGGGTGCACGGGGCCAGTGAAGACCAGCAAGAGCTTTCAGGGCTGGCCCCTTCCTTGTGGGAGAAGGAGCCGGACGTTTGCCTTTTCGGAAAGAGGCTCTGCCGAGAACGAGCGCCGTGAGATGCTGAGTCTCTGGGAAAGCACAGATGCCCAGTGCTGTTGTGCCTGTGGGTAGGGTGCACGGGGCCAGTGAAGACCAGCAAGAGCTTTCAGGGCTGGCCCCTTCCTTGTGGGAGAAGGAGGCGGACGTTTGCCTTTTCGGAAAGAGGCTCTGCCGAGAGCGAACGCAGTGAGATGCTGAGTCTCTGGGAAAGCACAGATGCCCAGTGCTGTTGTGCCTGTGGGTAGGGTGCACGGGGCCAGTGAAGACCAGCAAGAGCTTTCAGGGCTGGCCCCTTCCTTGTGGGAGAAGGAGCCGGACGTTTGCCTTTTCGGAAAGAGGCTCTGCCGAGAACGAGCGCCGTGAGATATGCCGTCTGTGGTTAAGCACAGATGCCCATTGCTGTTGTGCCTGTGGGTAGGGTGCACGGGGCCAGTGAAGACCAGCAAGAGCTTTCAGGGCTGGCCCCTTCCTTGTGGAGAAGCAGCCGGACGTTTGCCCTTTCGGAAAGAGGCTCTGCCAAGAGCGAATTCACTGAGATGCTGAGTCTCTGGGAAAGCACAGATGCCCAGTGCTGTTGTGCCTGTGGGTAGGGTGCACGGGGCCAGTAAAGACCAGCAAGAGCTTTCAGGGCTGGCCCCTTCCTTGTGGGAGAAGGAGCCGGACGTTTGCCTTTTCGGAAAGAGGCTCTGCCGAGAACGAGCGCCGTGAGATATGCCGTCTGTGGTTAAGCACAGATGCCCAGTGCTGTTGTGCCTGTGGGTAGGGTGCACGGGGCCAGTGAAGACCAGCAAGAGCTTTCAGGGCTGGCCCCTTCCTTGTGGGAGAAGGAGCCGGACGTTTGCCTTTTCGGAAAGAGGCTCTGCCGAGAACGAGCGCCGTGAGATGCTGAGTCTCTGGGAAAGCACAGATGCCCAGTGCTGTTGTGCCTGTGGGTAGGGTGCACGGGGCCAGTGAAGACCAGCAAGAGCTTTCAGGGCTGGCCCCTTCCTTGTGGGAGAAGGAGCCGGACGTTTGCCTTTTCGGAAAGAGGCTCTGCCGAGAACGAGCGCCGTGAGATATGCCGACTGTGGTTAAGCACAGATGCCCAGTGCTGTTGTGCCTGTGGGTAGGGTGCACGGGGCCAGTGAAGACCAGCAAGAGCTTTCAGGGCTGGCCCCTTCCTTGTGGGAGAAGGAGCCGGACGTTTGCCTTTTCGGAAAGAGGCTCTGCCGAGAGCGAATGCAGTGAGATGCTGAGTCTCTGGGAAAGCACAGATGCCCAGTGCTGTTGTGCCTGTGGGTAGGGTGCACGGGGATAGTGAAGACCAGCAAGAGCTTTCAGGGCTGGCCCCTTCCTTGTGGGAGAAGGAGCCGGACGTTTGCCTTTTCGGAAAGAGGCTCTGCCGAGAACGAGCGCCGTGAGATATGCCGTCTGTGGTTAAGCACAGATGCCCAGTGCTGTTGTGCCTGTGGGTAGGGTGCACGGGGCCAGTGAAGACCAGCAAGAGCTTTCAGGGCTGGCCCCTTCCTTGTGGGAGAAGGAGCCGGACGTTTGCCTTTTCGGAAAGAGGCTCTGCCGAGAACGAGCGCCGTGAGATATGCCGTCTGTGGTTAAGCACAGATGCCCAGTGCTGTTGTGCCTGTGGGTAGGGTGCACGGGGCCAGTGAAGACCAGCAAGAGCTTTCAGGGCTGGCCCCTTCCTTGTGGGAGAAGGAGCCGGACGTTTGCCTTTTCGGAAAGAGGCTCTGCCGAGAACGAGCGCCGTGAGATATGCCGTCTGTGGTTAAGCACAGATGCCCAGTGCTGTTGTGCCTATTCATAGGGTGCACGGGGCCAGTGAAGACCAGCAAGAGCTTTCAGGGCTGGCCCCTTCCTTGTGGGAGAAGGAGCCGGACGTTTGCCTTTTCGGAAAGAGGCTCTGCCGAGAGCGAACGCAGTGAGATGCTGAGTCTCTGGGAAAGCACAGATGCCCAGTGCTGTTGTGCCTGTGGGTAGGGTGCACGGGGATAGTGAAGACCAGCAAGAGCTTTCAGGGCTGGCCCCTTCCTTGTGGGAGAAGGAGCCGGACGTTTGCCTTTTCGGAAAGAGGCTCTGCCGAGAACGAGCGCCGTGAGATATGCCATCTGTGGTTAAGCACAGATGCGCAGTGCTGTTGTGCCTATTCATAGGGTGCACGGGGCCAGTGAAGACCAGCAAGAGCTTTCAGGGCTGGCCCCTTCCTTGTGGGAGAAGGAGCCGGACGTTTGCCTTTTCGGAAAGAGGCTCTGCCGAGAACGAGCGCCGTGAGATGCTGAGTCTCTGGGAAAGCACAGATGCCCATTGCTGTTGTGCCTGTGGGTAGGGTGCACGGGGCCAGTGAAGACCAGCAAGAGCTTTCAGGGCTGGCCCCTTCCTTGTGGGAGAAGGAGCCGGACGTTTGCCTTTTCGGAAAGAGGCTCTGCCGAGAACGAGCGCCGTGAGATATGCCGACTGTGGTTAAGCACAGATGCCCAGTGCTGTTGTGCCTGTGGGTAGGGTGCACGGGGCCAGTGAAGACCAGCAAGAGCTTTCAGGGCTGGCCCCTTCCTTGTGGGAGAAGGAGCCGGACGTTTGCCTTTTCGGAAAGAGGCTCTGCCGAGAGCGAATGCAGTGAGATGCTGAGTCTCTGGGAAAGCACAGATGCCCAGTGCTGTTGTGCCTGTGGGTAGGGTGCACGGGGATAGTGAAGACCAGCAAGAGCTTTCAGGGCTGGCCCCTTCCTTGTGGGAGAAGGAGCCGGACGTTTGCCCTTTCGGAAAGAGGCTCTGCCGAGAACGAGCGCCGTGAGATATGCCGTCTGTGGTTAAGCACAGATGCCCATTGCTGTTGTGCCTGTGGGTAGGGTGCACGGGGCCAGTGAAGACCAGCAAGAGCTTTCAGGGCTGGCCCCTTCCTTGTGGGAGAAGGAGCCGGACGTTTGCCTTTTCGGAAAGAGGCTCTGCCGAGAACGAGCGCCGTGAGATATGCCGACTGTGGTTAAGCACAGATGCCCAGTGCTGTTGTGCCTGTGGGTAGGGTGCACGGGGACAGTGAAGACCAGCAAGAGCTTTCAGGGCTGGCCCCTTCCTTGTGGGAGAAGGAGCCGGACGTTTGCCCTTTCGGAAAGAGGCTCTGCCGAGAGCGAATGCAGTGAGATGCTGAGTCTCTGGGAAAGCACAGATGCCCAGTGCTGTTGTGCCTGTGGGTAGGGTGCACGGGGACAGTGAAGACCAGCAAGAGCTTTCAGGGCTGGCCCCTTCCTTGTGGGAGAAGGAGCCGGACGTTTGCCTTTTCGGAAAGAGGCTCTGCCGAGAACGAGCGCCGTGAGATATGCCGTCTGTGGTTAAGCACAGATGCCCAGTGCTGTTGTGCCTGTGGGTAGGGTGCACGGGGCCAGTGAAGACCAGCAAGAGCTTTCAGGGCTGGCCCCTTCCTTGTGGGAGAAGGAGCCGGACGTTTGCCTTTTCGGAAAGAGGCTCTGCCGAGAACGAGCGCCGTGAGATGCTGAGTCTCTGGGAAAGCACAGATGCCCAGTGCTGTTGTGCCTGTGGGTAGGGTGCACGGGGCCAGTGAAGACCAGCAAGAGCTTTCAGGGCTGGCCCCTTCCTTGTGGGAGAAGGAGCCGGACGTTTGCCTTTTCGGAAAGAGGCTCTGCCGAGAACGAGCGCCGTGAGATATGCCGTCTGTGGTTAAGCACAGATGCCCAGTGCTGTTGTGCCTGTGGGTAGGGTGCACGGGGACAGTGAAGACCAGCAAGAGCTTTCAGGGCTGGCCCCTTCCTTGTGGGAGAAGGAGCCGGACGTTTGCCTTTTCGGAAAGAGGCTCTGCCGAGAACGAGCGCCGTGAGATATGCCGTCTGTGGTTAAGCACAGATGCCCAGTGCTGTTGTGCCTATTCATAGGGTGCACGGGGCCAGTGAAGACCAGCAAGAGCTTTCAGGGCTGGCCCCTTCCTTGTGGGAGAAGGAGCCGGACGTTTGCCTTTTCGGAAAGAGGCTCTGCCGAGAGCGAACGCAGTGAGATGCTGAGTCTCTGGGAAAGCACAGATGCCCAGTGCTGTTGTGCCTGTGGGTAGGGTGCACGGGGCCAGTGAAGACCAGCAAGAGCTTTCAGGGCTGGCCCCTTCCTTGTGGGAGAAGGAGCCGGACGTTTGCCTTTTCGGAAAGAGGCTCTGCCGAGAACGAGCGCCGTGAGATATGCCGTCTGTGGTTAAGCACAGATGCCCATTGCTGTTGTGCCTGTGGGTAGGGTGCACGGGGACAGTGAAGACCAGCAAGAGCTTTCAGGGCTGGCCCCTTCCTTGTGGGAGAAGGAGCCGGACGTTTGCCCTTTCGGAAAGAGGCTCTGCCAAGAGCGAATTCAGTGAGATGCTGAGTCTCTGGGAAAGCACAGATGCCCAGTGCTGTTGTGCCTGTGGGTAGGGTGCACGGGGACAGTGAAGACCAGCAAGAGCTTTCAGGGCTGGCCCCTTCCTTGTGGGAGAAGGAGCCGGACGTTTGCCTTTTCGGAAAGAGGCTCTGCCGAGAACGAGCGCCGTGAGATATGCCGTCTGTGGTTAAGCACAGATGCCCAGTGCTGTTGTGCCTGTGGGTAGGGTGCACGGGGCCAGTGAAGACCAGCAAGAGCTTTCAGGGCTGGCCCCTTCCTTGTGGGAGAAGGAGCCGGACGTTTGCCTTTTCGGAAAGAGGCTCTGCCGAGAACGAGCGCCGTGAGATATGCCGTCTGTGGTTAAGCACAGATGCCCAGTGCTGTTGTGCCTGTGGGTAGGGTGCACGGGGCCAGTGAAGACCAGCAAGAGCTTTCAGGGCTGGCCCCTTCCTTGTGGGAGAAGGAGCCGGACGTTTGCCCTTTCGGAAAGAGGCTCTGCCAAGAGTGAATGCAGTGAGATGCTGAGTCTCTGGGAAAGCACAGATGCCCAGTGCTGTTGTGCCTGTGGGTAGGGTGCACAGGGCCAGTGAAGACCAGCAAGAGCTTTCAGGGCTGGCCCCTTCCTTGTGGGAGAAGGAGCCGGACGTTTGCCTTTTCGGAAAGAGGCTCTGCCGAGAACGAGCGCCGTGAGATATGCCGTCTGTGGTTAAGCACAGATGCCCAGTGCTGTTGTGCCTGTGGGTAGGGTGCACGGGGCCAGTGAAGACCAGCAAGAGCTTTCAGGGCTGGCCCCTTCCTTGTGGGAGAAGGAGCCGGACGTTTGCCTTTTCGGAAAGAGGCTCTGCCGAGAACGAGCGCCGTGAGATGCTGAGTCTCTGGGAAAGCACAGATGCCCATTGCTGTTGTGCCTGTGGGTAGGGTGCACGGGGCCAGTGAAGACCAGCAAGAGCTTTCAGGGCTGGCCCCTTCCTTGTGGGAGAAGGAGCCGGACGTTTGCCTTTTCGGAAAGAGGCTCTGCCGAGAACGAGCGCCGTGAGATATGCCGTCTGTGGTTAAGCACAGATGCCCAGTGCTGTTGTGCCTGTGGGTAGGGTGCACGGGGACAGTGAAGACCAGCAAGAGCTTTCAGGGCTGGCCCCTTCCTTGTGGGAGAAGGAGCCGGACGTTTGCCTTTTCGGAAAGAGGCTCTGCCGAGAACGAGCGCCGTGAGATATGCCATCTGTGGTTAAGCACAGATGCGCAGTGCTGTTGTGCCTATTCATAGGGTGCACGGGGCCAGTGAAGACCAGCAAGAGCTTTCAGGGCTGGCCCCTTCCTTGTGGGAGAAGGAGCCGGACGTTTGCCTTTTCGGAAAGATGCTCTGCCGAGAGCGAACGCAGTGAGATGCTGAGTCTCTGGGAAAGCACAGATGCCCAGTGCTGTTGTGCCTGTGGGTAGGGTGCACGGGGCCAGTGAAGACCAGCAAGAGCTTTCAGGGCTGGCCCCTTCCTTGTGGGAGAAGGAGCCGGACGTTTGCCTTTTCGGAAAGAGGCTCTGCCGAGAACGAGCGCCGTGAGATATGCCGTCTGTGGTTAAGCACAGATGCCCATTGCTGTTGTGCCTGTGGGTAGGGTGCACGGGGACAGTGAAGACCAGCAAGAGCTTTCAGGGCTGGCCCCTTCCTTGTGGGAGAAGGAGCCGGACGTTTGCCCTTTCGGAAAGAGGCTCTGCCAAGAGCGAATTCAGTGAGATGCTGAGTCTCTGGGAAAGCACAGATGCCCAGTGCTGTTGTGCCTGTGGGTAGGGTGCACGGGGACAGTGAAGACCAGCAAGAGCTTTCAGGGCTGGCCCCTTCCTTGTGGGAGAAGGAGCCGGACGTTTGCCTTTTCGGAAAGAGGCTCTGCCGAGAACGAGCGCCGTGAGATATGCCGTCTGTGGTTAAGCACAGATGCCCAGTGCTGTTGTGCCTGTGGGTAGGGTGCACGGGGCCAGTGAAGACCAGCAAGAGCTTTCAGGGCTGGCCCCTTCCTTGTGGGAGAAGGAGCCGGACGTTTGCCTTTTCGGAAAGAGGCTCTGCCGAGAACGAGCGCCGTGAGATATGCCGTCTGTGGTTAAGCACAGATGCCCAGTGCTGTTGTGCCTGTGGGTAGGGTGCACGGGGCCAGTGAAGACCAGCAAGAGCTTTCAGGGCTGGCCCCTTCCTTGTGGGAGAAGGAGCCGGACGTTTGCCCTTTCGGAAAGAGGCTCTGCCAAGAGTGAATGCAGTGAGATGCTGAGTCTCTGGGAAAGCACAGATGCCCAGTGCTGTTGTGCCTGTGGGTAGGGTGCACAGGGCCAGTGAAGACCAGCAAGAGCTTTCAGGGCTGGCCCCTTCCTTGTGGGAGAAGGAGCCGGACGTTTGCCTTTTCGGAAAGAGGCTCTGCCGAGAACGAGCGCCGTGAGATATGCCGTCTGTGGTTAAGCACAGATGCCCAGTGCTGTTGTGCCTGTGGGTAGGGTGCACGGGGCCAGTGAAGACCAGCAAGAGCTTTCAGGGCTGGCCCCTTCCTTGTGGGAGAAGGAGCCGGACGTTTGCCTTTTCGGAAAGAGGCTCTGCCGAGAACGAGCGCCGTGAGATGCTGAGTCTCTGGGAAAGCACAGATGCCCATTGCTGTTGTGCCTGTGGGTAGGGTGCACGGGGCCAGTGAAGACCAGCAAGAGCTTTCAGGGCTGGCCCCTTCCTTGTGGGAGAAGGAGCCGGACGTTTGCCTTTTCGGAAAGAGGCTCTGCCGAGAACGAGCGCCGTGAGATATGCCGTCTGTGGTTAAGCACAGATGCCCAGTGCTGTTGTGCCTGTGGGTAGGGTGCACGGGGACAGTGAAGACCAGCAAGAGCTTTCAGGGCTGGCCCCTTCCTTGTGGGAGAAGGAGCCGGACGTTTGCCTTTTCGGAAAGAGGCTCTGCCGAGAACGAGCGCCGTGAGATATGCCATCTGTGGTTAAGCACAGATGCGCAGTGCTGTTGTGCCTATTCATAGGGTGCACGGGGCCAGTGAAGACCAGCAAGAGCTTTCAGGGCTGGCCCCTTCCTTGTGGGAGAAGGAGCCGGACGTTTGCCTTTTCGGAAAGATGCTCTGCCGAGAGCGAACGCAGTGAGATGCTGAGTCTCTGGGAAAGCACAGATGCCCAGTGCTGTTGTGCCTGTGGGTAGGGTGCACGGGGCCAGTGAAGACCAGCAAGAGCTTTCAGGGCTGGCCCCTTCCTTGTGGGAGAAGGAGCCGGACGTTTGCCTTTTCGGAAAGAGGCTCTGCCGAGAACGAGCGCCGTGAGATATGCCGTCTGTGGTTAAGCACAGATGCCCATTGCTGTTGTGCCTGTGGGTAGGGTGCACGGGGACAGTGAAGACCAGCAAGAGCTTTCAGGGCTGGCCCCTTCCTTGTGGAGAAGGAGCCGGACGTTTGCCCTTTCGGAAAGAGGCTCTGCCAAGAGCGAATTCACTGAGATGCTGAGTCTCTGGGAAAGCACAGATGCCCAGTGCTGTTGTGCCTGTGGGTAGGGTGCACGGGGCCAGTGAAGACCAGCAAGAGCTTTCAGGGCTGGCCCCTTCCTTGTGGGAGAAGGAGCCGGACGTTTGCCTTTTCGGAAAGAGGCTCTGCCGAGAACGAGCGCCGTGAGATATGCCGTCTGTGGTTAAGCACAGATGCCCAGTGCTGTTGTGCCTGTGGGTAGGGTGCACGGGGCCAGTGAAGACCAGCAAGAGCTTTCAGGGCTGGCCCCTTCCTTGTGGGAGAAGGAGCCGGACGTTTGCCTTTTCGGAAAGAGGCTCTGCCGAGAACGAGCGCCGTGAGATGCTGAGTCTCTGGGAAAGCACAGATGCCCAGTGCTGTTGTGCCTGTGGGTAGGGTGCACGGGGCCAGTGAAGACCAGCAAGAGCTTTCAGGGCTGGCCCCTTCCTTGTGGGAGAAGGAGCCGGACGTTTGCCTTTTCGGAAAGAGGCTCTGCCGAGAACGAGCGCCGTGAGATATGCCGACTGTGGTTAAGCACAGATGCCCAGTGCTGTTGTGCCTGTGGGTAGGGTGCACAGGGCCAGTGAAGACCAGCAAGAGCTTTCAGGGCTGGCCCCTTCCTTGTGGGAGAAGGAGCCGGACGTTTGCCTTTTCGGAAAGAGGCTCTGCCGAGAGCGAATGCAGTGAGATGCTGAGTCTCTGGGAAAGCACAGATGCCCAGTGCTGTTGTGCCTGTGGGTAGGGTGCACGGGGATAGTGAAGACCAGCAAGAGCTTTCAGGGCTGGCCCCTTCCTTGTGGGAGAAGGAGCCGGACGTTTGCCTTTTCGGAAAGAGGCTCTGCCGAGAACGAGCGCCGTGAGATATGCCGTCTGTGGTTAAGCACAGATGCCCATTGCTGTTGTGCCTGTGGGTAGGGTGCACGGGGCCAGTGAAGACCAGCAAGAGCTTTCAGGGCTGGCCCCTTCCTTGTGGGAGAAGGAGCCGGACGTTTGCCTTTTCGGAAAGAGGCTCTGCCGAGAACGAGCGCCGTGAGATATGCCGTCTGTGGTTAAGCACAGATGCCCAGTGCTGTTGTGCCTGTGGGTAGGGTGCACGGGGCCAGTGAAGACCAGCAAGAGCTTTCAGGGCTGGCCCCTTCCTTGTGGGAGAAGGAGCCGGACGTTTGCCTTTTCGGAAAGAGGCTCTGCCGAGAACGAGCGCCGTGAGATATGCCGTCTGTGGTTAAGCACAGATGCCCAGTGCTGTTGTGCCTATTCATAGGGTGCACGGGGCCAGTGAAGACCAGCAAGAGCTTTCAGGGCTGGCCCCTTCCTTGTGGGAGAAGGAGCCGGACGTTTGCCTTTTCGGAAAGAGGCTCTGCCGAGAGCGAACGCAGTGAGATGCTGAGTCTCTGGGAAAGCACAGATGCCCAGTGCTGTTGTGCCTGTGGGTAGGGTGCACGGGGATAGTGAAGACCAGCAAGAGCTTTCAGGGCTGGCCCCTTCCTTGTGGGAGAAGGAGCCGGACGTTTGCCTTTTCGGAAAGAGGCTCTGCCGAGAACGAGCGCCGTGAGATATGCCATCTGTGGTTAAGCACAGATGCCCAGTGCTGTTGTGCCTATTCATAGGGTGCACGGGGCCAGTGAAGACCAGCAAGAGCTTTCAGGGCTGGCCCCTTCCTTGTGGGAGAAGGAGCCGGACGTTTGCCTTTTCGGAAAGAGGCTCTGCCGAGAACGAGCGCCGTGAGATGCTGAGTCTCTGGGAAAGCACAGATGCCCAGTGCTGTTGTGCCTGTGGGTAGGGTGCACGGGGACAGTGAAGACCAGCAAGAGCTTTCAGGGCTGGCCCCTTCCTTGTGGGAGAAGGAGCCGGACGTTTGCCTTTTCGGAAAGAGGCTCTGCCGAGAACGAGCGCCGTGAGATATGCCGACTGTGGTTAAGCACAGATGCCCAGTGCTGTTGTGCCTGTGGGTAGGGTGCACGGGGCCAGTGAAGACCAGCAAGAGCTTTCAGGGCTGGCCCCTTCCTTGTGGGAGAAGGAGCCGGACGTTTGCCTTTTCAGAAAGAGGCTCTGCCGAGAGCGAATGCAGTGAGATGCTGAGTCTCTGGGAAAGCACAGATGCCCAGTGCTGTTGTGCCTGTGGGTAGGGTGCACGGGGATAGTGAAGACCAGCAAGAGCTTTCAGGGCTGGCCCCTTCCTTGTGGGAGAAGGAGCCGGACGTTTGCCTTTTCGGAAAGAGGCTCTGCCGAGAACGAGCGCCGTGAGATATGCCGTCTGTGGTTAAGCACAGATGCCCATTGCTGTTGTGCCTGTGGGTAGGGTGCACGGGGCCAGTGAAGACCAGCAAGAGCTTTCAGGGCTGGCCCCTTCCTTGTGGGAGAAGGAGCCGGACGTTTGCCTTTTCGGAAAGAGGCTCTGCCGAGAACGAGCGCCGTGAGATATGCCGACTGTGGTTAAGCACAGATGCCCAGTGCTGTTGTGCCTGTGGGTAGGGTGCACGGGGACAGTGAAGACCAGCAAGAGCTTTCAGGGCTGGCCCCTTCCTTGTGGGAGAAGGAGCCGGACGTTTGCCCTTTCGGAAAGAGGCTCTGCCGAGAGTGAATGCAGTGAGATGCGGAGTCTCTGGGAAAGCACAGATGCCCAGTGCTGTTGTGCCTGTGGGTAGGGTGCACGGGGCCAGTGAAGACCAGCAAGAGCTTTCAGGGCTGGCCCCTTCCTTGTGGGAGAAGGAGCCGGACGTTTGCCTTTTCGGAAAGAGGCTCTGCCGAGAACGAGCGCCGTGAGATATGCCGACTGTGGTTAAGCACAGATGCCCAGTGCTGTTGTGCCTGTGGGTAGGGTGCACGGGGACAGTGAAGACCAGCAAGAGCTTTCAGGGCTGGCCCCTTCCTTGTGGGAGAAGGAGCCGGACGTTTGCCTTTTCGGAAAGAGGCTCTGCCGAGAACGAGCGCCGTGAGATGCTGAGTCTCTGGGAAAGCACAGATGCCCAGTGCTGTTGTGCCTGTGGGTAGGGTGCACGGGGACAGTGAAGACCAGCAAGAGCTTTCAGGGCTGGCCCCTTCCTTGTGGGAGAAGGAGCCGGACGTTTGCCTTTTCGGAAAGAGGCTCTGCCGAGAACGAGCGCCGTGAGATATGCCGTCTGTGGTTAAGCACAGATGCCCAGTGCTGTTGTGCCTGTGGGTAGGGTGCACGGGGACAGTGAAGACCAGCAAGAGCTTTCAGGGCTGGCCCCTTCCTTGTGGGAGAAGGAGCCGGACGTTTGCCTTTTCGGAAAGAGGCTCTGCCGAGAACGAGCGCCGTGAGATATGCCGTCTGTGGTTAAGCACAGATGCCCAGTGCTGTTGTGCCTATTCATAGGGTGCACGGGGCCAGTGAAGACCAGCAAGAGCTTTCAGGGCTGGCCCCTTCCTTGTGGGAGAAGGAGCCGGACGTTTGCCTTTTCGGAAAGAGGCTCTGCCGAGAGCGAACGCAGTGAGATGCTGAGTCTCTGGGAAAGCACAGATGCCCAGTGCTGTTGTGCCTGTGGGTAGGGTGCACGGGGCCAGTGAAGACCAGCAAGAGCTTTCAGGGCTGGCCCCTTCCTTGTGGGAGAAGGAGCCGGACGTTTGCCTTTTCGGAAAGAGGCTCTGCCGAGAACGAGCGCCGTGAGATATGCCGTCTGTGGTTAAGCACAGATGCCCATTGCTGTTGTGCCTGTGGGTAGGGTGCACGGGGACAGTGAAGACCAGCAAGAGCTTTCAGGGCTGGCCCCTTCCTTGTGGGAGAAGGAGCCGGACGTTTGCCCTTTCGGAAAGAGGCTCTGCCAAGAGCGAACGCAGTGAGATGCTGAGTCTCTGGGAAAGCACAGATGCCCAGTGCTGTTGCGCCTGTGGGTAGGGTGCACGGGGACAGTGAAGACCAGCAAGAGCTTTCAGGGCTGGCCCCTTCCTTGTGGGAGAAGGAGCCGGACGTTTGCCTTTTCGGAAAGAGGCTCTGCCGAGAACGAGCGCTGTGAGATATGCCGACTGTGGTTAAGCACAGATGCCCAGTGCTGTTGTGCCTGTGGGTAGGGTGCACGGGGACAGTGAAGACCAGCAAGAGCTTTCAGGGCTGGCCCCTTCCTTGTGGGAGAAGGAGCCGGACGTTTGCCCTTTCGGAAAGAGGCTCTGCCGAGAACGAGCGCCGTGAGATATGCCGTCTGTGGTTAAGCACAGATGCCCAGTGCTGTTGTGCCTATTCATAGGGTGCACGGGGCCAGTGAAGACCAGCAAGAGCTTTCAGGGCTGGCCCCTTCCTTGTGGGAGAAGGAGCCGGACGTTTGCCTTTTCGGAAAGATGCTCTGCCGAGAGCGAACGCAGTGAGATGCTGAGTCTCTGGGAAAGCACAGATGCCCAGTGCTGTTGTGCCTGTGGGTAGGGTGCACGGGGCCAGTGAAGACCAGCAAGAGCTTTCAGGGCTGGCCCCTTCCTTGTGGGAGAAGGAGCCGGACGTTTGCCTTTTCGGAAAGAGGCTCTGCCGAGAACGAGCGCCGTGAGATATGCCGTCTGTGGTTAAGCACAGATGCCCAGTGCTGTTGTGCCTGTGGGTAGGGTGCACGGGGACAGTGAAGACCAGCAAGAGCTTTCAGGGCTGGCCCCTTCCTTGTGGGAGAAGGAGCCGGACGTTTGCCTTTTCGGAAAGAGGCTCTGCCGAGAACGAGCGCCGTGAGATATGCCGTCTGTGGTTAAGCACAGATGCCCAGTGCTGTTGTGCCTGTGGGTAGGGTGCACGGGGCCAGTGAAGACCAGCAAGAGCTTTCAGGGCTGGCCCCTTCCTTGTGGGAGAAGGAGCCGGACGTTTGCCTTTTCGGAAAGAGGCTCTGCCGAGAACGAGCGCCGTGAGATATGCCGTCTGTGGTTAAGCACAGATGCCCAGTGCTGTTGTGCCTGTGGGTAGGGTGCACGGGGACAGTGAAGACCAGCAAGAGCTTTCAGGGCTGGCCCCTTCCTTGTGGGAGAAGGAGCCGGACGTTTGCCTTTTCGGAAAGAGGCTCTGCCGAGAACGAGCGCCGTGAGATGCTGAGTCTCTGGGAAAGCACAGATGCCCAGTGCTGTTGTGCCTGTGGGTAGGGTGCACGGGGCCAGTGAAGACCAGCAAGAGCTTTCAGGGCTGGCCCCTTCCTTGTGGGAGAAGGAGCCGGACGTTTGCCTTTTCGGAAAGAGGCTCTGCCGAGAGCGAATGCAGTGAGATGCTGAGTCTCTGGGAAAGCACAGATGCCCAGTGCTGTTGTGCCTGTGGGTAGGGTGCACGGGGATAGTGAAGACCAGCAAGAGCTTTCAGGGCTGGCCCCTTCCTTGTGGGAGAAGGAGCCGGACGTTTGCCTTTTCGGAAAGAGGCTCTGCCGAGAACGAGCGCCGTGAGATATGCCGTCTGTGGTTAAGCACAGATGCCCAGTGCTGTTGTGCCTGTGGGTAGGGTGCACGGGGACAGTGAAGACCAGCAAGAGCTTTCAGGGCTGGCCCCTTCCTTGTGGGAGAAGGAGCCGGACGTTTGCCCTTTCGGAAAGAGGCTCTGCCGAGAGTGAATGCAGTGAGATGCTGAGTCTCTGGGAAAGCACAGATGCCCAGTGCTGTTGTGCCTGTGGGTAGGGTGCACAGGGACAGTGAAGACCAGCAAGAGCTTTCAGGGCTGGCCCCTTCCTTGTGGTAGAAGGAGCCGGACGTTTGCCTTTTCGGAAAGAGGCTCTGCCGAGAACGAGCGCCGTGAGATATGCCGTCTGTGGTTAAGCACAGATGCCCATTGCTGTTGTGCCTGTGGGTAGGGTGCACGGGGCCAGTGAAGACCAGCAAGAGCTTTCAGGGCTGGCCCCTTCCTTGTGGGAGAAGGAGCCGGACGTTTGCCTTTTCGGAAAGAGGCTCTGCCGAGAACGAGCGCCGTGAGATATGCCGTCTGTGGTTAAGCACAGATGCCCAGTGCTGTTGTGCCTGTGGGTAGGGTGCACGGGGCCAGTGAAGACCAGCAAGAGCTTTCAGGGCTGGCCCCTTCCTTGTGGGAGAAGGAGCCGGACGTTTGCCTTTTCGGAAAGAGGCTCTGCCGAGAACGAGCGCCGTGAGATATGCCGTCTGTGGTTAAGCACAGATGCCCAGTGCTGTTGTGCCTATTCATAGGGTGCACGGGGCCAGTGAAGACCAGCAAGAGCTTTCAGGGCTGGCCCCTTCCTTGTGGGAGAAGGAGCCGGACGTTTGCCTTTTCGGAAAGATGCTCTGCCGAGAGCGAACGCAGTGAGATGCTGAGTCTCTGGGAAAGCACAGATGCCCAGTGCTGTTGTGCCTGTGGGTAGGGTGCACGGGGCCAGTGAAGACCAGCAAGAGCTTTCAGGGCTGGCCCCTTCCTTGTGGGAGAAGGAGCCGGACGTTTGCCTTTTCGGAAAGAGGCTCTGCCGAGAACGAGCGCCGTGAGATATGCCGTCTGTGGTTAAGCACAGATGCCCAGTGTTGTTGTGCCTGTGGGTAGGGTGCACGGGGATAGTGAAGACCAGCAAGAGCTTTCAGGGCTGGCCCCTTCCTTGTGGGAGAAGGAGCCGGACGTTTGCCTTTTCGGAAAGAGGCTCTGCCGAGAACGAGCGCCGTGAGATATGCCGTCTGTGGTTAAGCACAGATGCCCAGTGCTGTTGTGCCTGTGGGTAGGGTGCACGGGGCCAGTGAAGACCAGCAAGAGCTTTCAGGGCTGGCCCCTTCCTTGTGGGAGAAGGAGCCGGACGTTTGCCTTTTCGGAAAGAGGCTCTGCCGAGAACGAGCGCCGTGAGATATGCCGTCTGTGGTTAAGCACAGATGCCCAGTGTTGTTGTGCCTGTGGGTAGGGTGCACGGGGCCAGTGAAGACCAGCAAGAGCTTTCAGGGCTGGCCCCTTCCTTGTGGGAGAAGGAGCCGGACGTTTGCCTTTTCGGAAAGAGGCTCTGTCGAGAGCGAATGCAGTGAGATGCTGAGTCTCTGGGAAAGCACAGATGCCCAGTGCTGTTGTGCCTGTGGGTAGGGTGCACGGGGATAGTGAAGACCAGCAAGAGCTTTCAGGGCTGGCCCCTTCCTTGTGGGAGAAGGAGCCGGACGTTTGCCTTTTCGGAAAGAGGCTCTGCCGAGAACGAGCGCCGTGAGATATGCCGTCTGTGGTTAAGCACAGATGCCCAGTGCTGTTGTGCCTGTGGGTAGGGTGCACGGGGCCAGTGAAGACCAGCAAGAGCTTTCAGGGCTGGCCCCTTCCTTGTGGGAGAAGGAGCCGGACGTTTGCCCTTTCGGAAAGAGGCTCTGCCGAGAGCGAATGCAGTGAGATGCTGAGTCTCTGGGAAAGCACAGATGCCCAGTGCTGTTGTGCCTGTGGGTAGGGTGCACGGGGACAGTGAAGACCAGCAAGAGCTTTCAGGGCTGGCCCCTTCCTTGTGGGAGAAGGAGCCGGACGTTTGCCTTTTCGGAAAGAGGCTCTGCCGAGAACGAGCGCCGTGAGATATGCCGTCTGTGGTTAAGCACAGATGCCCAGTGCTGTTGTGCCTGTGGGTAGGGTGCACGGGGCCAGTGAAGACCAGCAAGAGCTTTCAGGGCTGGCCCCTTCCTTGTGGGAGAAGGAGCCGGACGTTTGCCTTTTCGGAAAGAGGCTCTACCGAGAACGAGCGCCGTGAGATGCTGAGTCTCTGGGAAAGCACAGATGCCCATTGCTGTTGTGCCTGTGGGTAGGGTGCACGGGGATAATGAAGACCAGCAAGAGCTTTCAGGGCTGGCCCCTTCCTTGTGGGAGAAGGAGCCGGACGTTTGCCTTTTCGGAAAGAGGCTCTGCCGAGAACGAGCGCCGTGAGATATGCCGTCTGTGGTTAAGCACAGATGCCCAGTGCTGTTGTGCCTGTGGGTAGGGTGCACGGGGCCAGTGAAGACCAGCAAGAGCTTTCAGGGCTGGCCCCTTCCTTGTGGGAGAAGGAGCCGGACGTTTGCCTTTTCGGAAAGAGGCTCTGCCGAGAACGAGCGCCGTGAGATATGCCGTCTGTGGTTAAGCACAGATGCCCAGTGCTGTTGTGCCTGTGGGTAGGGTGCACGGGGCCAGTGAAGACCAGCAAGAGCTTTCAGGGCTGGCCCCTTCCTTGTGGGAGAAGGAGCCGGACGTTTGCCTTTTCGGAAAGATGCTCTGCTGAGAGCGAACGCAGTGAGATGCTGAGTCTCTGGGAAAGCACAGATGCCCAGTGCTGTTGTGCCTGTGGGTAGGGTGCACGGGGCCAGTGAAGACCAGCAAGAGCTTTC
Source organism: Haliaeetus albicilla (assembly GCF_947461875.1). Lineage (NCBI taxonomy): Eukaryota > Metazoa > Chordata > Aves > Accipitriformes > Accipitridae > Haliaeetus > Haliaeetus albicilla. Next base: position 87,530 of record NW_027212539.1, read on the forward strand.
AGGGCTGGCCCCTTCCTTGTGGGAGAAGGAGCCGGACGTTTGCCTTTTCGGAAAGAGGCTCTGCCGAGAACGAGCGCCGTGAGATATGCCGTCTGTGGTTAAGCACAGATGCCCATTGCTGTTGTGCCTGTGGGTAGGGTGCACGGGGACAGTGAAGACCAGCAAGAGCTTTCAGGGCTGGCCCCTTCCTTGTGGGAGAAGGAGCCGGACGTTTGCCTTTTCGGAAAGAGGCTCTGCCGAGAACGAGCGCCGTGAGATATGCCGTCTGTGGTTAAGCACAGATGCCCAGTGCTGTTGTGCCTGTGGGTAGGGTGCACGGGGCCAGTGAAGACCAGCAAGAGCTTTCAGGGCTGGCCCCTTCCTTGTGGGAGAAGGAGCCGGACGTTTGCCTTTTCGGAAAGAGGCTCTGCCGAGAACGAGCGCCGTGAGATGCTGAGTCTCTGGGAAAGCACAGATGCCCAGTGCTGTTGTGCCTGTGGGTAGGGTGCACGGGGCCAGTGAAGACCAGCAAGAGCTTTCAGGGCTGGCCCCTTCCTTGTGGGAGAAGGAGCCGGACGTTTGCCTTTTCGGAAAGAGGCTCTGCCGAGAACGAGCGCCGTGAGATATGCCGACTGTGGTTAAGCACAGATGCCCAGTGCTGTTGTGCCTGTGGGTAGGGTGCACGGGGACAGTGAAGACCAGCAAGAGCTTTCAGGGCTGGCCCCTTCCTTGTGGGAGAAGGAGCCGGACGTTTGCCCTTTCGGAAAGAGGCTCTGCCGAGAGCGAATGCAGTGAGATGCTGAGTCTCTGGGAAAGCACAGATGCCCAGTGCTGTTGTGCCTGTGGGTAGGGTGCACGGGGACAGTGAAGACCAGCAAGAGCTTTCAGGGCTGGCCCCTTCCTTGTGGGAGAAGGAGCCGGACGTTTGCCTTTTCGGAAAGAGGCTCTGCCGAGAACGAGCGCCGTGAGATATGCCGTCTGTGGTTAAGCACAGATGCCCAGTGCTGTTGTGCCTGTGGGTAGGGTGCACGGGGCCAGTGAAGACCAGCAAGAGCTTTCAGGGCTGGCCCCTTCCTTGTGGGAGAAGGAGCCGGACGTTTGCCTTTTCGGAAAGAGGCTCTGCCGAGAACGAGCGCCGTGAGATGCTGAGTCTCTGGGAAAGCACAGATGCCCATTGCTGTTGTGCCTGTGGGTAGGGTGCACGGGGCCAGTGAAGACCAGCAAGAGCTTTCAGGGCTGGCCCCTTCCTTGTGGGAGAAGGAGCCGGACGTTTGCCTTTTCGGAAAGAGGCTCTGCCGAGAACGAGCGCCGTGAGATATGCCGTCTGTGGTTAAGCACAGATGCCCAGTGCTGTTGTGCCTGTGGGTAGGGTGCACGGGGCCAGTGAAGACCAGCAAGAGCTTTCAGGGCTGGCCCCTTCCTTGTGGGAGAAGGAGCCGGACGTTTGCCTTTTCGGAAAGAGGCTCTGCCGAGAACGAGCGCCGTGAGATATGCCGTCTGTGGTTAAGCACAGATGCCCAGTGCTGTTGTGCCTATGCATAGGGTGCACGGGGCCAGTGAAGACCAGCAAGAGCTTTCAGGGCTGGCCCCTTCCTTGTGGGAGAAGGAGCCGGACGTTTGCCTTTTCGGAAAGATGCTCTGCCGAGAGCGAACGCAGTGAGATGCTGAGTCTCTGGGAAAGCACAGATGCCCAGTGCTGTTGTGCCTGTGGGTAGGGTGCACGGGGCCAGTGAAGACCAGCAAGAGCTTTCAGGGCTGGCCCCTTCCTTGTGGGAGAAGGAGCCGGACGTTTGCCTTTTCGGAAAGAGGCTCTGCCGAGAACGAGCGCCGTGAGATATGCCGTCTGTGGTTAAGCACAGATGCCCATTGCTGTTGTGCCTGTGGGTAGGGTGCACGGGGACAGTGAAGACCAGCAAGAGCTTTCAGGGCTGGCCCCTTCCTTGTGGGAGAAGGAGCCGGACGTTTGCCCTTTCGGAAAGAGGCTCTGCCAAGAGCGAATTCAGTGAGATGCTGAGTCTCTGGGAAAGCACAGATGCCCAGTGCTGTTGTGCCTGTGGGTAGGGTGCACGGGGACAGTGAAGACCAGCAAGAGCTTTCAGGGCTGGCCCCTTCCTTGTGGGAGAAGGAGCCGGACGTTTGCCTTTTCGGAAAGAGGCTCTGCCGAGAACGAGCGCCGTGAGATATGCCGTCTGTGGTTAAGCACAGATGCCCACTGCTGTTGTGCCTGTGGGTAGGGTGCACGGGGACAGTGAAGACCAGCAAGAGCTTTCAGGGCTGGCCCCTTCCTTGTGGGAGAAGGAGCCGGACGTTTGCCTTTTCGGAAAGAGGCTCTGCCGAGAACGAGCGCCGTGAGATGCTGAGTCTCTGGGAAAGCACAGATGCCCAGTGCTGTTGTGCCTGTGGGTAGGGTGCACGGGGCCAGTGAAGACCAGCAAGAGCTTTCAGGGCTGGCCCCTTCCTTGTGGGAGAAGGAGCCGGACGTTTGCCTTTTCGGAAAGAGGCTCTGCCGAGAACGAGCGCTGTGAGATATGCCGACTGTGGTTAAGCACAGATGCCCAGTGCTGTTGTGCCTGTGGGTAGGGTGCACGGGGACAGTGAAGACCAGCAAGAGCTTTCAGGGCTGGCCCCTTCCTTGTGGGAGAAGGAGCCGGACGTTTGCCTTTTCGGAAAGAGGCTCTGCCGAGAACGAGCGCCGTGAGATATGCCGTCTGTGGTTAAGCACAGATGCCCAGTGCTGTTGTGCCTGTGGGTAGGGTGCACGGGGACAGTGAAGACCAGCAAGAGCTTTCAGGGCTGGCCCCTTCCTTGTGGGAGAAGGAGCCGGACGTTTGCCCTTTCGGAAAGAGGCTCTGCCGAGAGCGAATGCAGTGAGATGCTGAGTCTCTGGGAAAGCACAGATGCCCAGTGCTGTTGTGCCTGTGGGTAGGGTGCACGGGGACAGTGAAGACCAGCAAGAGCTTTCAGGGCTGGCCCCTTCCTTGTGGGAGAAGGAGCCGGACGTTTGCCTTTTCGGAAAGAGGCTCTGCCGAGAACGAGCGCCGTGAGATATGCCGTCTGTGGTTAAGCACAGATGCCCATTGCTGTTGTGCCTGTGGGTAGGGTGCACGGGGCCAGTGAAGACCAGCAAGAGCTTTCAGGGCTGGCCCCTTCCTTGTGGGAGAAGGAGCCGGACGTTTGCCTTTTCGGAAAGAGGCTCTGCCGAGAACGAGCGCCGTGAGATGCTGAGTCTCTGGGAAAGCACAGATGCCCATTGCTGTTGTGCCTGTGGGTAGGGTGCACGGGGCCAGTGAAGACCAGCAAGAGCTTTCAGGGCTGGCCCCTTCCTTGTGGGAGAAGGAGCCGGACGTTTGCCTTTTCGGAAAGAGGCTCTGCCGAGAACGAGCGCCGTGAGATATGCCGTCTGTGGTTAAGCACAGATGCCCACTGCTGTTGTGCCTGTGGGTAGGGTGCACGGGGCCAGTGAAGACCAGCAAGAGCTTTCAGGGCTGGCCCCTTCCTTGTGGGAGAAGGAGCCGGACGTTTGCCTTTTCGGAAAGAGGCTCTGCCGAGAACGAGCGCCGTGAGATATGCCGTCTGTGGTTAAGCACAGATGCCCAGTGCTGTTGTGCCTATTCATAGGGTGCACGGGGCCAGTGAAGACCAGCAAGAGCTTTCAGGGCTGGCCCCTTCCTTGTGGGAGAAGGAGCCGGACGTTTGCCTTTTCGGAAAGATGCTCTGCCGAGAGCGAACGCAGTGAGATGCTGAGTCTCTGGGAAAGCACAGATGCCCAGTGCTGTTGTGCCTGTGTTTAGGGTGCACGGGGCCAGTGAAGACCAGCAAGAGCTTTCAGGGCTGGCCCCTTCCTTGTGGGAGAAGGAGCCGGACGTTTGCCTTTTCGGAAAGAGGCTCTGCCGAGAACGAGCGCCGTGAGATATGCCGTCTGTGGTTAAGCACAGATGCCCAGTGCTGTTGTGCCTGTGGGTAGGGTGCACGGGGACAGTGAAGACCAGCAAGAGCTTTCAGGGCTGGCCCCTTCCTTGTGGGAGAAGGAGCCGGACGTTTGCCCTTTCGGAAAGAGGCTCTGCCAAGAGCGAATTCAGTGAGATGCTGAGTCTCTGGGAAAGCACAGATGCCCAGTGCTGTTGTGCCTGTGGGTAGGGTGCACGGGGCCAGTGAAGACCAGCAAGAGCTTTCAGGGCTGGCCCCTTCCTTGTGGGAGAAGGAGCCGGACGTTTGCCTTTTCGGAAAGAGGCTCTGCCGAGAACGAGCGCCGTGAGATATGCCGTCTGTGGTTAAGCACAGATGCCCATTGCTGTTGTGCCTGTGGGTAGGGTGCACGGGGCCAGTGAAGACCAGCAAGAGCTTTCAGGGCTGGCCCCTTCCTTGTGGGAGAAGGAGCCGGACGTTTGCCTTTTCGGAAAGAGGCTCTGCCGAGAACGAGCGCCGTGAGATGCTGAGTCTCTGGGAAAGCACAGATGCCCAGTGCTGTTGTGCCTGTGGGTAGGGTGCACGGGGCCAGTGAAGACCAGCAAGAGCTTTCATGGCTGGCCCCTTCCTTGTGGGAGAAGGAGCCGGACGTTTGCCTTTTCGGAAAGAGGCTCTGCCGAGAACGAGCGCCGTGAGATATGCCGACTGTGGTTAAGCACAGATGCCCAGTGCTGTTGTGCCTGTGGGTAGGGTGCACGGGGCCAGTGAAGACCAGCAAGATCTTTCAGGGCTGGCCCCTTCCTTGTGGGAGAAGGAGCCGGACGTTTGCCTTTTCGGAAAGAGGCTCTGCCAAGAGCGAATGCAGTGAGATGCTGAGTCTCTGGGAAAGCACAGATGCCCAGTGCTGTTGTGCCTGTGGGTAGGGTGCACGGGGACAGTGAAGACCAGCAAGAGCTTTCAGGGCTGGCCCCTTCCTTGTGGGAGAAGGAGCCGGACGTTTGCCTTTTCGGAAAGAGGCTCTGCCGAGAACGAGCGCCGTGAGATATGCCGTCTGTGGTTAAGCACAGATGCCCATTGCTGTTGTGCCTGTGGGTAGGGTGCACGGGGCCAGTGAAGACCAGCAAGAGCTTTCAGGGCTGGCCCTTCCCTGTGGGAGAAGGAGCCGGACGTTTGCCTTTTCGGAAAGAGGCTCTGCCGAGAACGAGCGCCGTGAGATATGCCGTCTGTGGTTAAGCACAGATGCCCAGTGCTGTTGTGCCTGTGGGTAGGGTGCACGGGGCCAGTGAAGACCAGCAAGAGCTTTCAGGGCTGGCCCCTTCCTTGTGGGAGAAGGAGCCGGACGTTTGCCCTTTCGGAAAGAGGCTCTGCCGAGAGTGAATGCAGTGAGATGCTGAGTCTCTGGGAAAGCACAGATGCCCAGTGCTGTTGTGCCTGTGGGTAGGGTGCACAGGGCCAGTGAAGACCAGCCAGAGCTTTCAGGGCTGGCCCCTTCCTTGTGGGAGAATGAGCCGGACGTTTGCCTTTTCGGAAAGAGGCTCTGCCGAGAACGAGCGCCGTGAGATATGCCGTCTGTGGTTAAGCACAGATGCCCAGTGCTGTTGTGCCTGTGGGTAGGGTGCACAGGGACAGTGAAGACCAGCAAGAGCTTTCAGGGCTGGCCCCTTCCTTGTGGGAGAAGGAGCCGGACGTTTGCCTTTTCGGAAAGAGGCTCTGCCGAGAACGAGCGCCGTGAGATGCTGAGTCTCTGGGAAAGCACAGATGCCCAGTGCTGTTGTGCCTGTGGGTAGGGTGCACGGGGCCAGTGAAGACCAGCAAGAGCTTTCAGGGCTGGCCCCTTCCTTGTGGGAGAAGGAGCCGGACGTTTGCCTTTTCGGAAAGAGGCTCTGCCGAGAACGAGCGCCGTGAGATATGCCGTCTGTGGTTAGGCACAGATGCCCAGTGCTGTTGTGCCTGTGGGTAGAGTGCACGGGGCCAGTGAAGACCAGCAAGAGCTTTCAGGGCTGGCCCCTTCCTTGTGGGAGAAGGAGCCGGACGTTTGCCTTTTCGGAAAGAGGCTCTGCCGAGAACGAGCGCCGTGAGATATGCCGTCTGTGGTTAAGCACAGATGCCCATTGCTGTTGTGCCTATTCATAGGGTGCACGGAGCCAGTGAAGACCAGCAAGAGCTTTCAGGGCTGGCCCCTTCCTTGTGGGAGAAGGAGCCGGACGTTTGCCTTTTCGGAAAGATGCTCTGCCGAGAGCGAACGCAGTGAGATGCTGAGTCTCTGGGAAAGCACAGATGCCCAGTGCTGTTGTGCCTGTGGGTAGGGTGCACGGGGCCAGTGAAGACCAGCAAGAGCTTTCAGGGCTGGCCCCTTCCTTGTGGGAGAAGGAGCCGGACGTTTGCCTTTTCGGAAAGAGGCTCTGCCGAGAACGAGCGCCGTGAGATATGCCGTCTGTGGTTAAGCACAGATGCCCATTGCTGTTGTGCCTGTGGGTAGGGTGCACGGGGACAGTGAAGACCAGCAAGAGCTTTCAGGGCTGGCCCCTTCCTTGTGGGAGAAGGAGCCGGACGTTTGCCCTTTCGGAAAGAGGCTCTGCCAAGAGCGAATTCAGTGAGATGCTGAGTCTCTGGGAAAGCACAGATGCCCAGTGCTGTTGTGCCTGTGGGTAGGGTGCACGGGGCCAGTGAAGACCAGCAAGAGCTTTCAGGGCTGGCCCCTTCCTTGTGGGAGAAGGAGCCGGACGTTTGCCTTTTCGGAAAGAGGCTCTGCCGAGAACGAGCGCCGTGAGATATGCCGTCTGTGGTTAAGCACAGATGCCCAGTGCTGTTGTGCCTGTGGGTAGGGTGCACGGGGACAAAGAAGACCAGCAAGAGCTTTCAGGGCTGGCCCCTTCCTTGTGGGAGAAGGAGCCGGACGTTTGCCTTTTCGGAAAGAGGCTCTGCCGAGAACGAGCGCCGTGAGATATGCCGTCTGTGGTTAAGCACAGATGCCCAGTGCTGTTGTGCCTGTGGGTAGGGTGCACGGGGCCAGTGAAGACCAGCAAGAGCTTTCAGGGCTGGCCCCTTCCTTGTGGGAGAAGGAGCCGGACGTTTGCCTTTTCGGAAAGAGGCTCTGCCGAGAACGAGCGCCGTGAGATATGCCGTCTGTGGTTAAGCACAGATGCCCAGTGCTGTTGTGCCTGTGGGTAGGGTGCACGGGGATAGTGAAGACCAGCAAGAGCTTTCAGGGCTGGCCCCTTCCTTGTGGGAGAAGGAGCCGGACGTTTGCCTTTTCAGAAAGAGGCTCTGCCGAGAACGAGCGCCGTGAGATATGCCGTCTGTGGTTAAGCACAGATGCCCAGTGCTGTTGTGCCTGTGGGTAGGGTGCACGGGGCCAGTGAAGACCAGCAAGAGCTTTCAGGGCTGGCCCCTTCCTTGTGGGAGAAGGAGCCGGACGTTTGCCTTTTCGGAAAGAGGCTCTGTTGAGAAAGAGCGCACTGAGATGCTGAGTCTCTGGGAAAGCACAGATGCCCAGTGCTGTTGTGCCTGTGGGTAGGGTGCACGGGGACAGTGAAGACCAGCAAGAGCTTTCAGGGCTGGCCCCTTCCTTGTGGGAGAAAGAGCCGGACGTTTGCCCTTTCGGAAAGAGGCTCTGCCAAGAGCGAATTCAGTGAGATGCTGAGTCTCTGGGAAAGCACAGATGCCCAGTGCTGTTGTGCCTGTGGGTAGGGTGCACGGGGACAGTGAAGACCAGCAAGAGCTTTCAGGGCTGGCCCGTTCCTTGTGGGAGAAGGAGCCGGACGTTTGCCTTTTCGGAAAGAGGCTCTGCCGAGAACGAGCGCCGTGAGATATGCCGTCTGTGGTTAAGCACAGATGCCCAGTGCTGTTGTGCCTGTGGGTTGGGTGCACGGGGCCAGTGAAGACCAGCAAGAGCTTTCAGGGCTGGCCCCTTCCTTGTGGGAGAAGGAGCCGGACGTTTGCCTTTTCGGAAAGAGGCTCTGCCGAGAACGAGCGCCGTGAGATGCTGAGTCTCTGGGAAAGCACAGATGCCCAGTGCTGTTGTGCCTGTGGGTAGGGTGCACGGGGCCAGTGAAGACCAGCAAGAGCTTTCAGGGCTGGCCCCTTCCTTGTGGGAGAAGGAGCCGGACGTTTGCCTTTTCGGAAAGAGGCTCTGCCGAGAACGAGCGCCGTGAGATATGCCGACTGTGGTTAAGCACAGATGCCCAGTGCTGTTGTGCCTGTGGGTAGGGTGCACGGGGCCAGTGAAGACCAGCAAGAGCTTTCAGGGCTGGCCCCTTCCTTGTGGGAGAAGGAGCCGGACGTTTGCCTTTTCGGAAAGAGGCTCTGCCGAGAACGAGCGCCGTGAGATATGCCGTCTGTGGTTAAGCACAGATGCCCAGTGCTGTTGTGCCTATTCATAGGGTGCACGGGGCCAGTGAAGACCAGCAAGAGCTTTCAGGGCTGGCCCCTTCCTTGTGGGAGAAGGAGCCGGACGTTTGCCCTTTCGGAAAGAGGCTCTGCCGAGAGCGAATGCAGTGAGATGCTGAGTCTCTGGGAAAGCACAGATGCCCAGTGCTGTTGTGCCTGTGGGTAGGGTGCACGGGGACAGTGAAGACCAGCAAGAGCTTTCAGGGCTGGCCCCTTCCTTGTGGGAGAAGGAGCCGGACGTTTGCCTTTTCGGAAAGAGGCTCTGCCGAGAACGAGCGCCGTGAGATATGCCGTCTGTGGTTAAGCACAGATGCCCAGTGCTGTTGTGCCTGTGGGTAGGGTGCACGGGGCCAGTGAAGACCAGCAAGAGCTTTCAGGGCTGGCCCCTTCCTTGTGGGAGAAGGAGCCGGACGTTTGCCTTTTCGGAAAGAGGCTCTGCCGAGAACGAGCGCCGTGAGATGCTGAGTCTCTGGGAAAGCACAGATGCCCATTGCTGTTGTGCCTGTGGGTAGGGTGCACGGGGCCAGTGAAGACCAGCAAGAGCTTTCAGGGCTGGCCCCTTCCTTGTGGGAGAAGGAGCCGGACGTTTGCCTTTTCGGAAAGAGGCTCTGCCGAGAGCGAATGCAGTGAGATGCTGAGTCTCTGGGAAAGCACAGATGCCCAGTGCTGTTGTGCCTGTGGGTAGGGTGCACGGGGACAGTGAAGACCAGCAAGAGCTTTCAGGGCTGGCCCCTTCCTTGTGGGAGAAGGAGCCGGACGTTTGCCTTTTCGGAAAGAGGCTCTGCCGAGAACGAGCGCCGTGAGATATGCCGTCTGTGGTTAAGCACAGATGCCCAGTGCTGTTGTGCCTGTGGGTAGGGTGCACGGGGCCAGTGAAGACCAGCAAGAGCTTTCAGGGCTGGCCCCTTCCTTGTGGGAGAAGGAGCCGGACGTTTGCCTTTTCGGAAAGAGGCTCTGCCGAGAACGAGCGCCGTGAGATGCTGAGTCTCTGGGAAAGCACAGATGCCCATTGCTGTTGTGCCTGTGGGTAGGGTGCACGGGGCCAGTGAAGACCAGCAAGAGCTTTCAGGGCTGGCCCCTTCCTTGTGGGAGAAGGAGCCGGACGTTTGCCTTTTCGGAAAGAGGCTCTGCCGAGAACGAGCGCCGTGAGATATGCCGTCTGTGGTTAAGCACAGATGCCCATTGCTGTTGTGCCTGTGGGTAGGGTGCACGGGGCCAGTGAAGACCAGCAAGAGCTTTCAGGGCTGGCCCCTTCCTTGTGGGAGAAGGAGCCGGACGTTTGCCTTTTCGGAAAGAGGCTCTGCCGAGAACGAGCGCCGTGAGATATGCCGTCTGTGGTTAAGCACAGATGCCCAGTGCTGTTGTGCCTATTCATAGGGTGCACGGGGCCAGTGAAGACCAGCAAGAGCTTTCAGGGCTGGCCCCTTCCTTGTGGGAGAAGGAGCCGGACGTTTGCCTTTTCGGAAAGATGCTCTGCCGAGAGCGAACGCAGTGAGATGCTGAGTCTCTGGGAAAGCACAGATGCCCAGTGCTGTTGTGCCTGTGGGTAGGGTGCACGGGGCCAGTGAAGACCAGGAAGAGCTTTCAGGGCTGGCCCCTTCCTTGTGGGAGAAGGAGCCGGACGTTTGCCTTTTCGGAAAGAGGCTCTGCCGAGAACGAGCGCCGTGAGATATGCCGTCTGTGGTTAAGCACAGATGCCCATTGCTGTTGTGCCTGTGGGTAGGGTGCACGGGGACAGTGAAGACCAGCAAGAGCTTTCAGGGCTGGCCCCTTCCTTGTGGGAGAAGGAGCCGGACGTTTGCCTTTTCGGAAAGAGGCTCTGCCGAGAACGAGCGCCGTGAGATGCTGAGTCTCTGGGAAAGCACAGATGCCCAGTGCTGTTGTGCCTGTGGGTAGGGTGCACGGGGCCAGTGAAGACCAGCAAGAGCTTTCAGGGCTGGCCCCTTCCTTGTGGGAGAAGGAGCCGGACGTTTGCCTTTTCGGAAAGAGGCTCTGCCGAGAACGAGCGCCGTGAGATATGCCGACTGTGGTTAAGCACAGATGCCCAGTGCTGTTGTGCCTGTGGGTAGGGTGCACGGGGACAGTGAAGACCAGCAAGAGCTTTCAGGGCTGGCCCCTTCCTTGTGGGAGAAGGAGCCGGACGTTTGCCTTTTCGGAAAGAGGCTCTGCCGAGAGCGAATGCAGTGAGATGCTGAGTCTCTGGGAAAGCACAGATGCCCAGTGCTGTTGTGCCTGTGGGTAGGGTGCACGGGGACAGTGAAGACCAGCAAGAGCTTTCAGGGCTGGCCCCTTCCTTGTGGGAGAAGGAGCCGGACGTTTGCCTTTTCGGAAAGAGGCTCTGCCGAGAACGAGCGCCGTGAGATATGCCGTCTGTGGTTAAGCACAGATGCCCATTGCTGTTGTGCCTGTGGGTAGGGTGCACGGGGCCAGTGAAGACCAGCAAGAGCTTTCAGGGCTGGCCCCTTCCTTGTGGGAGAAGGAGCCGGACGTTTGCCTTTTCGGAAAGAGGCTCTGCCGAGAACGAGCGCCGTGAGATATGCCGTCTGTGGTTAAGCACAGATGCCCAGTGCTGTTGTGCCTGTGGGTAGGGTGCACGGGGCCAGTGAAGACCAGCAAGAGCTTTCAGGGCTGGCCCCTTCCTTGTGGGAGAAGGAGCCGGACGTTTGCCCTTTCGGAAAGAGGCTCTGCCGAGAGCGAATGCAGTGAGATGCTGAGTCTCTGGGAAAGCACAGATGCCCAGTGCTGTTGTGCCTGTGGGTAGGGTGCACAGGGCCAGTGAAGACCAGCAAGAGCTTTCAGGGCTGGCCCCTTCCTTGTGGGAGAAGGAGCCAGACGTTTGCCTTTTCGGAAAGAGGCTCTGCCGAGAACGAGCGCCGTGAGATATGCCGTCTGTGGTTAAGCACAGATGCCCAGTGCTGTTGTGCCTGTGGGTAGGGTGCACAGGGACAGTGAAGACCAGCAAGAGCTTTCAGGGCTGGCCCCTTCCTTGTGGGAGAAGGAGCCGGACGTTTGCCTTTTCGGAAAGAGGCTCTGCCGAGAACGAGCGCCGTGAGATGCTGAGTCTCTGGAAAGCACAGATGCCCATTGCTGTTGTGCCTGTGGGTAGGGTGCACGGGGACAGTGAAGACCAGCAAGAGCTTTCAGGGCTGGCCCCTTCCTTGTGGGAGAAGGAGCCGGACGTTTGCCTTTTCGGAAAGAGGCTCTGCCGAGAGCGAACGCAGTGAGATGCTGAGTCTCTGGGAAAGCACAGATGCCCAGTGCTGTTGTGCCTGTGGGTAGGGTGCACGGGGCCAGTGAAGACCAGCAAGAGCTTTCAGGGCTGGCCCCTTCCTTGTGGGAGAAGGAGCCGGACGTTTGCCTTTTCGGAAAGAGGCTCTGCCGAGAACGAGCGCCGTGAGATATGCCGTCTGTGGTTAAGCACAGATGCCCATTGCTGTTGTGCCTGTGGGTAGGGTGCACGGGGACAGTGAAGACCAGCAAGAGCTTTCAGGGCTGGCCCCTTCCTTGTGGGAGAAGGAGCCGGACGTTTGCCCTTTCGGAAAGAGGCTCTGCCAAGAGCGAATTCAGTGAGATGCTGAGTCTCTGGTTAAGCACAGATGCCCAGTGCTGTTGTGCCTGTGGGTAGGGTGCACGGGGCCAGTGAAGACCAGCAAGAGCTTTCAGGGCTGGCCCCTTCCTTGTGGGAGAAGGAGCCGGACGTTTGCCTTTTCGGAAAGAGGCTCTGCCGAGAACGAGCGCCGTGAGATATGCCGTCTGTGGTTAAGCACAGATGCCCAGTGCTGTTGTGCCTGTGGGTAGGGTGCACGGGGCCAGTGAAGACCAGCAAGAGCTTTCAGGGCTGGCCCCTTCCTTGTGGGAGAAGGAGCCGGACGTTTGCCTTTTCGGAAAGAGGCTCTGCCGAGAACGAGCGCCGTGAGATATGCCGTCTGTGGTTAAGCACAGATGCCCAGTGCTGTTGTGCCTGTGGGTAGGGTGCACGGGGACAGTGAAGACCAGCAAGAGCTTTCAGGGCTGGCCCCTTCCTTGTGGGAGAAGGAGCCGGACGTTTGCCTTTTCGGAAAGAGGCTCTGCCGAGAACGAGCGCCGTGAGATATGCCGTCTGTGGTTAAGCACAGATGCCCAGTGCTGTTGTGCCTGTGGGTAGGGTGCACGGGGCCAGTGAAGACCAGCAAGAGCTTTCAGGGCTGGCCCCTTCCTTGTGGGAGAAGGAGCCGGACGTTTGCCTTTTCGGAAAGAGGCTCTGCCGAGAGCGAACGCAGTGAGATGCTGAGTCTCTGGGAAAGCACAGATGCCCAGTGCTGTTGTGCCTGTGGGTAGGGTGCACGGGGCCAGTGAAGACCAGCAAGAGCTTTCAGGGCTGGCCCCTTCCTTGTGGGAGAAGGAGCCGGACGTTTGCCTTTTCGGAAAGAGGCTCTGCCGAGAACGAGCGCCGTGAGATATGCCGTCTGTGGTTAAGCACAGATGCCCAGTGCTGTTGTGCCTGTGGGTAGGGTGCACGGGGCCAGTGAAGACCAGCAAGAGCTTTCAGGGCTGGCCCCTTCCTTGTGGGAGAAGGAGCCGGACGTTTGCCTTTTCGGAAAGAGGCTCTGCCGAGAGCGAACGCAGTGAGATGCTGAGTCTCTGGGAAAGCACAGATGCCCAGTGCTGTTGTGCCTGTGGGTAGGGTGCACGGGGCCAGTGAAGACCAGCAAGAGCTTTCAGGGCTGGCCCCTTCCTTGTGGGAGAAGGAGCCGGACGTTTGCCTTTTCGGAAAGAGGCTCTGCCGAGAACGAGCGCCGTGAGATATGCCGTCTGTGGTTAAGCACAGATGCCCAGTGCTGTTGTGCCTGTGGGTAGGGTGCACGGGGACAGTGAAGACCAGCAAGAGCTTTCAGGGCTGGCCCCTTCCTTGTGGGAGAAGGAGCCGGACGTTTGCCTTTTCGGAAAGAGGCTCTGCCGAGAACGAGCGCCGTGAGATATGCCGTCTGTGGTTAAGCACAGATGCCCAGTGCTGTTGTGCCTGTGGGTAGGGTGCACGGGGCCAGTGAAGACCAGCAAGAGCTTTCAGGGCTGGCCCCTTCCTTGTGGGAGAAGGAGCCGGACGTTTGCCTTTTCGGAAAGAGGCTCTGCCGAGAACGAGCGCCGTGAGATATGCCGTCTGTGGTTAAGCACAGATGCCCAGTGCTGTTGTGCCTGTGGATAGGGTGCACGGGGATAGTGAAGACCAGCAAGAGCTTTCAGGGCTGGCCCCTTCCTTGTGGGAGAAGGAGCCGGACGTTTGCCTTTTCGGAAAGAGGCTCTGCCGAGAACGAGCGCCGTGAGATATGCCGTCTGTGGTTAAGCACAGATGCCCAGTGCTGTTGTGCCTGTGGGTAGGGTGCACGGGGCCAGTGAAGACCAGCAAGAGCTTTCAGGGCTGGCCCCTTCCTTGTGGGAGAAGGAGCCGGACGTTTGCCTTTTCGGAAAGAGGCTCTGCCGAGAACGAGCGCCGTGAGATGCTGAGTCTCTGGGAAAGCACAGATGCCCAGTGCTGTTGTGCCTGTGGGTAGGGTGCACGGGGATAGTGAAGACCAGCAAGAGCTTTCAGGGCTGGCCCCTTCCTTGTGGGAGAAGGAGCCAGATTTTTGCCTTTTCGGAAAGAGGCTCTGCCGAGAACGAGCGCAGTGAGATATGCCGTCTGTGGTTAAGCACAGATGCCCAGTGCTGTTGTGCCTGTGGGTAGGGTGCACGGGGCCAGTGAAGACCAGCAAGAGCTTTCAGGGCTGGCCCCTTCCTTGTGGGAGAAGGAGCCGGACGTTTGCCTTTTCGGAAAGAGGCTCTGCCGAGAACGAGCGCCGTGAGATGCTGAGTCTCTGGGAAAGCACAGATGCCCAGTGCTGTTGTGCCTGTGGGTAGGGTGCACGGGGACAGTGAAGACCAGCAAGAGCTTTCAGGGCTGGCCCCTTCCTTGTGGGAGAAGGAGCCGGACGTTTGCCTTTTCGGAAAGAGGCTCTGCCGAGAACGAGCGCCGTGAGATATGCCGTCTGTGGTTAAGCACAGATGCCCAGTGCTGTTGTGCCTGTGGGTAGGGTGCACGGGGCCAGTGAAGACCAGCAAGAGCTTTCAGGGCTGGCCCCTTCCTTGTGGGAGAAGGAGCCGGACGTTTGCCTTTTCGGAAAGAGGCTCTGCCGAGAACGAGCGCCGTGAGATATGCCGTCTGTGGTTAAGCACAGATGCCCAGTGCTGTTGTGCCTGTGGGTAGGGTGCACGGGGATAGTGAAGACCAGCAAGAGCTTTCAGGGCTGGCCCCTTCCTTGTGGGAGAAGGAGCCGGACGTTTGCCTTTTCGGAAAGAGGCTCTGCCGAGAGCGAACGCCGTGAGATGTGCCATCTGTGGTTAAGCACAGATGCCCAGTGCTGTTGTGCCTGTGGGTAGGGTGCACGGGGACAGTGAAGACCAGCAAGAGCTTTCAGGGCTGGCCCCTTCCTTGTGGGAGAAGGAGCCGGACGTTTGCCTTTTCGGAAAGAGGCTCTGCCGAGAACGAGCGCCGTGAGATATGCCGTCTGTGGTTAAGCACAGATGCCCAGTGCTGTTGTGCCTGTGGGTAGGGTGCACGGGGCCAGTGAAGACCAGCAAGAGCTTTCAGGGCTGGCCCCTTCCTTGTGGGAGAAGGAGCCGGACGTTTGCCTTTTCGGAAAGAGGCTCTGCCGAGAACGAGCGCCGTGAGATATGCCGTCTGTGGTTAAGCACAGATGCCCAGTGCTGTTGTGCCTGTGGGTAGGGTGCACGGGGACAGTGAAGACCAGCAAGAGCTTTCAGGGCTGGCCCCTTCCTTGTGGGAGAAGGAGCCGGACGTTTGCCTTTTCGGAAAGAGGCTCTGCCGAGAACGAGCGCCGTGAGATATGCCGTCTGTGGTTAAGCACAGATGCCCAGTGCTGTTGTGCCTGTGGGTAGCGTGCACGGGGACAGTGAAGACCAGCAAGAGCTTTCAGGGCTGGCCCCTTCCTTATGGCAGAAGGAGCCGGACGTTTGCCTTTTCGGAAAGAGGCTCTGCCGAGAGCGAATGCAGTGAGATGCTGAGTCTCTGGGAAAGCACAGATGCCCAGTGCTGTTGTGCCTGTGGGTAGGGTGCACGGGGCCAGTGAAGACCAGCAAGAGCTTTCAGGGCTGGCCCCTTCCTTGTGGGAGAAGGAGCCGGACGTTTGCCTTTTCGGAAAGAGGCTCTGCCGAGAACGAGCGCCGTGAGATATGCTGTCTGTGGTTAAGCACAGATGCCCAGTGCTGTTGTGCCTGTGGGTAGGGTGCACGCGGCCAGTGAAGACCAGCAAGAGCTTTCAGGGCTGGCCCCTTCCTTGTGGGAGAAGGAGCCGGACGTTTGCCCTTTCGGAAAGAGGCTCTGCCGAGAGCGAATGCAGTGAGATGCTGAGTCTCTGGGAAAGCACAGATGCCCAGTGCTGTTGTGCCTGTGGGTAGGGTGCACGGGGCCAGTGAAGACCAGCAAGAGCTTTCAGGGCTGGCCCCTTCCTTGTGGGAGAAGGAGCCGGACGTTTGCCTTTTCGGAAAGAGGCTCTGCCGAGAACGAGCGCCGTGAGATATGCCGTCTGTGGTTAAGCACAGATGCCCAGTGCTGTTGTGCCTATTCATAGGGTGCACGGGGACAGTGAAGACCAGCAAGAGCTTTCAGGGCTGGCCCCTTCCTTGTGGGAGAAGGAGCCGGACGTTTGCCTTTTCGGAAAGAGGCTCTGCCGAGAGCGAACGCCGTGAGATATGCCATCTGTGGTTAAGCACAGATGCCCAGTGCTGTTGTGCCTGTGGGTAGGGTGCACGGGGCCAGTGAAGACCAGCAAGAGCTTTCAGGGCTGGCCCCTTCCTTGTGGGAGAAGGAGCCGGACGTTTGCCTTTTCGGAAAGAGGCTCTGCCTAGAGCGAACGCCGTGAGATATGCCGTCTGTGGTTAAGCACAGATGCCCAGTGCTGTTGTGCCTGTGGGTAGGGTGCACGGGGATAGTGAAGACCAGCAAGAGCTTTCAGGGCTGGCCCCTTCCTTGTGGGAGAAGGAGCCGGACGTTTGCCTTTTCGGAAAGAGGCTCTGCCGAGAGCGAACGCCGTGAGATATGCCATCTGTGGTTAAGCACAGATGCCCAGTGCTGTTGTGCCTGTGGGTAGGGTGCACGGGGCCAGTGAAGACCAGCAAGAGCTTTCAGGGCTGGCCCCTTCCTTGTGGGAGAAGGAGCCGGACGTTTGCCTTTTCGGAAAGAGGCTCTGCCGAGAGCGAACGCCATGAGATGCTGAGTCTCTGGGAAAGCACAGATGCCCAGTGCTGTTGTGCCTGTAGGTAGGGTGCACGGGGATAGTGAAGACCAGCAAGAGCTTTCAGGGCTGGCCCCTTCCTTGTGGGAGAAGGAGCCAGATTTTTGCCTTTTCGGAAAGAGGTTCTGCCGAGAACGAGCGCCGTGAGATATGCCGTCTGTGGTTAAGCACAGATGCCCAGTGCTGTTGTGCCTGTGGGTAGGGTGCACGGGGCCAGTGAAGACCAGCAAGAGCTTTCAGGGCTGGCCCCTTCCTTGTGGGAGAAGGAGCCGGACGTTTGCCTTTTCGGAAAGAGGCTCTGCCGAGAACGAGCGCCGTGAGATGCTGAGTCTCTGGGAAAGCACAGATGCCCAGTGCTGTTGTGCCTGTGGGTAGGGTGCACGGGGCCAGTGAAGACCAGCAAGAGCTTTCAGGGCTGGCCCCTTCCTTGTGGGAGAAGGAGCCGGACGTTTGCCTTTTCGGAAAGAGGCTCTGCCGAGAGCGAACGCCGTGAGATATGCCGTCTGTGGTTAAGCACAGATGCCCAGTGCTGTTGTGCCTATTCATAGGGTGCACGGGGACAGTGAAGACCAGCAAGAGCTTTCAGGGCTGGCCCCTTCCTTGTGGGAGAAGGAGCCGGACGTTTGCCTTTTCGGAAAGAGGCTCTGCCGAGAACGAGCGCCGTGAGATATGCCGTCTGTGGTTAAGCACAGATGCCCAGTGCTGTTGTGCCTGTGGGTAGGGTGCACGGGGCCAGTGAAGACCAGCAAGAGCTTTCAGGGCTGGCCCCTTCCTTGTGGGAGAAGGAGCCGGACGTTTGCCTTTTCGGAAAGAGGCTCTGCCGAGAACGAGCGCCGTGAGATATGCCGTCTGTGGTTAAGCACAGATGCCCAGTGCTGTTGTGCCTGTGGGTAGGGTGCACGGGGATAGTGAAGACCAGCAAGAGCTTTCAGGGCTGGCCCCTTCCTTGTGGGAGAAGGAGCCGGACGTTTGCCTTTTTGGAAAGAGGCTCTGCCGAGAGCGAACGCCGTGAGATATGCCATCTGTGGTTAAGCACAGATGCCCAGTGCTGTTGTGCCTGTGGGTAGGGTGCACGGGGCCAGTGAAGACCAGCAAGAGCTTTCAGGGCTGGCCCCTTCCTTGTGGGAGAAGGAGCCGGACGTTTGCCTTTTCGGAAAGAGGCTCTGCCGAGAACGAGCGCCGTGAGATATGCCGTCTGTGGTTAAGCACAGATGCCCAGTGCTGTTGTGCCTGTGGGTAGGGTGCACGGGGACAGTGAAGACCAGCAAGAGCTTTCAGGGCTGGCCCCTTCCTTGTGGGAGAAGGAGCCGGACGTTTGCCTTTTCGGAAAGAGGCTCTGCCGAGAGCGAACGCCGTGAGATATGCCGTCTGTGGTTAAGCACAGATGCCCAGTGCTGTTGTGCCTGTGGGTAGGGTGCACGGGGCCAGTGAAGACCAGCAAGAGCTTTCAGGGCTGGCCCCTTCCTTGTGGGAGAAGGAGCCGGACGTTTGCCTTTTCGGAAAGAGGCTCTGCCGAGAACGAGCGCCGTGAGATGCTGAGTCTCTGGGAAAGCACAGATGCCCAGTGCTGTTGTGCCTGTGGGTAGGGTGCACGGGGACAGTGAAGACCAGCAAGAGCTTTCAGGGCTGGCCCCTTCCTTGTGGGAGAAGGAGCCGGACGTTTGCCTTTTCGGAAAGAGGCTCTGCCGAGAACGAGCGCCGTGAGATATGCCGTCTGTGGTTAAGCACAGATGCCCATTGCTGTTGTGCCTGTGGATAGGGTGCACAGGGCCAGTGAAGACCAGCAAGAGCTTTCAGGGCTGGCCCCTTCCTTGTGGGAGAAGGAGCCGGACGTTTGCCTTTTCGGAAAGAGGCTCTGCCGAGAACGAACGCCGTGAGATGGTGAGTCTCTGGGAAAGCACAGATGCCCATTGCTGTTGTGCCTATGCATAGGGTGCACGGGGACAGTGAAGACCAGCAAGATCTTTCAGGGCTGGCCCCTTCCTTGTGGGAGAAGGAGCCGGACGTTTGCCTTTTCGGAAAGAGGCTCTGCCGAGAACGAGCGCCGTGAGATATGCCGTCTGTGGTTAAGCACAGATGCCCAGTGCTGTTGTGCCTATTCATAGGGTGCACGGGGCCAGTGAAGACCAGCAAGAGCTTTCAGGGCTGGCCCCTTCCTTGTGGGAGAAGGAGCCGGACGTTTGCCTTTTCGGAAAGAGGCTCTGCCGAGAACGAGCGCCGTGAGATGCTGAGTCTCTGGGAAAGCACAGATGCCCAGTGCTGTTGTGCCTGTGGGTAGGGTGCACGCGGCCAGTGAAGACCAGCAAGAGCTTTCAGGGCTGGCCCCTTCCTTGTGGGAGAAGGAGCCGGACGTTTGCCTTTTCGGAAAGAGGCTCTGCCGAGAACGAGCGCCGTGAGATATGCCGTCTGTGGTTAAGCACAGATGCCCAGTGCTGTTGTGCCTATTCATAGGGTGCACGTGGACAGTGAAGACCAGCAAGAGCTTTCAGGGCTGGCCCCTTCCTTGTGGGAGAAGGAGCCGGACGTTTGCCTTTTCGGAAAGAGGCTCTGCCGAGAACGAGCGCCGTGAGATATGCCGTCTGTGGTTAAGCACAGATGCCCAGTGCTGTTGTGCCTGTGGGTAGGGTGCACGGGGCCAGTGAAGACCAGCAAGAGCTTTCAGGGCTGGCCCCTTCCTTGTGGGAGAAGGAGCCGGACGTTTGCCTTTTCGGAAAGAGGCTCTGCCGAGAACGAGCGCCGTGAGATATGCCGTCTGTGGTTAAGCACAGATGCCCAGTGCTGTTGTGCCTGTGGGTAGGGTGCACGGGGCCAGTGAAGACCAGCAAGAGCTTTCAGGGCTGGCCCCTTCCTTGTGGGAGAAGGAGCCGGACGTTTGCCTTTTCGGAAAGAGGCTCTGCCGAGAACGAGCGCCGTGAGATATGCCGTCTGTGGTTAAGCACAGATGCCCATTGCTGTTGTGCCTGTGGGTAGGGTGCACGGGGCCAGTGAAGACCAGCAAGAGCTTTCAGGGCTGGCCCCTTCCTTGTGGGAGAAGGAGCCGGACGTTTGCCTTTTCGGAAAGAGGCTCTGCCGAGAACGAGCGCCGTGAGATATGCCGTCTGTGGTTAAGCACAGATGCCCAGTGCTGTTGTGCCTGTGGGTAGGGTGCACGGGGCCAGTGAAGACCAGCAAGAGCTTTCAGGGCTGGCCCCTTCCTTGTGGGAGAAGGAGCCGGACGTTTGCCTTTTCGGAAAGAGGCTCTGCCGAGAGCGAACGCCGTGAGATATGCCATCTGTGGTTAAGCACAGATGCCCAGTGCTGTTGTGCCTGTGGGTAGGGTGCACGGGGCCAGTGAAGACCAGCAAGAGCTTTCAGGGCTGGCCCCTTCCTTGTGGGAGAAGGAGCCGGACGTTTGCCTTTTCGGAAAGAGGCTCTGCCGAGAACGAGCGCCGTGAGATATGCCGTCTGTGGTTAAGCACAGATGCCCAGTGCTGTTGTGCCTGTGGGTAGGGTGCACGGGGACAGTGAAGACCAGCAAGAGCTTTCAGGGCTGGCCCCTTCCTTGTGGGAGAAGGAGCCGGACGTTTGCCTTTTCGGAAAGAGGCTCTGCCGAGAACGAGCGCCGTGAGATGCTGAGTCTCTGGGAAAGCACAGATGCCCAGTGCTGTTGTGCCTGTGGGTAGGGTGCACGCGGCCAGTGAAGACCAGCAAGAGCTTTCAGGGCTGGCCCCTTCCTTGTGGGAGAAGGAGCCGGACGTTTGCCTTTTCGGAAAGAGGCTCTGCCGAGAGTGAACGCCGTGAGATATGCCGTCTGTGGTTAAGCACAGATGCCCAGTGCTGTTGTGCCTGTGGGTAGGGTGCACGGGGATAGTGAAGACCAGCAAGACCTTTCAGGGCTGGCCCCTTCCTTGTGGGAGAAGGAGCTGGACGTTTGCCTTTTCGGAAAGAGGCTCTGCCTAGAGCGAACGCCGTGAGATATGCCGTCTGTGGTTAAGCACAGATGCCCAGTGCTGTTGTGCCTGTGGGTAGGGTGCACGGGGATAGTGAAGACCAGCAAGAGCTTTCAGGGCTGGCCCCTTCCTTGTGGGAGAAGGAGCCGGACGTTTGCCTTTTCGGAAAGAGGCTCTGCCGAGAGCGAACGCCGTGAGATATGCCATCTGTGGTTAAGCACAGATGCCCAGTGCTGTTGTGCCTGTGGGTAGGGTGCACGGGGCCAGTGAAGACCAGCAAGAGCTTTCAGGGCTGGCCCCTTCCTTGTGGGAGAAGGAGCCGGACGTTTGCCTTTTCGGAAAGAGGCTCTGCCGAGAGCGAACGCCATGAGATGCTGAGTCTCTGGGAAAGCACAGATGCCCAGTGCTGTTGTGCCTGTAGGTAGGGTGCACGGGGATAGTGAAGACCAGCAAGAGCTTTCAGGGCTGGCCCCTTCCTTGTGGGAGAAGGAGCCAGATTTTTGCCTTTTCGGAAAGAGGTTCTGCCGAGAACGAGCGCCGTGAGATATGCCGTCTGTGGTTAAGCACAGATGCCCAGTGCTGTTGTGCCTGTGGGTAGGGTGCACGGGGCCAGTGAAGACCAGCAAGAGCTTTCAGGGCTGGCCCCTTCCTTGTGGGAGAAGGAGCCGGACGTTTGCCTTTTCGGAAAGAGGCTCTGCCGAGAACGAGCGCCGTGAGATGCTGAGTCTCTGGGAAAGCACAGATGCCCAGTGCTGTTGTGCCTGTGGGTAGGGTGCACGGGGCCAGTGAAGACCAGCAAGAGCTTTCAGGGCTGGCCCCTTCCTTGTGGGAGAAGGAGCCGGACGTTTGCCTTTTCGGAAAGAGGCTCTGCCGAGAGCGAACGCCGTGAGATATGCCGTCTGTGGTTAAGCACAGATGCCCAGTGCTGTTGTGCCTATTCATAGGGTGCACGGGGACAGTGAAGACCAGCAAGAGCTTTCAGGGCTGGCCCCTTCCTTGTGGGAGAAGGAGCCGGACGTTTGCCTTTTCGGAAAGAGGCTCTGCCGAGAACGAGCGCCGTGAGATATGCCGTCTGTGGTTAAGCACAGATGCCCAGTGCTGTTGTGCCTGTGGGTAGGGTGCACGGGGCCAGTGAAGACCAGCAAGAGCTTTCAGGGCTGGCCCCTTCCTTGTGGGAGAAGGAGCCGGACGTTTGCCTTTTCGGAAAGAGGCTCTGCCGAGAACGAGCGCCGTGAGATATGCCGTCTGTGGTTAAGCACAGATGCCCAGTGCTGTTGTGCCTGTGGGTAGGGTGCACGGGGATAGTGAAGACCAGCAAGAGCTTTCAGGGCTGGCCCCTTCCTTGTGGGAGAAGGAGCCGGACGTTTGCCTTTTTGGAAAGAGGCTCTGCCGAGAGCGAACGCCGTGAGATATGCCATCTGTGGTTAAGCACAGATGCCCAGTGCTGTTGTGCCTGTGGGTAGGGTGCACGGGGCCAGTGAAGACCAGCAAGAGCTTTCAGGGCTGGCCCCTTCCTTGTGGGAGAAGGAGCCGGACGTTTGCCTTTTCGGAAAGAGGCTCTGCCGAGAACGAGCGCCGTGAGATATGCCGTCTGTGGTTAAGCACAGATGCCCAGTGCTGTTGTGCCTGTGGGTAGGGTGCACGGGGACAGTGAAGACCAGCAAGAGCTTTCAGGGCTGGCCCCTTCCTTGTGGGAGAAGGAGCCGGACGTTTGCCTTTTCGGAAAGAGGCTCTGCCGAGAGCGAACGCCGTGAGATATGCCGTCTGTGGTTAAGCACAGATGCCCAGTGCTGTTGTGCCTGTGGGTAGGGTGCACGGGGCCAGTGAAGACCAGCAAGAGCTTTCAGGGCTGGCCCCTTCCTTGTGGGAGAAGGAGCCGGACGTTTGCCTTTTCGGAAAGAGGCTCTGCCGAGAACGAGCGCCGTGAGATGCTGAGTCTCTGGGAAAGCACAGATGCCCAGTGCTGTTGTGCCTGTGGGTAGGGTGCACGGGGACAGTGAAGACCAGCAAGAGCTTTCAGGGCTGGCCCCTTCCTTGTGGGAGAAGGAGCCGGACGTTTGCCTTTTCGGAAAGAGGCTCTGCCGAGAACGAGCGCCGTGAGATATGCCGTCTGTGGTTAAGCACAGATGCCCATTGCTGTTGTGCCTGTGGATAGGGTGCACAGGGCCAGTGAAGACCAGCAAGAGCTTTCAGGGCTGGCCCCTTCCTTGTGGGAGAAGGAGCCGGACGTTTGCCTTTTCGGAAAGAGGCTCTGCCGAGAACGAACGCCGTGAGATGGTGAGTCTCTGGGAAAGCACAGATGCCCATTGCTGTTGTGCCTATGCATAGGGTGCACGGGGACAGTGAAGACCAGCAAGATCTTTCAGGGCTGGCCCCTTCCTTGTGGGAGAAGGAGCCGGACGTTTGCCTTTTCGGAAAGAGGCTCTGCCGAGAACGAGCGCCGTGAGATATGCCGTCTGTGGTTAAGCACAGATGCCCAGTGCTGTTGTGCCTATTCATAGGGTGCACGGGGCCAGTGAAGACCAGCAAGAGCTTTCAGGGCTGGCCCCTTCCTTGTGGGAGAAGGAGCCGGACGTTTGCCTTTTCGGAAAGAGGCTCTGCCGAGAACGAGCGCCGTGAGATGCTGAGTCTCTGGGAAAGCACAGATGCCCAGTGCTGTTGTGCCTGTGGGTAGGGTGCACGCGGCCAGTGAAGACCAGCAAGAGCTTTCAGGGCTGGCCCCTTCCTTGTGGGAGAAGGAGCCGGACGTTTGCCTTTTCGGAAAGAGGCTCTGCCGAGAACGAGCGCCGTGAGATATGCCGTCTGTGGTTAAGCACAGATGCCCAGTGCTGTTGTGCCTATTCATAGGGTGCACGTGGACAGTGAAGACCAGCAAGAGCTTTCAGGGCTGGCCCCTTCCTTGTGGGAGAAGGAGCCGGACGTTTGCCTTTTCGGAAAGAGGCTCTGCCGAGAACGAGCGCCGTGAGATATGCCGTCTGTGGTTAAGCACAGATGCCCAGTGCTGTTGTGCCTGTGGGTAGGGTGCACGGGGCCAGTGAAGACCAGCAAGAGCTTTCAGGGCTGGCCCCTTCCTTGTGGGAGAAGGAGCCGGACGTTTGCCTTTTCGGAAAGAGGCTCTGCCGAGAACGAGCGCCGTGAGATATGCCGTCTGTGGTTAAGCACAGATGCCCAGTGCTGTTGTGCCTGTGGGTAGGGTGCACGGGGCCAGTGAAGACCAGCAAGAGCTTTCAGGGCTGGCCCCTTCCTTGTGGGAGAAGGAGCCGGACGTTTGCCTTTTCGGAAAGAGGCTCTGCCGAGAACGAGCGCCGTGAGATATGCCGTCTGTGGTTAAGCACAGATGCCCATTGCTGTTGTGCCTGTGGGTAGGGTGCACGGGGCCAGTGAAGACCAGCAAGAGCTTTCAGGGCTGGCCCCTTCCTTGTGGGAGAAGGAGCCGGACGTTTGCCTTTTCGGAAAGAGGCTCTGCCGAGAACGAGCGCCGTGAGATATGCCGTCTGTGGTTAAGCACAGATGCCCAGTGCTGTTGTGCCTGTGGGTAGGGTGCACGGGGCCAGTGAAGACCAGCAAGAGCTTTCAGGGCTGGCCCCTTCCTTGTGGGAGAAGGAGCCGGACGTTTGCCTTTTCGGAAAGAGGCTCTGCCGAGAGCGAACGCCGTGAGATATGCCATCTGTGGTTAAGCACAGATGCCCAGTGCTGTTGTGCCTGTGGGTAGGGTGCACGGGGCCAGTGAAGACCAGCAAGAGCTTTCAGGGCTGGCCCCTTCCTTGTGGGAGAAGGAGCCGGACGTTTGCCTTTTCGGAAAGAGGCTCTGCCGAGAACGAGCGCCGTGAGATATGCCGTCTGTGGTTAAGCACAGATGCCCAGTGCTGTTGTGCCTGTGGGTAGGGTGCACGGGGACAGTGAAGACCAGCAAGAGCTTTCAGGGCTGGCCCCTTCCTTGTGGGAGAAGGAGCCGGACGTTTGCCTTTTCGGAAAGAGGCTCTGCCGAGAGTGAACGCCGTGAGATATGCCGTCTGTGGTTAAACACAGATGCCCAGTGCTGTTGTGCCTGTGGGTAGGGTGCACGGGGATAGTGAAGACCAGCAAGACCTTTCAGGGCTGGCCCCTTCCTTGTGGGAGAAGGAGCCGGACGTTTGCCTTTTCGGAAAGAGGCTCTGCCGATACCGAACGCAGTGAGATGCTGAGTCTCTGGGAAAGCACAGATGCCCAGTGCTGTTGTGCCTGTGGGTAGGGTGCACGGGGCCAGTGAAGACCAGCAAGAGCTTTCAGGGCTGGCCCCTTCCTTGTGGGAGAAGGAGCCGGACGTTTGCCTTTTCGGAAAGAGGCTCTGCCGAGAACGAGCGCCGTGAGATATGCCGTCTGTGGTTAAGCACAGATGCCCAGTGCTGTTGTGCCTGTGGATAGGGTGCACGGGGCCAGTGAAGACCAGCAAGAGCTTTCAGGGCTGGCCCCTTCCTTGTGGGAGAAGGAGCCGGACGTTTGCCTTTTCGGAAAGAGGCTCTGCCGAGAACGAGCGCCGTGAGATATGCCGTCTGTGGTTAAGCACAGATGCCCAGTGCTGTTGTGCCTGTGGATAGGGTGCACGGGGCCAGTGAAGACCAGCAAGAGCTTTCAGGGCTGGCCCCTTCCTTGTGGGAGAAGGAGCCGGACGTTTGCCTTTTCGGAAAGAGGCTCTGCCGAGAACGAGCGCCGTGAGATGCTGAGTCTCTGGGAAAGCACAGATGCCCAGTGCTGTTGTGCCTGTGGGTAGGGTGCACGCGGCCAGTGAAGACCAGCAAGAGCTTTCAGGGCTGGCCCCTTCCTTGTGGGAGAAGGAGCCGGACGTTTGCCTTTTCGGAAAGAGGCTCTGCCGAGAGTGAACGCCGTGAGATATGCCGTCTGTGGTTAAGCACAGATGCCCAGTGCTGTTGTGCCTGTGGGTAGGGTGCACGGGGATAGTGAAGACCAGCAAGAGCTTTCAGGGCTGGCCCCTTCCTTGCGGGAGAAGGAGCCGGACGTTTGCCTTTTCGGAAAGAGGCTCTGCCGAGAACGAGCGCCGTGAGATGCTGAGTCTCTGGGAAAGCACAGATGCCCAGTGCTGTTGTGCCTGTGGGTAGGGTGCACGGGGCCAGTGAAGACCAGCAAGAGCTTTCAGGGCTGGCCCCTTCCTTGTGGGAGAAGGAGCCGGACGTTTGCCTTTTCGGAAAGAGGCTCTGCCGAGAGCGAACGCAGTGAGATGCTGAGTCTCTGGGAAAGCACAGATGCCCAGTGCTGTTGTGCCTGTGGGTAGGGTGCACGGGGCCAGTGAAGACCAGCAAGAGCTTTCAGGGCTGGCCCCTTCCTTGTGGGAGAAGGAGCCAGACGTTTGCCTTTTCGGAAAGAGGCTCTGCCGAGAACGAGCGCCGTGAGATATGCCGTCTGTGGTTAAGCACAGATGCCCAGTGCTGTTGTGCCTGTGGGTAGGGTGCACGGGGCCAGTGAAGACCAGCAAGAGCTTTCAGGGCTGGCCCCTTCCTTGTGGGAGAAGGAGCCGGACGTTTGCCTTTTTGGAAAGAGGCTCTGCCGAGAACGAGCGCCGTGAGATGCTGAGTCTCTGGGAAAGCACAGATGCCCAGTGCTGTTGTGCCTGTGGGTAGGGTGCACGGGGCCAGTGAAGACCAGCAAGAGCTTTCAGGGCTGGCCCCTTCCTTGTGGGAGAAGGAGCCGGACGTTTGCCTTTTCGGAAAGAGGCTCTGCCGAGAACGAGCACCGTGAGATATGCCGTCTGTGGTTAAGCACAGATGCCCAGTGCTGTTGTGCCTGTGGGTAGGGTGCACGGGGATAGTGAAGACCAGCAAGAGCTTTCAGGGCTGGCACCTTCCTTGTGGGAGAAGGAGCCGGACGTTTGCCTTTTCGGAAAGAGGCTCTGCCGAGAGCGAACGCCGTGAGATATGCCATCTGTGGTTAAGCACAGATGCCCAGTGCTGTTGTGCCTGTGGGTAGGGTGCACGGGGCCAGTGAAGACCAGCAAGAGCTTTCAGGGCTGGCCCCTTCCTTGTGGGAGAAGGAGCCGGACGTTTGCCTTTTCGGAAAGAGGCTCTGCCGAGAACGAGCGCCGTGAGATATGCCGTCTGTGGTTAAGCACAGATGCCCAGTGCTGTTGTGCCTGTGGGTAGGGTGCACGGGGCCAGTGAAGACCAGCAAGAGCTTTCAGGGCTGGCCCCTTCCTTGTGGGAGAAGGAGCCGGACGTTTGCCTTTTCGGAAAGAGGCTCTGCCGAGAACGAGCGCCGTGAGATATGCCGTCTGTGGTTAAGCACAGATGCCCAGTGCTGTTGTGCCTGTGGGTAGGGTGCACGGGGCCAGTGAAGACCAGCAAGAGCTTTCAGGGCTGGCCCCTTCCTTGTGGGAGAAGGAGCCGGACGTTTGCCTTTTCGGAAAGAGGCTCTGCCGAGAGCGAACGCCGTGAGATATGCCATCTGTGGTTAAGCACAGATGCCCAGTGCTGTTGTGCCTGTGGGTAGGGTGCACGGGGCCAGTGAAGACCAGCAAGAGCTTTCAGGGCTGGCCCCTTCCTTGTGGGAGAAGGAGCCGGACGTTTGCCTTTTCGGAAAGAGGCTCTGCCGAGAACGAGCGCCGTGAGATGCTGAGTCTCTGGGAAAGCACAGATGCCCAGTGCTGTTGTGCCTGTGGGTAGGGTGCACGCGGCCAGTGAAGACCAGCAAGAGCTTTCAGGGCTGGCCCCTTCCTTGTGGGAGAAGGAGCCGGACGTTTGCCTTTTCGGAAAGAGGCTCTGCCGAGAGTGAACGCCGTGAGATATGCCGTCTGTGGTTAAGCACAGATGCCCAGTGCTGTTGTGCCTGTGGGTAGGGTGCACGGGGATAGTGAAGACCAGCAAGAGCTTTCAGGGCTGGCCCCTTCCTTGTGGGAGAAGGAGCTGGACGTTTGCCTTTTCGGAAAGAGGCTCTGCCGAGAGCGAACGCAGTGAGATGCTGAGTCTCTGGGAAAGCACAGATGCCCATTGCTGTTGTGCCTGTGGGTAGGGTGCACGGGGCCAGTGAAGACCAGCAAGAGCTTTCAGGGCTGGCCCCTTCCTTGTGGGAGAAGGAGCCGGACGTTTGCCTTTTCGGAAAGAGGCTCTGCCGAGAACGAGCGCCGTGAGATATGCCGTCTGTGGTTAAGCACAGATGCCCAGTGCTGTTGTGCCTGTGGATAGGGTGCACGGGGCCAGTGAAGACCAGCAAGAGCTTTCAGGGCTGGCCCCTTCCTTGTGGGAGAAGGAGCCGGACGTTTGCCTTTTCGGAAAGAGGCTCTGCCGAGAACGAGCGCCGTGAGATATGCCGTCTGTGGTTAAGCACAGATGCCCAGTGCTGTTGTGCCTGTGGGTAGGGTGCACGGGGCCAGTGAAGACCAGCAAGAGCTTTCAGGGCTGGCCCCTTCCTTGTGGGAGAAGGAGCCGGACGTTTGCCTTTTCGGAAAGAGGCTCTGCCGAGAACGAGCGCCGTGAGATGCTGAGTCTCTGGGAAAGCACAGATGCCCAGTGCTGTTGTGCCTGTGGGTAGGGTGCACGGGGACAGTGAAGACCAGCAAGAGCTTTCAGGGCTGGCCCCTTCCTTGTGGGAGAAGGAGCCGGACGTTTGCCTTTTCGGAAAGAGGCTCTGCCGAGAACGAGCGCCGTGAGATATGCCGTCTGTGGTTAAGCACAGATGCCCAGTGCTGTTGTGCCTGTGGGTAGGGTGCACGGGGCCAGTGAAGACCAGCAAGAGCTTTCAGGGCTGGCCCCTTCCTTGTGGGAGAAGGAGCCGGACGTTTGCCTTTTCGGAAAGAGGCTCTGCCGAGAACGAGCGCCGTGAGATATGCCGTCTGTGGTTAAGCACAGATGCCCAGTGCTGTTGTGCCTGTGGGTAGGGTGCACGGGGCCAGTGAAGACCAGCAAGAGCTTTCAGGGCTGGCCCCTTCCTTGTGGGAGAAGGAGCCGGACGTTTGCCCTTTCGGAAAGAGGCTCTGCCGAGAGCGAATGCAGTGAGATGCTGAGTCTCTGGGAAAGCACAGATGCCCAGTGCTGTTGTGCCTGTGGGTAGGGTGCACGGGGCCAGCGAAGACCAGCAAGAGCTTTCAGGGCTGGCCCCTTCCTTGTGGGAGAAGGAGCCGGACGTTTGCCTTTTCGGAAAGAGGCTCTGCCGAGAACGAGCGCCATGAGATATGCCGTCTGTGGTTAAGCACAGATGCCCAGTGCTGTTGTGCCTGTGGGTAGGGTGCACGGGGCCAGTGAAGACCAGCAAGAGCTTTCAGGGCTGGCCCCTTCCTTGTGGGAGAAGGAGCCGGACGTTTGCCTTTTCGGAAAGAGGCTCTGCCGAGAATGAGCGCCGTGAGATGCTGAGTCTCTGGGAAAGCACAGATGCCCAGTGCTGTTGTGCCTGTGGGTAGGGTGCACGCGGCCAGTGAAGACCAGCAAGAGCTTTCAGGGCTGGCCCCTTCCTTGTGGGAGAAGGAGCCGGACGTTTGCCTTTTCGGAAAGAGGCTCTGCCGAGAACGAGCGCCGTGAGATATGCCGTCTGTGGTTAAGCACAGATGCCCAGTGCTGTTGTGCCTATTCATAGGGTGCACGGGGACAGTGAAGAGCAGCAAGAGCTTTCAGGGCTGGCCCCTTCCTTGTGGGAGAAGGAGCCGGACGTTTGCCTTTTCGGAAAGAGGCTCTGCCGAGAACGAGCGCCGTGAGATGCTGAGTCTCTGGGAAAGCACAGATGCCCAGTGCTGTTGTGCCTGTGGGTAGGGTGCACGCGGCCAGTGAAGACCAGCAAGAGCTTTCAGGGCTGGCCCCTTCCTTGTGGGAGAAGGAGCCGGACGTTTGCCTTTTCGGAAAGAGGCTCTGCCGAGAACGAGCGCCGTGAGATATGCCGTCTGTGGTTAAGCACAGATGCCCATTGCTGTTGTGCCTGTGGGTAGGGTGCACGGGGATAGTGAAGACCAGCAAGAGCTTTCAGGGCTGGCCCCTTCCTTGTGGGAGAAGGAGCCGGACGTTTGCCTTTTCGGAAAGAGGCTCTGCCGAGAACGAGCGCCGTGAGATATGCCGTCTGTGGTTAAGCACAGATGCCCAGTGCTGTTGTGCCTGTGGGTAGGGTGCACGGGGCCAGTGAAGACCAGCAAGAGCTTTCAGGGCTGGCCCCTTCCTTGTGGGAGAAGGAGCCGGACGTTTGCCTTTTCGGAAAGAGGCTCTGCCGAGAGCGAACGCCGTGAGATATGCCATCTGTGGTTAAGCACAGATGCCCAGTGCTGTTGTGCCTGTGGGTAGGGTGCACGGGGCCAGTGAAGACCAGCAAGAGCTTTCAGGGCTGGCCCCTTCCTTATGGGAGAAGGAGCCGGACGTTTGCCTTTTCGGAAAGAGGCTCTGCCGAGAACGAGCGCCGTGAGATATGCCGTCTGTGGTTAAGCACAGATGCCCAGTGCTGTTGTGCCTGTGGGTAGGGTGCACGGGGACAGTGAAGACCAGCAAGAGCTTTCAGGGCTGGCCCCTTCCTTGTGGGAGAAGGAGCCGGACGTTTGCCTTTTCGGAAAGAGGCTCTGCCGAGAACGAGCGCCGTGAGATATGCCGTCTGTGGTTAAGCACAGATGCCCAGTGCTGTTGTGCCTGTGGGTAGGGTGCACGGGGCCAGTGAAGACCAGCAAGAGCTTTCAGGGCTGGCCCCTTCCTTGTGGGAGAAGGAGCCGGACGTTTGCCTTTTCGGAAAGAGGCTCTGCCGAGAGCGAACGCCGTGAGATATGCCATCTGTGGTTAAGCACAGATGCCCAGTGCTGTTGTGCCTGTGGGTAGGGTGCACGGGGACAGTGAAGACCAGCAAGAGCTTTCAGGGCTGGCCCCTTCCTTGTGGGAGAAGGAGCCGGACGTCTGCCTTTTCGGAAAGAGGCTCTCCCGAGAGCGAACGCAGTGAGATGCTGAGTCTCTGGGAAAGCACAGATGCCCAGTGCTGTTGTGCCTGTGGGTAGGGTGCACGGGGCCAGTGAAGACCAGCAAGAGCTTTCAGGGCTGGCCCCTTCCTTGTGGGAGAAGGAGCCGGACGTTTGCCTTTTCGGAAAGAGGCTCTGCCGAGAACGAGCGCCGTGAGATATGCCGTCTGTGGTTAAGCACAGATGCCCAGTGCTGTTGTGCCTATTCATAGGGTGCACGGGGACAGTGAAGACCAGCAAGAGCTTTCAGGGCTGGCCCCTTCCTTGTGGGAGAAGGAGCCGGACGTTTGCCTTTTCGGAAAGAGGCTCTGCCGAGAACGAGCGCCGTGAGATGCTGAGTCTCTGGGAAAGCACAGATGCCCAGTGCTGTTGTGCCTGTGGGTAGGGTGCACGGGGACAGTGAAGACCAGCAAGAGCTTTCAGGGCTGGCCCCTTCCTTGTGGGAGAAGGAGCCAGACGTTTGCCTTTTCGGAAAGAGGCTCTGCCGAGAACGAGCGCCGTGAGATATGCCGTCTGTGGTTAAGCACAGATGCCCAGTGCTGTTGTGCCTGTGGGTAGGGTGCACGGGGCCAGTGAAGACCAGCAAGAGCTTTCAGGGCTGGCCCCTTCCTTGTGGGAGAAGGAGCCGGACGTTTGCCTTTTCGGAAAGAGGCTCTGCCGAGAACGAGCGCCGTGAGATGCTGAGTCTCTGGGAAAGCACAGATGCCCAGTGCTGTTGTGCCTGTGGGTAGGGTGCACGGGGCCAGTGAAGACCAGCAAGAGCTTTCAGGGCTGGCCCCTTCCTTGTGGGAGAAGGAGCCGGACGTTTGCCTTTTCGGAAAGAGGCTCTGCCGAGAACGAGCGCCGTGAGATATGCCGTCTGTGGTTAAGCACAGATGCCCAGTGCTGTTGTGCCTGTGGGTAGGGTGCACGGGGCCAGTGAAGACCAGCAAGAGCTTTCAGGGCTGGCCCCTTCCTTGTGGGAGAAGGAGCCGGACGTTTGCCCTTTCGGAAAGAGGCTCTGCCGAGAGCGAATGCAGTGAGATGCTGAGTCTCTTGGAAAGCACAGATGCCCAGTGCTGTTGTGCCTGTGGGTAGGGTGCACGGGGCCAGCGAAGACCAGCAAGAGCTTTCAGGGCTGGCCCCTTCCTTGTGGGAGAAGGAGCCGGACGTTTGCCTTTTCGGAAAGAGGCTCTGCCGAGAACGAGCGCCGTGAGATATGCCGTCTGTGGTTAAGCACAGATGCCCAGTGCTGTTGTGCCTATTCATAGGGTGCACGGGGACAGTGAAGACCAGCAAGAGCTTTCAGGGCTGGCCCCTTCCTTGTGGGAGAAGGAGCCGGACGTTTGCCTTTTCGGAAAGAGGCTCTGCCGAGAACGAGCGCCGTGAGATGCTGAGTCTCTGGGAAAGCACAGATGCCCAGTGCTGTTGTGCCTGTGGGTAGGGTGCACGCGGCCAGTGAAGACCAGCAAGAGCTTTCAGGGCTGGCCCCTTCCTTGTGGGAGAAGGAGCCGGACGTTTGCCTTTTCGGAAAGAGGCTCTGCCGAGAACGAGCGCCGTGAGATATGCCGTCTGTGGTTAAGCACAGATGCCCAGTGCTGTTGTGCCTGTGGGTAGGGTGCACGGGGCCAGTGAAGACCAGCAAGAGCTTTCAGGGCTGGCCCCTTCCTTGTGGGAGAAGGAGCCGGACGTTTGCCCTTTCGGAAAGAGGCTCTGCCGAGAGCGAATGCAGTGAGATGCTGAGTCTCTGGGAAAGCACAGATGCCCAGTGCTGTTGTGCCTGTGGGTAGGGTGCACGGGGCCAGCGAAGACCAGCAAGAGCTTTCAGGGCTGGCCCCTTCCTTGTGGGAGAAGGAGCCGGACGTTTGCCTTTTCGGAAAGAGGCTCTGCCGAGAACGAGCGCCGTGAGATATGCCGTCTGTGGTTAAGCACAGATGCCCATTGCTGTTGTGCCTGTGGGTAGGGTGCACGGGGACAGTGAAGACCAGCAAGAGCTTTCAGGGCTGGCCCCTTCCTTGTGGGAGAAGGAGCCGGACGTTTGCCTTTTCGGAAAGAGGCTCTGCCGAGAACGAGCGCCGTGAGATGCTGAGTCTCTGGGAAAGCACAGATGCCCAGTGCTGTTGTGCCTGTGGGTAGGGTGCACGCGGCCAGTGAAGACCAGCAAGAGCTTTCAGGGCTGGCCCCTTCCTTGTGGGAGAAGGAGCCGGACGTTTGCCTTTTCGGAAAGAGGCTCTGCCGAGAACGAGCGCCGTGAGATATGCCGTCTGTGGTTAAGCACAGATGCCCAGTGCTGTTGTGCCTATTCATAGGGTGCACGGGGACAGTGAAGACCAGCAAGAGCTTTCAGGGCTGGCCCCTTCCTTGTGGGAGAAGGAGCCGGACGTTTGCCTTTTCGGAAAGAGGCTCTGCCGAGAACGAGCGCCGTGAGATATGCCGTCTGTGGTTAAGCACAGATGCCCAGTGCTGTTGTGCCTGTGGGTAGGGTGCACGGGGACAGTGAAGACCAGCAAGAGCTTTCAGGGCTGGCCCCTTCCTTGTGGGAGAAGGAGCCGGACGTTTGCCTTTTCGGAAAGAGGCTCTGCCGAGAACGAGCGCCGTGAGATATGCCGTCTGTGGTTAAGCACAGATGCCCAGTGCTGTTGTGCCTGTGGATAGGGTGCACGCGGCCAGTGAAGACCAGCAAGAGCTTTCAGGGCTGGCCCCTTCCTTGTGGGAGAAGGAGCCGGACGTTTGCCTTTTCGGAAAGAGGCTCTGCCGAGAACGAGCGCCGTGAGATATGCCGTCTGTGGTTAAGCACAGATGCCCAGTGCTGTTGTGCCTGTGGGTAGGGTGCACGGGGATAGTGAAGACCAGCAAGAGCTTTCAGGGCTGGCCCCTTCCTTGTGGGAGAAGGAGCCGGACGTTTGCCTTTTCGGAAAGAGGCTCTGCCGAGAACGAGCGCCGTGAGATATGCCGTCTGTGGTTAAGCACAGATGCCCAGTGCTGTTGTGCCTGTGGGTAGGGTGCACGGGGCCAGTGAAGACCAGCAAGAGCTTTCAGGGCTGGCCCCTTCCTTGTGGGAGAAGGAGCCGGACGTTTGCCTTTTCGGAAAGAGGCTCTGCCGAGAACGAGCGCCGTGAGATATGCCGTCTGTGGTTAAGCACAGATGCCCAGTGCTGTTGTGCCTGTGGGTAGGGTGCACGGGGCCAGTGAAGACCAGCAAGAGCTTTCAGGGCTGGCCCCTTCCTTGTGGGAGAAGGAGCCGGACGTTTGCCTTTTCGGAAAGAGGCTCTGCCGAGAGCGAACGCCGTGAGATATGCCATCTGTGGTTAAGCACAGATGCCCAGTGCTGTTGTGCCTGTGGGTAGGGTGCACGGGGCCAGTGAAGACCAGCAAGAGCTTTCAGGGCTGGCCCCTTCCTTGTGGGAGAAGGAGCCGGACGTTTGCCTTTTCGGAAAGAGGCTCTGCCGAGAACGAGCGCCGTGAGATATGCCGTCTGTGGTTAAGCACAGATGCCCAGTGCTGTTGTGCCTATTCATAGGGTGCACGGGGACAGTGAAGACCAGCAAGAGCTTTCAGGGCTGGCCCCTTCCTTGTGGGAGAAGGAGCCGGACGTTTGCCTTTTCGGAAAGAGGCTCTGCCGAGAACGAGCGCCGTGAGATGCTGAGTCTCTGGGAAAGCACAGATGCCCAGTGCTGTTGTGCCTGTGGGTAGGGTGCACGGGGACAGTGAAGACCAGCAAGAGCTTTCAGGGCTGGCCCCTTCCTTGTGGGAGAAGGAGCCGGACGTTTGCCTTTTCGGAAAGAGGCTCTGCCGAGAGTGAACGCCGTGAGATATGCCGTCTGTGGTTAAGCACAGATGCCCAGTGCTGTTGTGCCTGTGGGTAGGGTGCACGGGGATAGTGAAGACCAGCAAGAGCTTTCAGGGCTGGCCCCTTCCTTGTGGGAGAAGGAGCTGGACGTTTGCCTTTTCGGAAAGAGGCTCTGCCGAGAACGAGCGCCGTGAGATATGCCGTCTGTGGTTAAGCACAGATGCCCAGTGCTGTTGTGCCTGTGGATAGGGTGCACGGGGATAGTGAAGACCAGCAAGAGCTTTCAGGGCTGGTCCCTTCCTTGTGGGAGAAGGAGCCGGACGTTTGCCTTTTCGGAAAGAGGCTCTGCCGAGAACGAGCGCCGTGAGATATGCCGTCTGTGGTTAAGCACAGATGCCCAGTGCTGTTGTGCCTGTGGATAGGGTGCACGGGGCCAGTGAAGACCAGCAAGAGCTTTCAGGGCTGGCCCCTTCCTTGTGGGAGAAGGAGCCGGACGTTTGCCTTTTCGGAAAGAGGCTCTGCCGAGAACGAGCGCCGTGAGATGCTGAGTCTCTGGTTAAGCACAGATGCCCAGTGCTGTTGTGCCTGTGGGTAGGGTGCACGGGGCCAGTGAAGACCAGCAAGAGCTTTCAGGGCTGGCCCCTTCCTTGTGGGAGAAGGAGCCGGACGTTTGCCTTTTCGGAAAGAGGCTCTGCCGAGAACGAGCGCCGTGAGATATGCCGTCTGTGGTTAAGCACAGATGCCCAGTGCTGTTGTGCCTGTGGGTAGGGTGCACGGGGATAGTGAAGACCAGCAAGAGCTTTCAGGGCTGGCCCCTTCCTTGTGGGAGAAGGAGCCGGACGTTTGCCTTTTCGGAAAGAGGCTCTGCCGAGAGCGAACGCCATGAGATGCTGAGTCTCTGGGAAAGCACAGATGCCCAGTGCTGTTGTGCCTGTGGGTAGGGTGCACGGGGCCAGTGAAGACCAGCAAGAGCTTTCAGGGCTGGCCCCTTCCTTGTGGGAGAAGGAGCCGGACGTTTGCCTTTTCGGAAAGAGGCTCTGCCGAGAACGAGCGCCGTGAGATATGCCGTCTGTGGTTAAGCACAGATGCCCAGTGCTGTTGTGCCTATTCATAGGGTGCACGGGGACAGTGAAGACCAGCAAGAGCTTTCAGGGCTGGCCCCTTCCTTGTGGGAGAAGGAGCCGGACGTTTGCCTTTTCGGAAAGAGGCTCTGCCGAGAACGAGCGCCGTGAGATGCTGAGTCTCTGGGAAAGCACAGATGCCCAGTGCTGTTGTGCCTGTGGGTAGGGTGCACGGGGATAGTGAAGACCAGCAAGAGCTTTCAGGGCTGGCCCCTTCCTTGTGGGAGAAGGAGCCAGACGTTTACCTTTTCGGAAAGAGGCTCTGCCGAGAACGAGCGCCGTGAGATATGCCGTCTGTGGTTAAGCACAGATGCCCAGTGCTGTTGTGCCTGTGGGTAGGGTGCACGGGGCCAGTGAAGACCAGCAAGAGCTTTCAGGGCTGGCCCCTTCCTTGTGGGAGAAGGAGCCGGACGTTTGCCTTTTCGGAAAGAGGCTCTGCCGAGAACGAGCGCCGTGAGATGCTGAGTCTCTGGGAAAGCACAGATGCCCAGTGCTGTTGTGCCTGTGGGTAGGGTGCACGGGGCCAGTGAAGACCAGCAAGAGCTTTCAGGGCTGGCCCCTTCCTTGTGGGAGAAGGAGCCAGACGTTTGCCTTTTCGGAAAGAGGCTCTGCCGAGAACGAGCGCCGTGAGATATGCCGTCTGTGGTTAAGCACAGATGCCCAGTGCTGTTGTGCCTGTGGGTAGGGTGCACGGGGCCAGTGAAGACCAGCAAGAGCTTTCAGGGCTGGCCCCTTCCTTGTGGGAGAAGGAGCCGGACGTTTGCCCTTTCGGAAAGAGGCTCTGCCGAGAGCGAATGCAGTGAGATGCTGAGTCTCTGGGAAAGCACAGATGCCCAGTGCTGTTGTGCCTGTGGGTAGGGTGCACGGGGCCAGCGAAGACCAGCAAGAGCTTTCAGGGCTGGCCCCTTCCTTGTGGGAGAAGGAGCCGGACGTTTGCCTTTTCGGAAAGAGGCTCTGCCGAGAACGAGCGCCGTGAGATATGCCGTCTGTGGTTAAGCACAGATGCCCAGTGCTGTTGTGCCTGTGGGTAGGGTGCACGGGGACAGTGAAGATCAGCAAGAGCTTTCAGGGCTGGCCCCTTCCTTGTGGGAGAAGGAGCCGGACGTTTGCCTTTTCGGAAAGAGGCTCTGCCGAGAACGAGCGCCGTGAGATGCTGAGTCTCTGGGAAAGCACAGATGCCCAGTGCTGTTGTGCCTGTGGGTAGGGTGCACGGGGCCAGCGAAGACCAGCAAGAGCTTTCAGGGCTGGCCCCTTCCTTGTGGGAGAAGGAGCCGGACGTTTGCCTTTTCGGAAAGAGGCTCTGCCGAGAACGAGCGCCGTGAGATATGCCGTCTGTGGTTAAGCACAGATGCCCAGTGCTGTTGTGCCTGTGGGTAGGGTGCACGGGGCCAGTGAAGACCAGCAAGAGCTTTCAGGGCTGGCCCCTTCCTTGTGGGAGAAGGAGCCAGACGTTTACCTTTTCGGAAAGAGGCTCTGCCGAGAACGAGCGCCGTGAGATATGCCGTCTGTGGTTAAGCACAGATGCCCAGTGCTGTTGTGCCTGTGGGTAGGGTGCACGGGGCCAGTGAAGACCAGCAAGAGCTTTCAGGGCTGGCCCCTTCCTTGTGGGAGAAGGAGCCGGACGTTTGCCTTTTCGGAAAGAGGCTCTGCCGAGAACGAGCGCCGTGAGATGCTGAGTCTCTGGGAAAGCACAGATGCCCAGTGCTGTTGTGCCTGTGGGTAGGGTGCACGCGGCCAGTGAAGACCAGCAAGAGCTTTCAGGGCTGGCCCCTTCCTTGTGGGAGAAGGAGCCGGACGTTTGCCTTTTCGGAAAGAGGCTCTGCCGAGAACGAGCGCCGTGAGATATGCCGTCTGTGGTTAAGCACAGATGCCCAGTGCTGTTGTGCCTGTGGGTAGGGTGCACGGGGCCAGTGAAGACCAGCAAGAGCTTTCAGGGCTGGCCCCTTCCTTGTGGGAGAAGGAGCCGGACGTTTGCCCTTTCGGAAAGAGGCTCTGCCGAGAGCGAATGCAGTGAGATGCTGAGTCTCTGGGAAAGCACAGATGCCCAGTGCTGTTGTGCCTGTGGGTAGGGTGCACGGGGCCAGCGAAGACCAGCAAGAGCTTTCAGGGCTGGCCCCTTCCTTGTGGGAGAAGGAGCCGGACGTTTGCCTTTTCGGAAAGAGGCTCTGCCGAGAACGAGCGCCGTGAGATATGCCGTCTGTGGTTAAGCACAGATGCCCAGTGCTGTTGTGCCTGTGGGTAGGGTGCACGGGGACAGTGAAGATCAGCAAGAGCTTTCAGGGCTGGCCCCTTCCTTGTGGGAGAAGGAGCCGGACGTTTGCCTTTTCGGAAAGAGGCTCTGCCGAGAACGAGCGCCGTGAGATGCTGAGTCTCTGGGAAAGCACAGATGCCCAGTGCTGTTGTGCCTGTGGGTAGGGTGCACGGGGCCAGCGAAGACCAGCAAGAGCTTTCAGGGCTGGCCCCTTCCTTGTGGGAGAAGGAGCCGGACGTTTGCCTTTTCGGAAAGAGGCTCTGCCGAGAACGAGCGCCGTGAGATATGCCGTCTGTGGTTAAGCACAGATGCCCAGTGCTGTTGTGCCTGTGGGTAGGGTGCACGGGGCCAGTGAAGACCAGCAAGAGCTTTCAGGGCTGGCCCCTTCCTTGTGGGAGAAGGAGCCGGACGTTTGCCTTTTCGGAAAGAGGCTCTGCCGAGAACGAGCGCCGTGAGATATGCCGTCTGTGGTTAAGCACAGATGCCCAGTGCTGTTGTGCCTGTGGGTAGGGTGCACGGGGCCAGTGAAGACCAGCAAGAGCTTTCAGGGCTGGCCCCTTCCTTGTGGGAGAAGGAGCCGGACGTTTGCCCTTTCGGAAAGAGGCTCTGCCGAGAGCGAATGCAGTGAGATGCTGAGTCTCTGGGAAAGCACAGATGCCCAGTGCTGTTGTGCCTGTGGGTAGGGTGCACGGGGCCAGCGAAGACCAGCAAGAGCTTTCAGGGCTGGCCCCTTCCTTGTGGGAGAAGGAGCCGGACGTTTGCCTTTTCGGAAAGAGGCTCTGCCGAGAACGAGCGCCGTGAGATATGCCGTCTGTGGTTAAGCACAGATGCCCAGTGCTGTTGTGCCTGTGGGTAGGGTGCACGGGGACAGTGAAGATCAGCAAGAGCTTTCAGGGCTGGCCCCTTCCTTGTGGGAGAAGGAGCCGGACGTTTGCCTTTTCGGAAAGAGGCTCTGCCGAGAACGAGCGCCGTGAGATGCTGAGTCTCTGGGAAAGCACAGATGCCCAGTGCTGTTGTGCCTGTGGGTAGGGTGCACGGGGCCAGCGAAGACCAGCAAGAGCTTTCAGGGCTGGCCCCTTCCTTGTGGGAGAAGGAGCCGGACGTTTGCCTTTTCGGAAAGAGGCTCTGCCGAGAACGAGCGCCGTGAGATATGCCGTCTGTGGTTAAGCACAGATGCCCAGTGCTGTTGTGCCTGTGGGTAGGGTGCACGGGGCCAGTGAAGACCAGCAAGAGCTTTCAGGGCTGGCCCCTTCCTTGTGGGAGAAGGAGCCGGACGTTTGCCCTTTCGGAAAGAGGCTCTGCCGAGAGCGAATGCAGTGAGATGCTGAGTCTCTGGGAAAGCACAGATGCCCAGTGCTGTTGTGCCTGTGGGTAGGGTGCACGGGGCCAGCGAAGACCAGCAAGAGCTTTCAGGGCTGGCCCCTTCCTTGTGGGAGAAGGAGCCGGACGTTTGCCTTTTCGGAAAGAGGCTCTGCCGAGAACGAGCGCCGTGAGATATGCCGTCTGTGGTTAAGCACAGATGCCCAGTGCTGTTGTGCCTGTGGGTAGGGTGCACGGGGACAGTGAAGATCAGCAAGAGCTTTCAGGGCTGGCCCCTTCCTTGTGGGAGAAGGAGCCGGACGTTTGCCTTTTCGGAAAGAGGCTCTGCCGAGAACGAGCGCCGTGAGATGCTGAGTCTCTGGGAAAGCACAGATGCCCAGTGCTGTTGTGCCTGTGGGTAGGGTGCACGGGGCCAGCGAAGACCAGCAAGAGCTTTCAGGGCTGGCCCCTTCCTTGTGGGAGAAGGAGCCGGACGTTTGCCTTTTCGGAAAGAGGCTCTGCCGAGAACGAGCGCCGTGAGATATGCCGTCTGTGGTTAAGCACAGATGCCCAGTGCTGTTGTGCCTGTGGGTAGGGTGCACGGGGCCAGTGAAGACCAGCAAGAGCTTTCAGGGCTGGCCCCTTCCTTGTGGGAGAAGGAGCCGGACGTTTGCCTTTTCGGAAAGAGGCTCTGCCGAGAACGAGCGCCGTGAGATATGCCGTCTGTGGTTAAGCACAGATGCCCAGTGCTGTTGTGCCTGTGGGTAGGGTGCACGGGGCCAGTGAAGACCAGCAAGAGCTTTCAGGGCTGGCCCCTTCCTTGTGGGAGAAGGAGCCGGACGTTTGCCCTTTCGGAAAGAGGCTCTGCCGAGAGCGAATGCAGTGAGATGCTGAGTCTCTGGGAAAGCACAGATGCCCAGTGCTGTTGTGCCTGTGGGTAGGGTGCACGGGGCCAGCGAAGACCAGCAAGAGCTTTCAGGGCTGGCCCCTTCCTTGTGGGAGAAGGAGCCGGACGTTTGCCTTTTCGGAAAGAGGCTCTGCCGAGAACGAGCGCCGTGAGATATGCCGTCTGTGGTTAAGCACAGATGCCCAGTGCTGTTGTGCCTGTGGGTAGGGTGCACGGGGACAGTGAAGATCAGCAAGAGCTTTCAGGGCTGGCCCCTTCCTTGTGGGAGAAGGAGCC
This sequence comes from Haliaeetus albicilla, assembly GCF_947461875.1. NCBI lineage: Eukaryota > Metazoa > Chordata > Aves > Accipitriformes > Accipitridae > Haliaeetus > Haliaeetus albicilla. The sequence continues at coordinate 127,524 of NW_027212539.1, forward strand.
GGACGTTTGCCTTTTCGGAAAGAGGCTCTGCCGAGAACGAGCGCCGTGAGATGCTGAGTCTCTGGGAAAGCACAGATGCCCAGTGCTGTTGTGCCTGTGGGTAGGGTGCACGGGGCCAGCGAAGACCAGCAAGAGCTTTCAGGGCTGGCCCCTTCCTTGTGGGAGAAGGAGCCGGACGTTTGCCTTTTCGGAAAGAGGCTCTGCCGAGAACGAGCGCCGTGAGATATGCCGTCTGTGGTTAAGCACAGATGCCCAGTGCTGTTGTGCCTGTGGGTAGGGTGCACGGGGCCAGTGAAGACCAGCAAGAGCTTTCAGGGCTGGCCCCTTCCTTGTGGGAGAAGGAGCCGGACGTTTGCCTTTTCGGAAAGAGGCTCTGCCGAGAACGAGCGCCGTGAGATATGCCGTCTGTGGTTAAGCACAGATGCCCAGTGCTGTTGTGCCTATTCATAGGGTGCACGGGGACAGTGAAGACCAGCAAGAGCTTTCAGGGCTGGCCCCTTCCTTGTGGGAGAAGGAGCCGGACGTTTGCCTTTTCGGAAAGAGGCTCTGCCGAGAACGAGCGCCGTGAGATGCTGAGTCTCTGGGAAAGCACAGATGCCCAGTGCTGTTGTGCCTGTGGGTAGGGTGCACGGGGATAGTGAAGACCAGCAAGAGCTTTCAGGGCTGGCCCCTTCCTTGTGGGAGAAGGAGCCGGACGTTTGCCTTTTCGGAAAGAGGCTCTGCCGAGAACGAGCGCCGTGAGATATGCCGTCTGTGGTTAAGCACAGATGCCCAGTGCTGTTGTGCCTGTGGGTAGGGTGCACGGGGACAGTGAAGACCAGCAAGAGCTTTCAGGGCTGGCCCCTTCCTTGTGGGAGAAGGAGCCGGACGTTTGCCTTTTCGGAAAGAGGCTCTGCCGAGAACGAGCGCCGTGAGATGCTGAGTCTCTGGGAAAGCACAGATGCCCAGTGCTGTTGTGCCTGTGGGTAGGGTGCACGGGGCCAGTGAAGACCAGCAAGAGCTTTCAGGGCTGGCCCCTTCCTTGTGGGAGAAGGAGCCGGACGTTTGCCTTTTCGGAAAGAGGCTCTGCCGAGAACGAGCGCCGTGAGATATGCCGTCTGTGGTTAAGCACAGATGCCCAGTGCTGTTGTGCCTGTGGGTAGGGTGCACGGGGCCAGTGAAGACCAGCAAGAGCTTTCAGGGCTGGCCCCTTCCTTGTGGGAGAAGGAGCCGGACGTTTGCCCTTTCGGAAAGAGGCTCTGCCGAGAGCGAATGCAATGAGATGCTGAGTCTCTGGGAAAGCACAGATGCCCAGTGCTGTTGTGCCTGTGGGTAGGGTGCACGGGGCCAGCGAAGACCAGCAAGAGCTTTCAGGGCTGGCCCCTTCCTTGTGGGAGAAGGAGCCGGACGTTTGCCTTTTCGGAAAGAGGCTCTGCCGAGAACGAGCGCCGTGAGATGCTGAGTCTCTGGGAAAGCACAGATGCCCAGTGCTGTTGTGCCTGTGGGTAGGGTGCACGGGGCCAGCGAAGACCAGCAAGAGCTTTCAGGGCTGGCCCCTTCCTTGTGGGAGAAGGAGCCGGACGTTTGCCTTTTCGGAAAGAGGCTCTGCCGAGAACGAGCGCCGTGAGATATGCCGTCTGTGGTTAAGCACAGATGCCCAGTGCTGTTGTGCCTGTGGGTAGGGTGCACGGGGCCAGTGAAGACCAGCAAGAGCTTTCAGGGCTGGCCCCTTCCTTGTGGGAGAAGGAGCCGGACGTTTGCCTTTTCGGAAAGAGGCTCTGCCGAGAACGAGCGCCGTGAGATATGCCGTCTGTGGTTAAGCACAGATGCCCAGTGCTGTTGTGCCTGTGGGTAGGGTGCACGGGGCCAGTGAAGACCAGCAAGAGCTTTCAGGGCTGGCCCCTTCCTTGTGGGAGAAGGAGCCGGACGTTTGCCCTTTCGGAAAGAGGCTCTGCCGAGAGCGAATGCAGTGAGATGCTGAGTCTCTGGGAAAGCACAGATGCCCAGTGCTGTTGTGCCTGTGGGTAGGGTGCACGGGGCCAGCGAAGACCAGCAAGAGCTTTCAGGGCTGGCCCCTTCCTTGTGGGAGAAGGAGCCGGACGTTTGCCTTTTCGGAAAGAGGCTCTGCCGAGAACGAGCGCCGTGAGATATGCCGTCTGTGGTTAAGCACAGATGCCCAGTGCTGTTGTGCCTGTGGGTAGGGTGCACGGGGACAGTGAAGATCAGCAAGAGCTTTCAGGGCTGGCCCCTTCCTTGTGGGAGAAGGAGCCGGACGTTTGCCTTTTCGGAAAGAGGCTCTGCCGAGAACGAGCGCCGTGAGATGCTGAGTCTCTGGGAAAGCACAGATGCCCAGTGCTGTTGTGCCTGTGGGTAGGGTGCACGGGGCCAGCGAAGACCAGCAAGAGCTTTCAGGGCTGGCCCCTTCCTTGTGGGAGAAGGAGCCGGACGTTTGCCTTTTCGGAAAGAGGCTCTGCCGAGAACGAGCGCCGTGAGATATGCCGTCTGTGGTTAAGCACAGATGCCCAGTGCTGTTGTGCCTGTGGGTAGGGTGCACGGGGCCAGTGAAGACCAGCAAGAGCTTTCAGGGCTGGCCCCTTCCTTGTGGGAGAAGGAGCCGGACGTTTGCCCTTTCGGAAAGAGGCTCTGCCGAGAGCGAATGCAGTGAGATGCTGAGTCTCTGGGAAAGCACAGATGCCCAGTGCTGTTGTGCCTGTGGGTAGGGTGCACGGGGCCAGCGAAGACCAGCAAGAGCTTTCAGGGCTGGCCCCTTCCTTGTGGGAGAAGGAGCCGGACGTTTGCCTTTTCGGAAAGAGGCTCTGCCGAGAACGAGCGCCGTGAGATATGCCGTCTGTGGTTAAGCACAGATGCCCAGTGCTGTTGTGCCTGTGGGTAGGGTGCACGGGGACAGTGAAGATCAGCAAGAGCTTTCAGGGCTGGCCCCTTCCTTGTGGGAGAAGGAGCCGGACGTTTGCCTTTTCGGAAAGAGGCTCTGCCGAGAACGAGCGCCGTGAGATGCTGAGTCTCTGGGAAAGCACAGATGCCCAGTGCTGTTGTGCCTGTGGGTAGGGTGCACGGGGCCAGCGAAGACCAGCAAGAGCTTTCAGGGCTGGCCCCTTCCTTGTGGGAGAAGGAGCCGGACGTTTGCCTTTTCGGAAAGAGGCTCTGCCGAGAACGAGCGCCGTGAGATATGCCGTCTGTGGTTAAGCACAGATGCCCAGTGCTGTTGTGCCTGTGGGTAGGGTGCACGGGGCCAGTGAAGACCAGCAAGAGCTTTCAGGGCTGGCCCCTTCCTTGTGGGAGAAGGAGCCGGACGTTTGCCTTTTCGGAAAGAGGCTCTGCCGAGAACGAGCGCCGTGAGATATGCCGTCTGTGGTTAAGCACAGATGCCCAGTGCTGTTGTGCCTGTGGGTAGGGTGCACGGGGCCAGTGAAGACCAGCAAGAGCTTTCAGGGCTGGCCCCTTCCTTGTGGGAGAAGGAGCCGGACGTTTGCCCTTTCGGAAAGAGGCTCTGCCGAGAGCGAATGCAGTGAGATGCTGAGTCTCTGGGAAAGCACAGATGCCCAGTGCTGTTGTGCCTGTGGGTAGGGTGCACGGGGCCAGCGAAGACCAGCAAGAGCTTTCAGGGCTGGCCCCTTCCTTGTGGGAGAAGGAGCCGGACGTTTGCCTTTTCGGAAAGAGGCTCTGCCGAGAACGAGCGCCGTGAGATATGCCGTCTGTGGTTAAGCACAGATGCCCAGTGCTGTTGTGCCTGTGGGTAGGGTGCACGGGGACAGTGAAGATCAGCAAGAGCTTTCAGGGCTGGCCCCTTCCTTGTGGGAGAAGGAGCCGGACGTTTGCCTTTTCGGAAAGAGGCTCTGCCGAGAACGAGCGCCGTGAGATGCTGAGTCTCTGGGAAAGCACAGATGCCCAGTGCTGTTGTGCCTGTGGGTAGGGTGCACGGGGCCAGCGAAGACCAGCAAGAGCTTTCAGGGCTGGCCCCTTCCTTGTGGGAGAAGGAGCCGGACGTTTGCCTTTTCGGAAAGAGGCTCTGCCGAGAACGAGCGCCGTGAGATATGCCGTCTGTGGTTAAGCACAGATGCCCAGTGCTGTTGTGCCTGTGGGTAGGGTGCACGGGGCCAGTGAAGACCAGCAAGAGCTTTCAGGGCTGGCCCCTTCCTTGTGGGAGAAGGAGCCGGACGTTTGCCTTTTCGGAAAGAGGCTCTGCCGAGAACGAGCGCCGTGAGATATGCCGTCTGTGGTTAAGCACAGATGCCCAGTGCTGTTGTGCCTGTGGGTAGGGTGCACGGGGCCAGTGAAGACCAGCAAGAGCTTTCAGGGCTGGCCCCTTCCTTGTGGGAGAAGGAGCCGGACGTTTGCCCTTTCGGAAAGAGGCTCTGCCGAGAGCGAACGCAGTGAGATGCTGAGTCTCTGGGAAAGCACAGATGCCCAGTGCTGTTGTGCCTGTGGGTAGGGTGCACGGGGACAGTGAAGACCAGCAAGAGCTTTCAGGGCTGGCCCCTTCCTTGTGGGAGAAGGAGCCGGACGTTTGCCTTTTCGGAAAGAGGCTCTGCCGAGAACGAGCGCCGTGAGATATGCCGTCTGTGGTTAAGCACAGATGCCCAGTGCTGTTGTGCCTGTGGGTAGGGTGCACGGGGCCAGTGAAGACCAGCAAGAGCTTTCAGGGCTGGCCCCTTCCTTGTGGGAGAAGGAGCCGGACGTTTGCCTTTTCGGAAAGAGGCTCTGCCGAGAACGAGCGCCGTGAGATGCTGAGTCTCTGGGAAAGCACAGATGCCCAGTGCTGTTGTGCCTGTGGGTAGGGTGCACGGGGCCAGTGAAGACCAGCAAGAGCTTTCAGGGCTGGCCCCTTCCTTGTGGGAGAAGGAGCCGGACGTTTGCCCTTTCGGAAAGAGGCTCTGCCAAGAGCGAACGCAGTGAGATGCTGAGTCTCTGGGAAAGCACAGATGCCCAGTGCTGTTGTGCCTGTGGGTAGGGTGCACGGGGCCAGCGAACACCAGCAAGAGCTTTCAGGGCTGGCCCCTTCCTTGTGGGAGAAGGAGCCGGACGTTTGCCTTTTCGGAAAGAGGCTCTGCCGAGAACGAGCGCCGTGAAATATGCCGTCTGTGGTTAAGCACAGATGCCCAGTGCTGTTGTGCCTGTGGGTAGGGTGCACGGGGCCAGTGAAGACCAGCAAGAGCTTTCAGGGCTGGCCCCTTCCTTGTGGGAGAAGGAGCCGGACGTTTGCCTTTTCGGAAAGAGGCTCTGCCGAGAACGAGCGCCGTGAGATATGCCGTCTGTGGTTAAGCACAGATGCCCAGTGCTGTTGTGCCTGTGGGTAGGGTGCACGGGGACAGTGAAGATCAGCAAGAGCATTCAGGGCTGGCCCCTTCCTTGTGGGAGAAGGAGCCGGACGTTTGCCTTTTCGGAAAGAGGCTCTGCCGAGAACGAGCGCCGTGAGATGCTGAGTCTCTGGGAAAGCACAGATGCCCAGTGCTGTTGTGCCTGTGGGTAGGGTGCACGGGGCCAGCGAAGACCAGCAAGAGCTTTCAGGGCTGGCCCCTTCCTTGTGGGAGAAGGAGCCGGACGTTTGCCTTTTCGGAAAGAGGCTCTGCCGAGAACGAGCGCCGTGAGATATGCCGTCTGTGGTTAAGCACAGATGCCCAGTGCTGTTGTGCCTGTGGGTAGGGTGCACGGGGCCAGTGAAGACCAGCAAGAGCTTTCAGGGCTGGCCCCTTCCTTGTGGGAGAAGGAGCCGGACGTTTGCCCTTTCGGAAAGAGGCTCTGCCGAGAGCGAACGCAGTGAGATGCTGAGTCTCTGGGAAAGCACAGATGCCCAGTGCTGTTGTGCCTGTGGGTAGGGTGCACGGGGACAGTGAAGACCAGCAAGAGCTTTCAGGGCTGGCCCCTTCCTTGTGGGAGAAGGAGCCGGACGTTTGCCTTTTCGGAAAGAGGCTCTGCCGAGAACGAGCGCCGTGAGATATGCCGTCTGTGGTTAAGCACAGATGCCCAGTGCTGTTGTGCCTGTGGGTAGGGTGCACGGGGACAGTGAAGACCAGCAAGAGCTTTCAGGGCTGGCCCCTTCCTTGTGGGAGAAGGAGCCGGACGTTTGCCTTTTCGGAAAGAGGCTCTGCCGAGAACGAGCGCCGTGAGATGCTGAGTCTCTGGGAAAGCACAGATGCCCAGTGCTGTTGTGCCTGTGGGTAGGGTGCACGGGGCCAGCGAAGACCAGCAAGAGCTTTCAGGGCTGGCCCCTTCCTTGTGGGAGAAGGAGCCGGACGTTTGCCTTTTCGGAAAGAGGCTCTGCCGAGAACGAGCGCCGTGAGATATGCCGTCTGTGGTTAAGCACAGATGCCCAGTGCTGTTGTGCCTGTGGGTAGGGTGCACGGGGCCAGTGAAGACCAGCAAGAGCTTTCAGGGCTGGCCCCTTCCTTGTGGGAGAAGGAGCCGGACGTTTGCCTTTTCGGAAAGAGGCTCTGCCGAGAACGAGCGCCGTGAGATATGCTGTCTGTGGTTAAGCACAGATGCCCAGTGCTGTTGTGCCTGTGGGTAGGGTGCACGGGGCCAGTGAAGACCAGCAAGAGCTTTCAGGGCTGGCCCCTTCCTTGTGGGAGAAGGAGCCGGACGTTTGCCCTTTCGGAAAGAGGCTCTGCCGAGAGCGAATGCAGTGAGATGCTGAGTCTCTGGGAAAGCACAGATGCCCAGTGCTGTTGTGCCTGTGGGTAGGGTGCACGGGGCCAGTGAAGACCAGCAAGAGCTTTCAGGGCTGGCCCCTTCCTTGTGGGAGAAGGAGCCGGACGTTTGCCTTTTCGGAAAGAGGCTCTGCCGAGAACGAGCGCCGTGAGATATGCCGTCTGTGGTTAAGCACAGATGCCCATTGCTGTTGTGCCTGTGGGTAGGGTGCACGGGGCCAGTGAAGACCAGCAAGAGCTTTCAGGGCTGGCCCCTTCCTTGTGGGAGAAGGAGCCGGACGTTTGCCTTTTCGGAAAGAGGCTCTGCCGAGAACGAGCGCCCTGAGATGCTGAGTCTCTGGGAAAGCACAGATGCCCAGTGCTGTTGTGCCTGTGGGTAGGGTGCACGGGGCCAGCGAAGACCAGCAAGAGCTTTCAGGGCTGGCCCCTTCCTTGTGGGAGAAGGAGCCGGACGTTTGCCTTTTCGGAAAGAGGCTCTGCCGAGAACGAGCGCCGTGAGATATGCCGTCTGTGGTTAAGCACAGATGCCCAGTGCTGTTGTGCCTGTGGGTAGGGTGCACGGGGACAGTGAAGACCAGCAAGAGCTTTCAGGGCTGGCCCCTTCCTTGTGGGAGAAGGAGCCGGACGTTTGCCCTTTCGGAAAGAGGCTCTGCCGAGAGCGAATGCAGTGAGATGCTGAGTCTCTGGGAAAGCACAGATGCCCAGTGCTGTTGTGCCTGTGGGTAGGGTGCACGGGGCCAGCGAAGACCAGCAAGAGCTTTCAGGGCTGGCCCCTTCCTTGTGGGAGAAGGAGCCGGACGTTTGCCTTTTCGGAAAGAGGCTCTGCCGAGAACGAGCGCCGTGAGATATGCCGTCTGTGGTTAAGCACAGATGCCCAGTGCTGTTGTGCCTGTGGGTAGGGTGCACGGGGACAGTGAAGATCAGCAAGAGCTTTCAGGGCTGGCCCCTTCCTTGTGGGAGAAGGAGCCGGACGTTTGCCTTTTCGGAAAGAGGCTCTGCCGAGAACGAGCGCCGTGAGATGCTGAGTCTCTGGGAAAGCACAGATGCCCAGTGCTGTTGTGCCTGTGGGTAGGGTGCACGGGGCCAGCGAAGACCAGCAAGAGCTTTCAGGGCTGGCCCCTTCCTTGTGGGAGAAGGAGCCGGACGTTTGCCTTTTCGGAAAGAGGCTCTGCCGAGAACGAGCGCCGTGAGATATGCCGTCTGTGGTTAAGCACAGATGCCCAGTGCTGTTGTGCCTGTGGGTAGGGTGCACGGGGCCAGTGAAGACCAGCAAGAGCTTTCAGGGCTGGCCCCTTCCTTGTGGGAGAAGGAGCCGGACGTTTGCCTTTTCGGAAAGAGGCTCTGCCGAGAACGAGCGCCGTGAGATATGCCGTCTGTGGTTAAGCACAGATGCCCAGTGCTGTTGTGCCTGTGGGTAGGGTGCACGGGGCCAGTGAAGACCAGCAAGAGCTTTCAGGGCTGGCCCCTTCCTTGTGGGAGAAGGAGCCGGACGTTTGCCCTTTCGGAAAGAGGCTCTGCCGAGAGCGAATGCAGTGAGATGCTGAGTCTCTGGGAAAGCACAGATGCCCAGTGCTGTTGTGCCTGTGGGTAGGGTGCACGGGGCCAGCGAAGACCAGCAAGAGCTTTCAGGGCTGGCCCCTTCCTTGTGGGAGAAGGAGCCGGACGTTTGCCTTTTCGGAAAGAGGCTCTGCCGAGAACGAGCGCCGTGAGATATGCCGTCTGTGGTTAAGCACAGATGCCCAGTGCTGTTGTGCCTGTGGGTAGGGTGCACGGGGCCAGTGAAGACCAGCAAGAGCTTTCAGGGCTGGCCCCTTCCTTGTGGGAGAAGGAGCCGGACGTTTGCCTTTTCGGAAAGAGGCTCTGCCGAGAACGAGCGCCGTGAGATGCTGAGTCTCTGGGAAAGCACAGATGCCCAGTGCTGTTGTGCCTGTGGGTAGGGTGCACGGGGCCAGCGAAGACCAGCAAGAGCTTTCAGGGCTGGCCCCTTCCTTGTGGGAGAAGGAGCCGGACGTTTGCCTTTTCGGAAAGAGGCTCTGCCGAGAACGAGCGCCGTGAGATATGCCGTCTGTGGTTAAGCACAGATGCCCAGTGCTGTTGTGCCTGTGGGTAGGGTGCACGGGGCCAGTGAAGACCAGCAAGAGCTTTCAGGGCTGGCCCCTTCCTTGTGGGAGAAGGAGCCGGACGTTTGCCCTTTCGGAAAGAGGCTCTGCCGAGAGCGAATGCAGTGAGATGCTGAGTCTCTGGGAAAGCACAGATGCCCAGTGCTGTTGTGCCTGTGGGTAGGGTGCACGGGGCCAGCGAAGACCAGCAAGAGCTTTCAGGGCTGGCCCCTTCCTTGTGGGAGAAGGAGCCGGACGTTTGCCTTTTCGGAAAGAGGCTCTGCCGAGAACGAGCGCCGTGAGATATGCCGTCTGTGGTTAAGCACAGATGCCCAGTGCTGTTGTGCCTGTGGGTAGGGTGCACGGGGACAGTGAAGATCAGCAAGAGCTTTCAGGGCTGGCCCCTTCCTTGTGGGAGAAGGAGCCGGACGTTTGCCTTTTCGGAAAGAGGCTCTGCCGAGAACGAGCGCCGTGAGATGCTGAGTCTCTGGGAAAGCACAGATGCCCAGTGCTGTTGTGCCTGTGGGTAGGGTGCACGGGGCCAGCGAAGACCAGCAAGAGCTTTCAGGGCTGGCCCCTTCCTTGTGGGAGAAGGAGCCGGACGTTTGCCTTTTCGGAAAGAGGCTCTGCCGAGAACGAGCGCCGTGAGATATGCCGTCTGTGGTTAAGCACAGATGCCCAGTGCTGTTGTGCCTGTGGGTAGGGTGCACGGGGCCAGTGAAGACCAGCAAGAGCTTTCAGGGCTGGCCCCTTCCTTGTGGGAGAAGGAGCCGGACGTTTGCCTTTTCGGAAAGAGGCTCTGCCGAGAACGAGCGCCGTGAGATATGCCGTCTGTGGTTAAGCACAGATGCCCAGTGCTGTTGTGCCTGTGGGTAGGGTGCACGGGGCCAGTGAAGACCAGCAAGAGCTTTCAGGGCTGGCCCCTTCCTTGTGGGAGAAGGAGCCGGACGTTTGCCCTTTCGGAAAGAGGCTCTGCCGAGAGCGAATGCAGTGAGATGCTGAGTCTCTGGGAAAGCACAGATGCCCAGTGCTGTTGTGCCTGTGGGTAGGGTGCACGGGGCCAGCGAAGACCAGCAAGAGCTTTCAGGGCTGGCCCCTTCCTTGTGGGAGAAGGAGCCGGACGTTTGCCTTTTCGGAAAGAGGCTCTGCCGAGAACGAGCGCCGTGAGATATGCCGTCTGTGGTTAAGCACAGATGCCCAGTGCTGTTGTGCCTGTGGGTAGGGTGCACGGGGACAGTGAAGATCAGCAAGAGCTTTCAGGGCTGGCCCCTTCCTTGTGGGAGAAGGAGCCGGACGTTTGCCTTTTCGGAAAGAGGCTCTGCCGAGAACGAGCGCCGTGAGATGCTGAGTCTCTGGGAAAGCACAGATGCCCAGTGCTGTTGTGCCTGTGGGTAGGGTGCACGGGGCCAGCGAAGACCAGCAAGAGCTTTCAGGGCTGGCCCCTTCCTTGTGGGAGAAGGAGCCGGACGTTTGCCTTTTCGGAAAGAGGCTCTGCCGAGAACGAGCGCCGTGAGATATGCCGTCTGTGGTTAAGCACAGATGCCCAGTGCTGTTGTGCCTGTGGGTAGGGTGCACGGGGCCAGTGAAGACCAGCAAGAGCTTTCAGGGCTGGCCCCTTCCTTGTGGGAGAAGGAGCCGGACGTTTGCCTTTTCGGAAAGAGGCTCTGCCGAGAACGAGCGCCGTGAGATATGCCGTCTGTGGTTAAGCACAGATGCCCAGTGCTGTTGTGCCTATTCATAGGGTGCACGGGGACAGTGAAGACCAGCAAGAGCTTTCAGGGCTGGCCCCTTCCTTGTGGGAGAAGGAGCCGGACGTTTGCCTTTTCGGAAAGAGGCTCTGCCGAGAACGAGCGCCGTGAGATGCTGAGTCTCTGGGAAAGCACAGATGCCCAGTGCTGTTGTGCCTGTGGGTAGGGTGCACGGGGCCAGCGAAGACCAGCAAGAGCTTTCAGGGCTGGCCCCTTCCTTGTGGGAGAAGGAGCCGGACGTTTGCCTTTTCGGAAAGAGGCTCTGCCGAGAACGAGCGCCATGAGATATGCCGTCTGTGGTTAAGCACAGATGCCCAGTGCTGTTGTGCCTGTGGGTAGGGTGCACGGGGCCAGTGAAGACCAGCAAGAGCTTTCAGGGCTGGCCCCTTCCTTGTGGGAGAAGGAGCCGGACGTTTGCCTTTTCGGAAAGAGGCTCTGCCGAGAACGAGCGCCGTGAGATGCTGAGTCTCTGGGAAAGCACAGATGCCCAGTGCTGTTGTGCCTGTGGGTAGGGTGCACGGGGCCAGTGAAGACCAGCAAGAGCTTTCAGGGCTGGCCCCTTCCTTGTGGGAGAAGGAGCCGGACGTTTGCCTTTTCGGAAAGAGGCTCTGCCGAGAACGAGCGCCGTGAGATATGCCGTCTGTGGTTAAGCACAGATGCCCAGTGCTGTTGTGCCTGTGGGTAGGGTGCACGGGGCCAGTGAAGACCAGCAAGAGCTTTCAGGGCTGGCCCCTTCCTTGTGGGAGAAGGAGCCGGACGTTTGCCCTTTCGGAAAGAGGCTCTGCCGAGAGCGAATGCAGTGAGATGCTGAGTCTCTGGGAAAGCACAGATGCCCAGTGCTGTTGTGCCTGTGGGTAGGGTGCACGGGGCCAGCGAAGACCAGCAAGAGCTTTCAGGGCTGGCCCCTTCCTTGTGGGAGAAGGAGCCGGACGTTTGCCTTTTCGGAAAGAGGCTCTGCCGAGAACGAGCGCCGTGAGATATGCCGTCTGTGGTTAAGCACAGATGCCCAGTGCTGTTGTGCCTGTGGGTAGGGTGCACGGGGACAGTGAAGATCAGCAAGAGCTTTCAGGGCTGGCCCCTTCCTTGTGGGAGAAGGAGCCGGACGTTTGCCTTTTCGGAAAGAGGCTCTGCCGAGAACGAGCGCCGTGAGATGCTGAGTCTCTGGGAAAGCACAGATGCCCAGTGCTGTTGTGCCTGTGGGTAGGGTGCACGGGGCCAGCGAAGACCAGCAAGAGCTTTCAGGGCTGGCCCCTTCCTTGTGGGAGAAGGAGCCGGACGTTTGCCTTTTCGGAAAGAGGCTCTGCCGAGAACGAGCGCCGTGAGATATGCCGTCTGTGGTTAAGCACAGATGCCCAGTGCTGTTGTGCCTGTGGGTAGGGTGCACGGGGACAGTGAAGATCAGCAAGAGCTTTCAGGGCTGGCCCCTTCCTTGTGGGAGAAGGAGCCGGACGTTTGCCTTTTCGGAAAGAGGCTCTGCCGAGAACGAGCGCCGTGAGATGCTGAGTCTCTGGGAAAGCACAGATGCCCAGTGCTGTTGTGCCTGTGGGTAGGGTGCACGGGGCCAGCGAAGACCAGCAAGAGCTTTCAGGGCTGGCCCCTTCCTTGTGGGAGAAGGAGCCGGACGTTTGCCTTTTCGGAAAGAGGCTCTGCCGAGAACGAGCGCCGTGAGATATGCCGTCTGTGGTTAAGCACAGATGCCCAGTGCTGTTGTGCCTGTGGGTAGGGTGCACGGGGCCAGTGAAGACCAGCAAGAGCTTTCAGGGCTGGCCCCTTCCTTGTGGGAGAAGGAGCCGGACGTTTGCCTTTTCGGAAAGAGGCTCTGCCGAGAACGAGCGCCGTGAGATATGCCGTCTGTGGTTAAGCACAGATGCCCAGTGCTGTTGTGCCTGTGGGTAGGGTGCACGGGGCCAGTGAAGACCAGCAAGAGCTTTCAGGGCTGGCCCCTTCCTTGTGGGAGAAGGAGCCGGACGTTTGCCCTTTCGGAAAGAGGCTCTGCCGAGAGCGAATGCAGTGAGATGCTGAGTCTCTGGGAAAGCACAGATGCCCAGTGCTGTTGTGCCTGTGGGTAGGGTGCACGGGGCCAGCGAAGACCAGCAAGAGCTTTCAGGGCTGGCCCCTTCCTTGTGGGAGAAGGAGCCGGACGTTTGCCTTTTCGGAAAGAGGCTCTGCCGAGAACGAGCGCCGTGAGATATGCCGTCTGTGGTTAAGCACAGATGCCCAGTGCTGTTGTGCCTGTGGGTAGGGTGCACGGGGCCAGTGAAGACCAGCAAGAGCTTTCAGGGCTGGCCCCTTCCTTGTGGGAGAAGGAGCCGGACGTTTGCCTTTTCGGAAAGAGGCTCTGCCGAGAACGAGCGCCGTGAGATGCTGAGTCTCTGGGAAAGCACAGATGCCCAGTGCTGTTGTGCCTGTGGGTAGGGTGCACGGGGCCAGCGAAGACCAGCAAGAGCTTTCAGGGCTGGCCCCTTCCTTGTGGGAGAAGGAGCCGGACGTTTGCCTTTTCGGAAAGAGGCTCTGCCGAGAACGAGCGCCGTGAGATATGCCGTCTGTGGTTAAGCACAGATGCCCAGTGCTGTTGTGCCTGTGGGTAGGGTGCACGGGGCCAGTGAAGACCAGCAAGAGCTTTCAGGGCTGGCCCCTTCCTTGTGGGAGAAGGAGCCGGACGTTTGCCCTTTCGGAAAGAGGCTCTGCCGAGAGCGAATGCAGTGAGATGCTGAGTCTCTGGGAAAGCACAGATGCCCAGTGCTGTTGTGCCTGTGGGTAGGGTGCACGGGGCCAGCGAAGACCAGCAAGAGCTTTCAGGGCTGGCCCCTTCCTTGTGGGAGAAGGAGCCGGACGTTTGCCTTTTCGGAAAGAGGCTCTGCCGAGAACGAGCGCCGTGAGATATGCCGTCTGTGGTTAAGCACAGATGCCCAGTGCTGTTGTGCCTGTGGGTAGGGTGCACGGGGACAGTGAAGATCAGCAAGAGCTTTCAGGGCTGGCCCCTTCCTTGTGGGAGAAGGAGCCGGACGTTTGCCTTTTCGGAAAGAGGCTCTGCCGAGAACGAGCGCCGTGAGATGCTGAGTCTCTGGGAAAGCACAGATGCCCAGTGCTGTTGTGCCTGTGGGTAGGGTGCACGGGGCCAGCGAAGACCAGCAAGAGCTTTCAGGGCTGGCCCCTTCCTTGTGGGAGAAGGAGCCGGACGTTTGCCTTTTCGGAAAGAGGCTCTGCCGAGAACGAGCGCCGTGAGATATGCCGTCTGTGGTTAAGCACAGATGCCCAGTGCTGTTGTGCCTGTGGGTAGGGTGCACGGGGCCAGTGAAGACCAGCAAGAGCTTTCAGGGCTGGCCCCTTCCTTGTGGGAGAAGGAGCCGGACGTTTGCCTTTTCGGAAAGAGGCTCTGCCGAGAACGAGCGCCGTGAGATATGCCGTCTGTGGTTAAGCACAGATGCCCAGTGCTGTTGTGCCTGTGGGTAGGGTGCACGGGGCCAGTGAAGACCAGCAAGAGCTTTCAGGGCTGGCCCCTTCCTTGTGGGAGAAGGAGCCGGACGTTTGCCCTTTCGGAAAGAGGCTCTGCCGAGAGCGAATGCAGTGAGATGCTGAGTCTCTGGGAAAGCACAGATGCCCAGTGCTGTTGTGCCTGTGGGTAGGGTGCACGGGGCCAGCGAAGACCAGCAAGAGCTTTCAGGGCTGGCCCCTTCCTTGTGGGAGAAGGAGCCGGACGTTTGCCTTTTCGGAAAGAGGCTCTGCCGAGAACGAGCGCCGTGAGATATGCCGTCTGTGGTTAAGCACAGATGCCCAGTGCTGTTGTGCCTGTGGGTAGGGTGCACGGGGACAGTGAAGATCAGCAAGAGCTTTCAGGGCTGGCCCCTTCCTTGTGGGAGAAGGAGCCGGACGTTTGCCTTTTCGGAAAGAGGCTCTGCCGAGAACGAGCGCCGTGAGATGCTGAGTCTCTGGGAAAGCACAGATGCCCAGTGCTGTTGTGCCTGTGGGTAGGGTGCACGGGGCCAGCGAAGACCAGCAAGAGCTTTCAGGGCTGGCCCCTTCCTTGTGGGAGAAGGAGCCGGACGTTTGCCTTTTCGGAAAGAGGCTCTGCCGAGAACGAGCGCCGTGAGATATGCCGTCTGTGGTTAAGCACAGATGCCCAGTGCTGTTGTGCCTGTGGGTAGGGTGCACGGGGCCAGTGAAGACCAGCAAGAGCTTTCAGGGCTGGCCCCTTCCTTGTGGGAGAAGGAGCCGGACGTTTGCCTTTTCGGAAAGAGGCTCTGCCGAGAACGAGCGCCGTGAGATATGCCGTCTGTGGTTAAGCACAGATGCCCAGTGCTGTTGTGCCTATTCATAGGGTGCACGGGGACAGTGAAGACCAGCAAGAGCTTTCAGGGCTGGCCCCTTCCTTGTGGGAGAAGGAGCCGGACGTTTGCCTTTTCGGAAAGAGGCTCTGCCGAGAACGAGCGCCGTGAGATGCTGAGTCTCTGGGAAAGCACAGATGCCCAGTGCTGTTGTGCCTGTGGGTAGGGTGCACGGGGCCAGCGAAGACCAGCAAGAGCTTTCAGGGCTGGCCCCTTCCTTGTGGGAGAAGGAGCCGGACGTTTGCCTTTTCGGAAAGAGGCTCTGCCGAGAACGAGCGCCATGAGATATGCCGTCTGTGGTTAAGCACAGATGCCCAGTGCTGTTGTGCCTGTGGGTAGGGTGCACGGGGCCAGTGAAGACCAGCAAGAGCTTTCAGGGCTGGCCCCTTCCTTGTGGGAGAAGGAGCCGGACGTTTGCCTTTTCGGAAAGAGGCTCTGCCGAGAACGAGCGCCGTGAGATGCTGAGTCTCTGGGAAAGCACAGATGCCCAGTGCTGTTGTGCCTGTGGGTAGGGTGCACGGGGCCAGTGAAGACCAGCAAGAGCTTTCAGGGCTGGCCCCTTCCTTGTGGGAGAAGGAGCCGGACGTTTGCCTTTTCGGAAAGAGGCTCTGCCGAGAACGAGCGCCGTGAGATATGCCGTCTGTGGTTAAGCACAGATGCCCAGTGCTGTTGTGCCTGTGGGTAGGGTGCACGGGGCCAGTGAAGACCAGCAAGAGCTTTCAGGGCTGGCCCCTTCCTTGTGGGAGAAGGAGCCGGACGTTTGCCCTTTCGGAAAGATGCTCTGCCGAGAGCGAATGCAGTGAGATGCTGAGTCTCTGGGAAAGCACAGATGCCCAGTGCTGTTGTGCCTGTGGGTAGGGTGCACGGGGCCAGCGAAGACCAGCAAGAGCTTTCAGGGCTGGCCCCTTCCTTGTGGGAGAAGGAGCCGGACGTTTGCCTTTTCGGAAAGAGGCTCTGCCGAGAACGAGCGCCGTGAGATATGCCGTCTGTGGTTAAGCACAGATGCCCAGTGCTGTTGTGCCTGTGGGTAGGGTGCACGGGGACAGTGAAGATCAGCAAGAGCTTTCAGGGCTGGCCCCTTCCTTGTGGGAGAAGGAGCCGGACGTTTGCCTTTTCGGAAAGAGGCTCTGCCGAGAACGAGCGCCGTGAGATGCTGAGTCTCTGGGAAAGCACAGATGCCCAGTGCTGTTGTGCCTGTGGGTAGGGTGCACGGGGCCAGCGAAGACCAGCAAGAGCTTTCAGGGCTGGCCCCTTCCTTGTGGGAGAAGGAGCCGGACGTTTGCCTTTTCGGAAAGAGGCTCTGCCGAGAACGAGCGCCGTGAGATATGCCGTCTGTGGTTAAGCACAGATGCCCAGTGCTGTTGTGCCTGTGGGTAGGGTGCACGGGGCCAGTGAAGACCAGCAAGAGCTTTCAGGGCTGGCCCCTTCCTTGTGGGAGAAGGAGCCGGACGTTTGCCTTTTCGGAAAGAGGCTCTGCCGAGAACGAGCGCCGTGAGATATGCCGTCTGTGGTTAAGCACAGATGCCCAGTGCTGTTGTGCCTGTGGGTAGGGTGCACGGGGCCAGTGAAGACCAGCAAGAGCTTTCAGGGCTGGCCCCTTCCTTGTGGGAGAAGGAGCCGGACGTTTGCCCTTTCGGAAAGAGGCTCTGCCGAGAGCGAATGCAGTGAGATGCTGAGTCTCTGGGAAAGCACAGATGCCCAGTGCTGTTGTGCCTGTGGGTAGGGTGCACGGGGCCAGCGAAGACCAGCAAGAGCTTTCAGGGCTGGCCCCTTCCTTGTGGGAGAAGGAGCCGGACGTTTGCCTTTTCGGAAAGAGGCTCTGCCGAGAACGAGCGCCGTGAGATATGCCGTCTGTGGTTAAGCACAGATGCCCAGTGCTGTTGTGCCTGTGGGTAGGGTGCACGGGGACAGTGAAGATCAGCAAGAGCTTTCAGGGCTGGCCCCTTCCTTGTGGGAGAAGGAGCCGGACGTTTGCCTTTTCGGAAAGAGGCTCTGCCGAGAACGAGCGCCGTGAGATGCTGAGTCTCTGGGAAAGCACAGATGCCCAGTGCTGTTGTGCCTGTGGGTAGGGTGCACGGGGCCAGCGAAGACCAGCAAGAGCTTTCAGGGCTGGCCCCTTCCTTGTGGGAGAAGGAGCCGGACGTTTGCCTTTTCGGAAAGAGGCTC
Organism: Haliaeetus albicilla; assembly: GCF_947461875.1. NCBI lineage: Eukaryota > Metazoa > Chordata > Aves > Accipitriformes > Accipitridae > Haliaeetus > Haliaeetus albicilla. Next base: position 144,506 of record NW_027212539.1, read on the forward strand.
TGCCGAGAACGAGCGCCGTGAGATATGCCGTCTGTGGTTAAGCACAGATGCCCAGTGCTGTTGTGCCTGTGGGTAGGGTGCACGGGGCCAGTGAAGACCAGCAAGAGCTTTCAGGGCTGGCCCCTTCCTTGTGGGAGAAGGAGCCGGACGTTTGCCCTTTCGGAAAGAGGCTCTGCCGAGAGCGAATGCAGTGAGATGCTGAGTCTCTGGGAAAGCACAGATGCCCAGTGCTGTTGTGCCTGTGGGTAGGGTGCACGGGGCCAGCGAAGACCAGCAAGAGCTTTCAGGGCTGGCCCCTTCCTTGTGGGAGAAGGAGCCGGACGTTTGCCTTTTCGGAAAGAGGCTCTGCCGAGAACGAGCGCCGTGAGATATGCCGTCTGTGGTTAAGCACAGATGCCCAGTGCTGTTGTGCCTGTGGGTAGGGTGCACGGGGACAGTGAAGATCAGCAAGAGCTTTCAGGGCTGGCCCCTTCCTTGTGGGAGAAGGAGCCGGACGTTTGCCTTTTCGGAAAGAGGCTCTGCCGAGAACGAGCGCCGTGAGATGCTGAGTCTCTGGGAAAGCACAGATGCCCAGTGCTGTTGTGCCTGTGGGTAGGGTGCACGGGGCCAGCGAAGACCAGCAAGAGCTTTCAGGGCTGGCCCCTTCCTTGTGGGAGAAGGAGCCGGACGTTTGCCTTTTCGGAAAGAGGCTCTGCCGAGAACGAGCGCCGTGAGATATGCCGTCTGTGGTTAAGCACAGATGCCCAGTGCTGTTGTGCCTGTGGGTAGGGTGCACGGGGCCAGTGAAGACCAGCAAGAGCTTTCAGGGCTGGCCCCTTCCTTGTGGGAGAAGGAGCCGGACGTTTGCCTTTTCGGAAAGAGGCTCTGCCGAGAACGAGCGCCGTGAGATATGCCGTCTGTGGTTAAGCACAGATGCCCAGTGCTGTTGTGCCTGTGGGTAGGGTGCACGGGGACAGTGAAGACCAGCAAGAGCTTTCAGGGCTGGCCCCTTCCTTGTGGGAGAAGGAGCCGGACGTTTGCCCTTTCGGAAAGAGGCTCTGCCGAGAGCGAATGCAGTGAGATGCTGAGTCTCTGGGAAAGCACAGATGCCCAGTGCTGTTGTGCCTGTGGGTAGGGTGCACGGGGCCAGCGAAGACCAGCAAGAGCTTTCAGGGCTGGCCCCTTCCTTGTGGGAGAAGGAGCCGGACGTTTGCCTTTTCGGAAAGAGGCTCTGCCGAGAACGAGCGCCGTGAGATATGCCGTCTGTGGTTAAGCACAGATGCCCAGTGCTGTTGTGCCTGTGGGTAGGGTGCACGGGGACAGTGAAGATCAGCAAGAGCTTTCAGGGCTGGCCCCTTCCTTGTGGGAGAAGGAGCCGGACGTTTGCCTTTTCGGAAAGAGGCTCTGCCGAGAACGAGCGCCGTGAGATGCTGAGTCTCTGGGAAAGCACAGATGCCCAGTGCTGTTGTGCCTGTGGGTAGGGTGCACGGGGCCAGCGAAGACCAGCAAGAGCTTTCAGGGCTGGCCCCTTCCTTGTGGGAGAAGGAGCCGGACGTTTGCCTTTTCGGAAAGAGGCTCTGCCGAGAACGAGCGCCGTGAGATATGCCGTCTGTGGTTAAGCACAGATGCCCAGTGCTGTTGTGCCTGTGGGTAGGGTGCACGGGGCCAGTGAAGACCAGCAAGAGCTTTCAGGGCTGGCCCCTTCCTTGTGGGAGAAGGAGCCGGACGTTTGCCTTTTCGGAAAGAGGCTCTGCCGAGAACGAGCGCCGTGAGATATGCCGTCTGTGGTTAAGCACAGATGCCCAGTGCTGTTGTGCCTGTGGGTAGGGTGCACGGGGCCAGTGAAGACCAGCAAGAGCTTTCAGGGCTGGCCCCTTCCTTGTGGGAGAAGGAGCCGGACGTTTGCCCTTTCGGAAAGAGGCTCTGCCGAGAGCGAACGCCGTGAGATGCTGAGTCTCTGGGAAAGCACAGATGCCCAGTGCTGTTGTGCCTGTGGGTAGGGTGCACGGGGACAGTGAAGACCAGCAAGAGCTTTCAGGGCTGGCCCCTTCCTTGTGGGAGAAGGAGCCGGACGTTTGCCTTTTCGGAAAGAGGCTCTGCCGAGAACGAGCGACCTGAGATATGCCGTCTGTGGTTAAGCACAGATGCCCAGTGCTGTTGTGCCTGTGGGTAGGGTGCACGGGGACAGTGAAGACCAGCAAGAGCTTTCAGGGCTGGCCCCTTCCTTGTGGGAGAAGGAGCCGGACGTTTGCCTTTTCGGAAAGAGGCTCTGCCGAGAACGAGCGCCGTGAGATGCTGAGTCTCTGGGAAAGCACAGATGCCCAGTGCTGTTGTGCCTGTGGGTAGGGTGCACGGGGACAGTGAAGACCAGCAAGAGCTTTCAGGGCTGGCCCCTTCCTTGTGGGAGAAGGAGCCGGACGTTTGCCCTTTCGGAAAGAGGCTCTGCCAAGAGCGAACGCAGTGAGATGCTGAGTCTCTGGGAAAGCACAGATGCCCAGTGCTGTTGTGCCTGAGTGTAGGGTGCACGGGGCCAGCGAAGACCAGCAAGAGCTTTCAGGGCTGGCCCCTTCCTTGTGGGAGAAGGAGCCGGACGTTTGCCTTTTCGGAAAGAGGCTCTGCCGAGAACGAGCGCCGTGAAATATGCCGTCTGTGGTTAAGCACAGATGCCCAGTGCTGTTGTGCCTGTGGGTAGGGTGCACGGGGACAGTGAAGACCAGCAAGAGCTTTCAGGGCTGGCCCCTTCCTTGTGGGAGAAGGAGCCGGACGTTTGCCTTTTCGGAAAGAGGCTCTGCCGAGAACGAGCGCCGTGAGATATGCCGTCTGTGGTTAAGCACAGATGCCCAGTGCTGTTGTGCCTGTGGGTAGGGTGCACGGGGACAGTGAAGATCAGCAAGAGCTTTCAGGGCTGGCCCCTTCCTTGTGGGAGAAGGAGCCGGACGTTTGCCTTTTCGGAAAGAGGCTCTGCCGAGAACGAGCGCCGTGAGATGCTGAGTCTCTGGGAAAGCACAGATGCCCAGTGCTGTTGTGCCTGTGGGTAGGGTGCACGGGGCCAGCGAAGACCAGCAAGAGCTTTCAGGGCTGGCCCCTTCCTTGTGGGAGAAGGAGCCGGACGTTTGCCTTTTCGGAAAGAGGCTCTGCCGAGAACGAGCGCCGTGAGATATGCCGTCTGTGGTTAAGCACAGATGCCCAGTGCTGTTGTGCCTGTGGGTAGGGTGCACGGGGACAGTGAAGACCAGCAAGAGCTTTCAGGGCTGGCCCCTTCCTTGTGGGAGAAGGAGCCGGACGTTTGCCCTTTCGGAAAGAGGCTCTGCCGAGAGCGAACGCAGTGAGATGCTGAGTCTCTGGGAAAGCACAGATGCCCAGTGCTGTTGTGCCTGTGGGTAGGGTGCACGCGGCCAGTGAAGACCAGCAAGAGCTTTCAGGGCTGGCCCCTTCCTTGTGGGAGAAGGAGCCGGACGTTTGCCTTTTCGGAAAGAGGCTCTGCCGAGAACGAGCGCCGTGAGATATGCCGTCTGTGGTTAAGCACAGATGCCCAGTGCTGTTGTGCCTGTGGGTAGGGTGCACGGGGACAGTGAAGACCAGCAAGAGCTTTCAGGGCTGGCCCCTTCCTTGTGGGAGAAGGAGCCGGACGTTTGCCTTTTCGGAAAGAGGCTCTGCCGAGAACGAGCGCCGTGAGATGCTGAGTCTCTGGGAAAGCACAGATGCCCAGTGCTGTTGTGCCTGTGGGTAGGGTGCACGGGGATAGTGAAGACCAGCAAGAGCTTTCAGGGCTGGCCCCTTCCTTGTGGGAGAAGGAGCCGGACGTTTGCCTTTTCGGAAAGAGGCTCTGCCGAGAACGAGCGCCGTGAGATATGCCGTCTGTGGTTAAGCACAGATGCCCAGTGCTGTTGTGCCTATTCATAGGGTGCACGGGGACAGTGAAGACCAGCAAGAGCTTTCAGGGCTGGCCCCTTCCTTGTGGGAGAAGGAGCCGGACGTTTGCCTTTTCGGAAAGAGGCTCTGCCGAGAACGAGCGCCGTGAGATATGCTGTCTGTGGTTAAGCACAGATGCCCAGTGCTGTTGTGCCTGTGGGTAGGGTGCACGGGGCCAGTGAAGACCAGCAAGAGCTTTCAGGGCTGGCCCCTTCCTTGTGGGAGAAGGAGCCGGACGTTTGCCCTTTCGGAAAGAGGCTCTGCCGAGAGCGAATGCAGTGAGATGCTGAGTCTCTGGGAAAGCACAGATGCCCAGTGCTGTTGTGCCTGTGGGTAGGGTGCACGGGGCCAGTGAAGACCAGCAAGAGCTTTCAGGGCTGGCCCCTTCCTTGTGGGAGAAGGAGCCGGACGTTTGCCTTTTCGGAAAGAGGCTCTGCCGAGAACGAGCGCCGTGAGATATGCCGTCTGTGGTTAAGCACAGATGCCCATTGCTGTTGTGCCTGTGGGTAGGGTGCACGGGGCCAGTGAAGACCAGCAAGAGCTTTCAGGGCTGGCCCCTTCCTTGTGGGAGAAGGAGCCGGACGTTTGCCTTTTCGGAAAGAGGCTCTGCCGAGAACGAGCGCCCTGAGATGCTGAGTCTCTGGGAAAGCACAGATGCCCAGTGCTGTTGTGCCTGTGGGTAGGGTGCACGGGGCCAGCGAAGACCAGCAAGAGCTTTCAGGGCTGGCCCCTTCCTTGTGGGAGAAGGAGCCGGACGTTTGCCTTTTCGGAAAGAGGCTCTGCCGAGAACGAGCGCCGTGAGATATGCCGTCTGTGGTTAAGCACAGATGCCCAGTGCTGTTGTGCCTGTGGGTAGGGTGCACGGGGCCAGTGAAGACCAGCAAGAGCTTTCAGGGCTGGCCCCTTCCTTGTGGGAGAAGGAGCCGGACGTTTGCCTTTTCGGAAAGAGGCTCTGCCGAGAGCGAACGCAGTGAGATCCTGAGTCTCTGGGAAAGCACAGATGCCCATTGCTGTTGTGCCTGTGGGTAGGGTGCACGGGGCCAGTGAAGACCAGCAAGAGCTTTCAGGGCTGGCCCCTTCCTTGTGGGAGAAGGAGCCGGACGTTTGCCCTTTCGGAAAGAGGCTCTGCCGAGAGCGAATGCAGTGAGATGCTGAGTCTCTGGGAAAGCACAGATGCCCAGTGCTGTTGTGCCTGTGGGTAGGGTGCACGGGGCCAGTGAAGACCAGCAAGAGCTTTCAGGGCTGGCCCCTTCCTTGTGGGAGAAGGAGCCGGACGTTTGCCTTTTCGGAAAGAGGCTCTGCCGAGAACGAGCGCCGTGAGATATGCCGTCTGTGGTTAAGCACAGATGCCCATTGCTGTTGTGCCTGTGGGTAGGGTGCACGGGGCCAGTGAAGACCAGCAAGAGCTTTCAGGGCTGGCCCCTTCCTTGTGGGAGAAGGAGCCGGACGTTTGCCTTTTCGGAAAGAGGCTCTGCCGAGAACGAGCGCCGTGAGATATGCTGTCTGTGGTTAAGCACAGATGCCCAGTGCTGTTGTGCCTGTGGGTAGGGTGCACGGGGCCAGTGAAGACCAGCAAGAGCTTTCAGGGCTGGCCCCTTCCTTGTGGGAGAAGGAGCCGGACGTTTGCCCTTTCGGAAAGAGGCTCTGCCGAGAGCGAATGCAGTGAGATGCTGAGTCTCTGGGAAAGCACAGATGCCCAGTGCTGTTGTGCCTGTGGGTAGGGTGCACGGGGCCAGTGAAGACCAGCAAGAGCTTTCAGGGCTGGCCCCTTCCTTGTGGGAGAAGGAGCCGGACGTTTGCCTTTTCGGAAAGAGGCTCTGCCGAGAACGAGCGCCGTGAGATATGCCGTCTGTGGTTAAGCACAGATGCCCATTGCTGTTGTGCCTGTGGGTAGGGTGCACGGGGCCAGTGAAGACCAGCAAGAGCTTTCAGGGCTGGCCCCTTCCTTGTGGGAGAAGGAGCCGGACGTTTGCCTTTTCGGAAAGAGGCTCTGCCGAGAACGAGCGCCCTGAGATGCTGAGTCTCTGGGAAAGCACAGATGCCCAGTGCTGTTGTGCCTGTGGGTAGGGTGCACGGGGCCAGTGAAGACCAGCAAGAGCTTTCAGGGCTGGCCCCTTCCTTGTGGGAGAAGGAGCCGGACGTTTGCCTTTTCGGAAAGAGGCTCTGCCGAGAACGAGCGCCGTGAGATATGCCGTCTGTGGTTAAGCACAGATGCCCAGTGCTGTTGTGCCTATTCATAGGGTGCACGGGGCCAGCGAAGACCAGCAAGAGCTTTCAGGGCTGGCCCCTTCCTTGTGGGAGAAGGAGCCGGACGTTTGCCTTTTCGGAAAGAGGCTCTGCCGAGAACGAGCGCCGTGAGATATGCCGTCTGTGGTTAAGCACAGATGCCCAGTGCTGTTGTGCCTGTGGGTAGGGTGCACGGGGATAGTGAAGACCAGCAAGAGCTTTCAGGGCTGGCCCCTTCCTTGTGGGAGAAGGAGCCGGACGTTTGCCTTTTCGGAAAGAGGCTCTGCCGAGAACGAGCGCCGTGAGATATGCCGTCTGTGGTTAAGCACAGATGCCCAGTGCTGTTGTGCCTATTCATAGGGTGCACGGGGACAGTGAAGACCAGCAAGAGCTTTCAGGGCTGGCCCCTTCCTTGTGGGAGAAGGAGCCGGACGTTTGCCTTTTCGGAAAGAGGCTCTGCCGAGAACGAGCGCCGTGAGATGCTGAGTCTCTGGGAAAGCACAGATGCCCAGTGCTGTTGTGCCTGTGGGTAGGGTGCACGGGGATAGTGAAGACCAGCAAGAGCTTTCAGGGCTGGCCCCTTCCTTGTGGGAGAAGGAGCCAGACGTTTGCCTTTTCGGAAAGAGGCTCTGCCGAGAACGAGCGCCGTGACATATGCCGTCTGTGGTTAAGCACAGATGCCCAGTGCTGTTGTGCCTGTGGGTAGGGTGCACGGGGACAGTGAAGACCAGCAAGAGCTTTCAGGGCTGGCCCCTTCCTTGTGGGAGAAGGAGCCGGACGTTTGCCTTTTCGGAAAGAGGCTCTGCCGAGAACGAGCGCCGTGACATATGCCGTCTGTGGTTAAGCACAGATGCCCAGTGCTGTTGTGCCTGTGGGTAGGGTGCACGGGGACAGTGAAGATCAGCAAGAGCTTTCAGGGCTGGCCCCTTCCTTGTGGGAGAAGGAGCCGGACGTTTGCCTTTTCGGAAAGAGGCTCTGCCGAGAACGAGCGCCGTGAGATGCTGAGTCTCTGGGAAAGCACAGATGCCCATTGCTGTTGTGCCTGTGGGTAGGGTGCACGGGGCCAGCGAAGACCAGCAAGAGCTTTCAGGGCTGGCCCCTTCCTTGTGGGAGAAGGAGCCGGACGTTTGCCTTTTCGGAAAGAGGCTCTGCCGAGAACGAGCGCCGTGAGATATGCCGTCTGTGGTTAAGCACAGATGCCCAGTGCTGTTGTGCCTATTCATAGGGTGCACGGGGACAGTGAAGACCAGCAAGAGCTTTCAGGGCTGGCCCCTTCCTTGTGGGAGAAGGAGCCGGACGTTTGCCTTTTCGGAAAGAGGCTCTGCCGAGAACGAGCGCCGTGAGATATGCCGTCTGTGGTTAAGCACAGATGCCCAGTGCTGTTGTGCCTGTGGGTAGGGTGCACGGGGATAGTGAAGACCAGCAAGAGCTTTCAGGGCTGGCCCCTTCCTTGTGGGAGAAGGAGCCGGACGTTTGCCTTTTCGGAAAGAGGCTCTGCCGAGAGCGAATGCAGTGAGATGCTGAGTCTCTGGGAAAGCACAGATGCCCAGTGCTGTTGTGCCTGTGGGTAGGGTGCACGGGGCCAGTGAAGACCAGCAAGAGCTTTCAGGGCTGGCCCCTTCCTTGTGGGAGAAGGAGCCGGACGTTTGCCTTTTCGGAAAGAGGCTCTGCCGAGAACGAGCGCCGTGAGATATGCCGTCTGTGGTTAAGCACAGATGCCCAGTGCTGTTGTGCCTATTCATAGGGTGCACGGGGACAGTGAAGACCAGCAAGAGCTTTCAGGGCTGGCCCCTTCCTTGTGGGAGAAGGAGCCGGACGTTTGCCTTTTCGGAAAGAGGCTCTGCCGAGAACGAGCGCCGTGAGATGCTGAGTCTCTGGGAAAGCACAGATGCCCAGTGCTGTTGTGCCTGTGGGTAGGGTGCACGGGGATAGTGAAGACCAGCAAGAGCTTTCAGGGCTGGCCCCTTCCTTGTGGGAGAAGGAGCTGGACGTTTGCCTTTTCGGAAAGAGGCTCTGCCGAGAGCGAACGCCGTGAGATATGCCGTCTGTGGTTAAGCACAGATGCCCAGTGCTGTTGTGCCTGTGGGTAGGGTGCACGGGGCCAGTGAAGACCAGCAAGAGCTTTCAGGGCTGGCCCCTTCCTTGTGGGAGAAGGAGCCGGACGTTTGCCTTTTCGGAAAGAGGCTCTGCCGAGAACGAGCGCCGTGAGATATGCCGTCTGTGGTTAAGCACAGATGCCCATTGCTGTTGTGCCTGTGGGTAGGGTGCACGGGGCCAGTGAAGACCAGCAAGAGCTTTCAGGGCTGGCCCCTTCCTTGTGGGAGAAGGAGCCGGACGTTTGCCTTTTCGGAAAGAGGCTCTGCCGAGAACGAGCGCCCTGAGATGCTGAGTCTCTGGGAAAGCACAGATGCCCAGTGCTGTTGTGCCTGTGGGTAGGGTGCACGGGGCCAGTGAAGACCAGCAAGAGCTTTCAGGGCTGGCCCCTTCCTTGTGGGAGAAGGAGCCGGACGTTTGCCTTTTCGGAAAGAGGCTCTGCCGAGAACGAGCGCCGTGAGATATGCCGTCTGTGGTTAAGCACAGATGCCCAGTGCTGTTGTGCCTATTCATAGGGTGCACAGGGCCAGCGAAGACCAGCAAGAGCTTTCAGGGCTGGCCCCTTCCTTGTGGGAGAAGGAGCCGGACGTTTGCCTTTTCGGAAAGAGGCTCTGCCGAGAACGAGCGCCGTGAGATATGCCGTCTGTGGTTAAGCACAGATGCCCAGTGCTGTTGTGCCTGTGGGTAGGGTGCACGGGGATAGTGAAGACCAGCAAGAGCTTTCAGGGCTGGCCCCTTCCTTGTGGGAGAAGGAGCCGGACGTTTGCCTTTTCGGAAAGAGGCTCTGCCGAGAGCGAATGCAGTGAGATGCTGAGTCTCTGGGAAAGCACAGATGCCCAGTGCTGTTGTGCCTGTGGGTAGGGTGCACGGGGCCAGTGAAGACCAGCAAGAGCTTTCAGGGCTGGCCCCTTCCTTGTGGGAGAAGGAGCCGGACGTTTGCCTTTTCGGAAAGAGGCTCTGCCGAGAACGAGCGCCGTGAGATATGCCGTCTGTGGTTAAGCACAGATGCCCAGTGCTGTTGTGCCTATTCATAGGGTGCACGGGGACAGTGAAGACCAGCAAGAGCTTTCAGGGCTGGCCCCTTCCTTGTGGGAGAAGGAGCCGGACGTTTGCCTTTTCGGAAAGAGGCTCTACCGAGAACGAGCGCCGTGAGATGCTGAGTCTCTGGGAAAGCACAGATGCCCAGTGCTGTTGTGCCTGTGGGTAGGGTGCACGGGGATAGTGAAGACCAGCAAGAGCTTTCAGGGCTGGCCCCTTCCTTGTGGGAGAAGGAGCCAGACGTTTGCCTTTTCGGAAAGAGGCTCTGCCGAGAACGAGCGCCGTGAGATATGCCGTCTGTGGTTAAGCACAGATGCCCAGTGCTGTTGTGCCTGTGGGTAGGGTGCACGGGGCCAGTGAAGACCAGCAAGAGCTTTCAGGGCTGGCCCCTTCCTTGTGGGAGAAGGAGCCGGACGTTTGCCTTTTCGGAAAGAGGCTCTGCCGAGAACGAGCGCCGTGAGATGCTGAGTCTCTGGGAAAGCACAGATGCCCAGTCCTGTTGTGCCTGTGGGTAGGGTGCACGGGGACAGTGAAGACCAGCAAGAGCTTTCAGGGCTGGCCCCTTCCTTGTGGGAGAAGGAGCCGGACGTTTGCCTTTTCGGAAAGAGGCTCTGCCGAGAACGAGCGCCGTGAGATATGCCGTCTGTGGTTAAGCACAGATGCCCAGTGCTGTTGTGCCTGTGGGTAGGGTGCACGGGGACAGTGAAGACCAGCAAGAGCTTTCAGGGCTGGCCCCTTCCTTGTGGGAGAAGGAGCCAGACGTTTGCCTTTTCGGAAAGAGGCTCTGCCGAGAACGAGCGCCGTGAGATATGCTGTCTGTGGTTAAGCACAGATGCCCAGTGCTGTTGTGCCTGTGGGTAGGGTGCACGGGGCCAGTGAAGACCAGCAAGAGCTTTCAGGGCTGGCCCCTTCCTTGTGGGAGAAGGAGCCGGACGTTTGCCTTTTCGGAAAGAGGCTCTGCCGAGAACGAGCGCCGTGAGATATGCCGTCTGTGGTTAAGCACAGATGCCCATTGCTGTTGTGCCTGTGGGTAGGGTGCACGGGGCCAGTGAAGACCAGCAAGAGCTTTCAGGGCTGGCCCCTTCCTTGTGGGAGAAGGAGCCGGACGTTTGCCTTTTCGGAAAGAGGCTCTGCCGAGAACGAGCGCCGTGAGATATGCCGTCTGTGGTTAAGCACAGATGCCCAGTGCTGTTGTGCCTGTGGGTAGGGTGCACGGGGACAGTGAAGATCAGCAAGAGCTTTCAGGGCTGGCCCCTTCCTTGTGGGAGAAGGAGCCGGACGTTTGCCTTTTCGGAAAGAGGCTCTGCCGAGAACGAGCGCCGTGAGATGCTGAGTCTCTGGGAAAGCACAGATGCCCATTGCTGTTGTGCCTGTGGGTAGGGTGCACGGGGCCAGCGAAGACCAGCAAGAGCTTTCAGGGCTGGCCCCTTCCTTGTGGGAGAAGGAGCCGGACGTTTGCCTTTTCGGAAAGAGGCTCTGCCGAGAACGAGCGCCGTGAGATATGCCGTCTGTGGTTAAGCACAGATGCCCAGTGCTGTTGTGCCTGTGGGTAGGGTGCACGGGGACAGTGAAGACCAGCAAGAGCTTTCAGGGCTGGCCCCTTCCTTGTGGGAGAAGGAGCCAGACGTTTGCCTTTTCGGAAAGAGGCTCTGCCGAGAACGAGCGCCGTGAGATATGCTGTCTGTGGTTAAGCACAGATGCCCAGTGCTGTTGTGCCTGTGGGTAGGGTGCACGCGGCCAGTGAAGACCAGCAAGAGCTTTCAGGGCTGGCCCCTTCCTTGTGGGAGAAGGAGCCGGACGTTTGCCTTTTCGGAAAGAGGCTCTGCCGAGAACGAGCGCCGTGAGATGCTGAGTCTCTGGGAAAGCACAGATGCCCAGTGCTGTTGTGCCTGTGGGTAGGGTGCACGGGGATAGTGAAGACCAGCAAGAGCTTTCAGGGCTGGCCCCTTCCTTGTGGGAGAAGGAGCCAGACGTTTGCCTTTTCGGAAAGAGGCTCTGCCGAGAACGAGCGCCGTGAGATATGCCGTCTGTGGTTAAGCACAGATGCCCAGTGCTGTTGTGCCTGTGGGTAGGGTGCACGGGGCCAGTGAAGACCAGCAAGAGCTTTCAGGGCTGGCCCCTTCCTTGTGGGAGAAGGAGCCGGACGTTTGCCTTTTCGGAAAGAGGCTCTGCCGAGAACGAGCGCCGTGAGATGCTGATTCTCTGGGAAAGCACAGATGCCCATTGCTGTTGTGCCTGTGGGTAGGGTGCACGGGGACAGTGAAGACCAGCAAGAGCTTTCAGGGCTGGCCCCTTCCTTGTGGGAGAAGGAGCCGGACGTTTGCCTTTTCGGAAAGAGGCTCTGCCGAGAGCGAACGCCGTGAGATATGCCGTCTGTGGTTAAGCACAGATGCCCAGTGCTGTTGTGCCTATTCATAGGGTGCACGTGGACAGTGAAGACCAGCAAGAGCTTTCAGGGCTGGCCCCTTCCTTGTGGGAGAAGGAGCCGGACGTTTGCCTTTTCGGAAAGAGGCTCTGCCGAGAACGAACGCAGTGAGATGCTGAGTCTCTGGGAAAGCACAGATGCCCAGTGCTGTTGTGCCTGTGGGTAGGGTGCACGGGGCCAGTGAAGACCAGCAAGAGCTTTCAGGGCTGGCCCCTTCCTTGTGGGAGAAGGAGCCGGACGTTTGCCTTTTCGGAAAGAGGCTCTGCCGAGAACGAGCGCCGTGAGATGCTGAGTCTCTGGGAAAGCACAGATGCCCAGTGCTGTTGTGCCTGTGGGTAGGGTGCACGGGGCCAGTGAAGACCAGCAAGAGCTTTCAGGGCTGGCCCCTTCCTTGTGGGAGAAGGAGGCGGACGTTTGCCTTTTCGGAAAGAGGCTCTGCCGAGAGCGAACGCCGTGAGATATGCCGTCTGTGGTTAAGCACAGATGCCCAGTGCTGTTGTGCCTATGCATAGGGTGCACGGGGACAGTGAAGACCAGCAAGAGCTTTCAGGGCTGGCCCCTTCCTTGTGGGAGAAGGAGCCGGACGTTTGCCTTTTCGGAAAGAGGCTCTGCCGAGAACGAGCGCCGTGAGATATGCCGTCTGTGGTTAAGCACAGATGCCCAGTGCTGTTGTGCCTGTGGGTAGGGTGCACGGGGCCAGTGAAGACCAGCAAGAGCTTTCAGGGCTGGCCCCTTCCTTGTGGGAGAAGGAGCCGGACGTTTGCCTTTTCGGAAAGAGGCTCTGCCGAGAACGAGCGCCGTGAGATGCTGAGTCTCTGGGAAAGCACAGATGCCCAGTGCTGTTGTGCCTGTGGGTAGGGTGCACGGGGCCAGCGAAGACCAGCAAGAGCTTTCAGGGCTGGCCCCTTCCTGGTGGGAGAAGGAGACGGACGTTTGCCTTTTCGGAAAGAGGCTCTGCCGAGAGTGAACGCCGTGAGATATGCCGTCTGTGGTTAAGCACAGATGCCCAGTGCTGTTGTGCCTGTGGGTAGGGTGCACGGGGCCAGTGAAGACCAGCAAGAGCTTTCAGGGCTGGCCCCTTCCTTGTGGGAGAAGGAGCCGGACGTTTGCCTTTTCGGAAAGAGGCTCTGCCGAGAGCGAACGCAGTGAGATGCTGAGTCTCTGGGAAAGCACAGATGCCCAGTGCTGTTGTGCCTGTGGGTAGGGTGCACGGGGCCAGTGAAGACCAGCAAGAGCTTTCAGGGCTGGCCCCTTCCTTGTGGGAGAAGGAGCCGGACGTTTGCCTTTTCGGAAAGAGGCTCTGCCGAGAGCGAACGCCGTGAGATATGCCGTCTGTGGTTAAGCACAGATGCCCAGTGCTGTTGTGCCTATGCATAGGGTGCACGGGGACAGTGAAGACCAGCAAGAGCTTTCAGGGCTGGCCCCTTCCTTGTGGGAGAAGGAGCCGGACGTTTGCCTTTTCGGAAAGAGGCTCTGCCGAGAACGAGCGCCGTGAGATGCTGAGTCTCTGGGAAAGCACAGATGCCCAGTGCTGTTGTGCCTGTGGGTAGGGTGCACGGGGCCAGTGAAGACCAGCAAGAGCTTTCAGGGCTGGCCCCTTCCTTGTGGGAGAAGGAGGCGGACGTTTGCCTTTTCGGAAAGAGGCTCTGCCGAGAGCGAACGCCGTGAGATATGCCGTCTGTGGTTAAGCACAGATGCCCAGTGCTGTTGTGCCTGTGGGTAGGGTGCACGGGGCCAGTGAAGACCAGCAAGAGCTTTCAGGGCTGGCCCCTTCCTTGTGGGAGAAGGAGCCGGACGTTTGCCTTTTCGGAAAGAGGCTCTGCCGAGAACGAGCGCCGTGAGATGCTGAGTCTCTGGGAAAGCACAGATGCCCAGTGCTGTTGTGCCTGTGGGTAGGGTGCACGGGGCCAGCGAAGACCAGCAAGAGCTTTCAGGGCTGGCCCCTTCCTTGTGGGAGAAGGAGGCGGACGTTTGCCTTTTCGGAAAGAGGCTCTGCCGAGAGTGAACGCCGTGAGATATGCCGTCTGTGGTTAAGCACAGATGCCCAGTGCTGTTGTGCCTGTGGGTAGGGTGCACGGGGCCAGTGAAGACCAGCAAGAGCTTTCAGGGCTGGCCCCTTCCTTGTGGGAGAAGGAGCCGGACGTTTGCCTTTTCGGAAAGAGGCTCTGCCGAGAGCGAACGCAGTGAGATGCTGAGTCTCTGGGAAAGCACAGATGCCCAGTGCTGTTGTGCCTGTGGGTAGGGTGCACGGGGCCAGTGAAGACCAGCAAGAGCTTTCAGGGCTGGCCCCTTCCTTGTGGGAGAAGGAGGCGGACGTTTGCCTTTTCGGAAAGAGGCTCTGCCGAGAGCGAACGCCGTGAGATATGCCGTCTGTGGTTAAGCACAGATGCCCATTGCTGTTGTGCCTGTGGGTAGGGTGCACGGGGACAGTGAAGACCAGCAAGAGCTTTCAGGGCTGGCCCCTTCCTTGTGGGAGAAGGAGCCGGACGTTTGCCTTTTCGGAAAGAGGCTCTGCCGAGAACGAGCGCCGTGAGATATGCCGTCTGTGGTTAAGCACAGATGCCCAGTGCTGTTGTGCCTGTGGGTAGGGTGCACGGGGCCAGTGAAGACCAGCAAGAGCTTTCAGGGCTGGCCCCTTCCTTGTGGGAGAAGGAGCCGGACGTTTGCCTTTTCGGAAAGAGGCTCTGCCGAGAACGAGCGCCGTGAGATGCTGAGTCTCTGGGAAAGCACAGATGCCCAGTGCTGTTGTGCCTGTGGGTAGGGTGCACGGGGCCAGCGAAGACCAGCAAGAGCTTTCAGGGCTGGCCCCTTCCTTGTGGGAGAAGGAGACGGACGTTTGCCTTTTCGGAAAGAGGCTCTGCCGAGAGTGAACGCCGTGAGATATGCCGTCTGTGGTTAAGCACAGATGCCCAGTGCTGTTGTGCCTGTGGGTAGGGTGCACGGGGACAGTGAAGACCAGCAAGAGCTTTCAGGGCTGGCCCCTTCCTTGTGGGAGAAGGAGCCAGACGTTTGCCTTTTCGGAAAGAGGCTCTGCCGAGAACGAGCGCCGTGAGATATGCTGTCTGTGGTTAAGCACAGATGCCCAGTGCTGTTGTGCCTGTGGGTAGGGTGCACGCGGCCAGTGAAGACCAGCAAGAGCTTTCAGGGCTGGCCCCTTCCTTGTGGGAGAAGGAGCCGGACGTTTGCCTTTTCGGAAAGAGGCTCTGCCGAGAACGAGCGCCGTGAGATGCTGAGTCTCTGGGAAAGCACAGATGCCCAGTGCTGTTGTGCCTGTGGGTAGGGTGCACGGGGATAGTGAAGACCAGCAAGAGCTTTCAGGGCTGGCCCCTTCCTTGTGGGAGAAGGAGCCGGACGTTTGCCTTTTCGGAAAGAGGCTCTGCCGAGAACGAGCGCCGTGAGATATGCCGTCTGTGGTTAAGCACAGATGCCCAGTGCTGTTGTGCCTGTGGGTAGGGTGCACGGGGCCAGTGAAGACCAGCAAGAGCTTTCAGGGCTGGCCCCTTCCTTGTGGGAGAAGGAGCCGGACGTTTGCCTTTTCGGAAAGAGGCTCTGCCGAGAACGAGCGCCGTGAGATGCTGATACTCTGGGAAAGCACAGATGCCCATTGCTGTTGTGCCTATGCATAGGGTGCACGGGGCCAGTGAAGACCAGCAAGAGCTTTCAGGGCTGGCCCCTTCCTTGTGGGAGAAGGAGCCGGACGTTTGCCTTTTCGGAAAGAGGCTCTGCCGAGAACGAGCGCCGTGAGATGCTGAGTCTCTGGGAAAGCACAGATGCCCAGTGCTGTTGTGCCTGTGGGTAGGGTGCACGGGGCCAGTGAAGACCAGCAAGAGCTTTCAGGGCTGGCCCCTTCCTTGTGGGAGAAGGAGCCGGACGTTTGCCTTTTCGGAAAGAGGCTCTGCCGAGAGCGAACGCCGTGAGATATGCCGTCTGTGGTTAAGCACAGATGCCCAGTGCTGTTGTGCCTATGCATAGGGTGCACGGGGCCAGTGAAGACCAGCAAGAGCTTTCAGGGCTGGCCCCTTCCTTGTGGGAGAAGGAGCCGGACGTTTGCCTTTTCGGAAAGAGGCTCTGCCGAGAACGAGCGCCGTGAGATGCTGAGTCTCTGGGAAAGCACAGATGCCCAGTGCTGTTGTGCCTGTGGGTAGGGTGCACGGGGCCAGTGAAGACCAGCAAGAGCTTTCAGGGCTGGCCCCTTCCTTGTGGGAGAAGGAGGCGGACGTTTGCCTTTTCGGAAAGAGGCTCTGCCGAGAGCGAACGCCGTGAGATATGCCGTCTGTGGTTAAGCACAGATGCCCAGTGCTGTTGTGCCTGTGGGTAGGGTGCACGGGGCCAGCGAAGACCAGCAAGAGCTTTCAGGGCTGGCCCCTTCCTTGTGGGAGAAGGAGACGGACGTTTGCCTTTTCGGAAAGAGGCTCTGCCGAGAGTGAACGCCGTGAGATATGCCGTCTGTGGTTAAGCACAGATGCCCAGTGCTGTTGTGCCTGTGGGTAGGGTGCACGGGGCCAGTGAAGACCAGCAAGAGCTTTCAGGGCTGGCCCCTTCCTTGTGGGAGAAGGAGCCGGACGTTTGCCTTTTCGGAAAGAGGCTCTGCCGAGAACGAGCGCCGTGAGATGCTGAGTCTCTGGGAAAGCACAGATGCCCAGTGCTGTTGTGCCTGTGGGTAGGGTGCACGGGGCCAGCGAAGACCAGCAAGAGCTTTCAGGGCTGGCCCCTTCCTTGTGGGAGAAGGAGCCGGACGTTTGCCTTTTCGGAAAGAGGCTCTGCCGAGAGTGAACGCCGTGAGATATGCCGTCTGTGGTTAAGCACAGATGCCCAGTGCTGTTGTGCCTGTGGGTAGGGTGCACGGGGCCAGTGAAGACCAGCAAGAGCTTTCAGGGCTGGCCCCTTCCTTGTGGGAGAAGGAGCCGGACGTTTGCCTTTTCGGAAAGAGGCTCTGCCGAGAGCGAACGCAGTGAGATGCTGAGTCTCTGGGAAAGCACAGATGCCCAGTGCTGTTGTGCCTGTGGGTAGGGTGCACGGGGACAGTGAAGACCAGCAAGAGCTTTCAGGGCTGGCCCCTTCCTTGTGGGAGAAGGAGGCGGACGTTTGCCTTTTCGGAAAGAGGCTCTGCCGAGAGCGAACGCCGTGAGATATGCCGTCTGTGGTTAAGCACAGATGCCCATTGCTGTTGTGCCTGTGGGTAGGGTGCACGGGGCCAGTGAAGACCAGCAAGAGCTTTCAGGGCTGGCCCCTTCCTTGTGGGAGAAGGAGCCGGACGTTTGCCTTTTCGGAAAGAGGCTCTGCCGAGAACGAGCGCCGTGAGATGCTGAGTCTCTGGGAAAGCACAGATGCCCAGTGCTGTTGTGCCTGTGGGTAGGGTGCACGGGGCCAGCGAAGACCAGCAAGAGCTTTCAGGGCTGGCCCCTTCCTTGTGGGAGAAGGAGACGGACGTTTGCCTTTTCGGAAAGAGGCTCTGCCGAGAACGAGCGCCGTGAGATATGCCGTCTGTGGTTAAGCACAGATGCCCAGTGCTGTTGTGCCTGTGGGTAGGGTGCACGGGGCCAGTGAAGACCAGCAAGAGCTTTCAGGGCTGGCCCCTTCCTTGTGGGAGAAGGAGCCGGACGTTTGCCTTTTCGGAAAGAGGCTCTGCCGAGAACGAGCGCCGTGAGATGCTGAGTCTCTGGGAAAGCACAGATGCCCAGTGCTGTTGTGCCTGTGGGTAGGGTGCACGGGGCCAGTGAAGACCAGCAAGAGCTTTCAGGGCTGGCCCCTTCCTTGTGGGAGAAGGAGCCGGACGTTTGCCTTTTCGGAAAGAGGCTCTGCCGAGAACGAGCGCCGTGAGATATGCCGTCTGTGGTTAAGCACAGATGCCCAGTGCTGTTGTGCCTGTGGGTAGGGTGCACGGGGCCAGTGAAGACCAGCAAGAGCTTTCAGGGCTGGCCCCTTCCTTGTGGGAGAAGGAGCCGGACGTTTGCCTTTTCGGAAAGAGGCTCTGCCGAGAACGAGCGCCGTGAGATGCTGAGTCTCTGGGAAAGCACAGATGCCCAGTGCTGTTGTGCCTGTGGGTAGGGTGCACGGGGCCAGCGAAGACCAGCAAGAGCTTTCAGGGCTGGCCCCTTCCTTGTGGGAGAAGGAGCCGGACGTTTGCCTTTTCGGAAAGAGGCTCTGCCGAGAGTGAACGCCGTGAGATATGCCGTCTGTGGTTAAGCACAGATGCCCAGTGCTGTTGTGCCTGTGGGTAGGGTGCACGGGGCCAGTGAAGACCAGCAAGAGCTTTCAGGGCTGGCCCCTTCCTTGTGGGAGAAGGAGCCGGACGTTTGCCTTTTCGGAAAGAGGCTCTGCCGAGAGCGAACGCAGTGAGATGCTGAGTCTCTGGGAAAGCACAGATGCCCAGTGCTGTTGTGCCTGTGGGTAGGGTGCACGGGGCCAGTGAAGACCAGCAAGAGCTTTCAGGGCTGGCCCCTTCCTTGTGGGAGAAGGAGCCGGACGTTTGCCTTTTCGGAAAGAGGCTCTGCCGAGAGCGAACGCCGTGAGATATGCCGTCTGTGGTTAAGCACAGATGCCCATTGCTGTTGTGCCTGTGGGTAGGGTGCACGGGGCCAGTGAAGACCAGCAAGAGCTTTCAGGGCTGGCCCCTTCCTTGTGGGAGAAGGAGCCGGACGTTTGCCTTTTCGGAAAGAGGCTCTGCCGAGAACGAGCGCCGTGAGATGCTGAGTCTCTGGGAAAGCACAGATGCCCAGTGCTGTTGTGCCTGTGGGTAGGGTGCACGGGGCCAGCGAAGACCAGCAAGAGCTTTCAGGGCTGGCCCCTTCCTTGTGGGAGAAGGAGACGGACGTTTGCCTTTTCGGAAAGAGGCTCTGCCGAGAGTGAACGCCGTGAGATATGCCGTCTGTGGTTAAGCACAGATGCCCAGTGCTGTTGTGCCTGTGGGTAGGGTGCACGGGGACAGTGAAGACCAGCAAGAGCTTTCAGGGCTGGCCCCTTCCTTGTGGGAGAAGGAGCCGGACGTTTGCCTTTTCGGAAAGAGGCTCTGCCGAGAACGAGCGCCGTGAGATGCTGAGTCTCTGGGAAAGCACAGATGCCCAGTGCTGTTGTGCCTGTGGGTAGGGTGCACGGGGCCAGTGAAGACCAGCAAGAGCTTTCAGGGCTGGCCCCTTCCTTGTGGGAGAAGGAGCCGGACGTTTGCCTTTTCGGAAAGAGGCTCTGCCGAGAACGAGCGCCGTGAGATATGCCGTCTGTGGTTAAGCACAGATGCCCAGTGCTGTTCTGCCTGTGGGTAGGGTGCACGGGGCCAGTGAAGACCAGCAAGAGCTTTCAGGGCTGGCCCCTTCCTTGTGGGAGAAGGAGCCGGACGTTTGCCTTTTCGGAAAGAGGCTCTGCCAAGAGCGAACGCAGTGAGATGCTGAGTCTCTGGGAAAGCACAGATGCCCAGTGCTGTTGTGCCTGTGGGTAGGGTGCACGCGGCCAGTGAAGACCAGCAAGAGCTTTCAGGGCTGGCCCCTTCCTTGTGGGAGAAGGAGGCGGACGTTTGCCTTTTCGGAAAGAGGCTCTGCCGAGAGTGAACGCCGTGAGATATGCCGTCTGTGGTTAAGCACAGATGCCCAGTGCTGTTGTGCCTATTCATAGGGTGCACGGGGCCAGTGAAGACCAGCAAGAGCTTTCAGGGCTGGCCCCTTCCTTGTGGGAGAAGGAGCCGGACGTTTGCCTTTTCGGAAAGAGGCTCTGCCGAGAACGAGCGCCGTGAGATGCTGAGTTTCTGGGAAAGCACAGATGCCCAGTGCTGTTGTGCCTGTGGGTAGGGTGCACGCGGCCAGTGAAGACCAGCAAGAGCTTTCAGGGCTGGCCCCTTCCTTGTGGGAGAAGGAGCCGGACGTTTGCCTTTTCGGAAAGAGGCTCTGCCGAGAGTGAACGCCGTGAGATATGCCGTCTGTGGTTAAGCACAGATGCCCAGTGCTGTTGTGCCTGTGGGTAGGGTGCACGGGGCCAGCGAAGACCAGCAAGAGCTTTCAGGGCTGGCCCCTTCCTTGTGGGAGAAGGAGCCGGACGTTTGCCTTTTCGGAAAGAGGCTCTGCCGAGAACGAGCGCCGTGAGATTCTGAGTCTCTGGTTAAGCACAGATGCCCAGTGCTGTTGTGCCTGTGGGTAGGGTGCACGGGGCCAGTGAAGACCAGCAAGAGCTTTCAGGGCTGGCCCCTTCCTTGTGGGAGAAGGAGCCAGACGTTTGCCTTTTCGGAAAGAGGCTCTGCCGAGAACGAGCGCCGTGAGATATGCCGTCTGTGGTTAAGCACAGATGCCCAGTGCTGTTGTGCCTGTGGGTAGGGTGCACGGGGCCAGTGAAGACCAGCAAGAGCTTTCAGGGCTGGCCCCTTCCTTGTGGGAGAAGGAGGCGGACGTTTGCCTTTTCGGAAAGAGGCTCTGCCGAGAACGAGCGCCGTGAGATGCTGATTCTCTGGGAAAGCACAGATGCCCAGTGCTGTTGTGCCTGTGGGTAGGGTGCACGGGGACAGTGAAGACCAGCAAGAGCTTTCAGGGCTGGCCCCTTCCTTGTGGGAGAAGGAGCCGGACGTTTGCCTTTTCGGAAAGAGGCTCTGCCGAGAGTGAACGCCGTGAGATATGCCGTCTGTGGTTAAGCACAGATGCCCAGTGCTGTTGTGCCTGTGGGTAGGGTGCACGGGGATAGTGAAGACCAGCAAGAGCTTTCAGGGCTGGCCCCTTCCTTGTGGGAGAAGGAGCCGGACGTTTGCCTTTTCGGAAAGAGGCTCTGCCGAGAACGAGCGCCGTGAGATGCTGAGTCTCTGGGAAAGCACAGATGCCCAGTGCTGTTGTGCCTGTGGGTAGGGTGCACGGGGCCAGCGAAGACCAGCAAGAGCTTTCAGGGCTGGCCCCTTCCTTGTGGGAGAAGGAGACGGACGTTTGCCTTTTCGGAAAGAGGCTCTGCCGAGAGTGAACGCCGTGAGATATGCCGTCTGTGGTTAAGCACAGATGCCCAGTGCTGTTGTGCCTGTGGGTAGGGTGCACGGGGACAGTGAAGACCAGCAAGAGCTTTCAGGGCTGGCCCCTTCCTTGTGGGAGAAGGAGCCGGACGTTTGCCTTTTCGGAAAGAGGCTCTGCCGAGAACGAGCGCCGTGAGATGCTGAGTCTCTGGGAAAGCACAGATGCCCAGTGCTGTTGTGCCTGTGGGTAGGGTGCACGGGGCCAGTGAAGACCAGCAAGAGCTTTCAGGGCTGGCCCCTTCCTTGTGGGAGAAGGAGCCGGACGTTTGCCTTTTCGGAAAGAGGCTCTGCCGAGAACGAGCGCCGTGAGATATGCCGTCTGTGGTTAAGCACAGATGCCCAGTGCTGTTCTGCCTGTGGGTAGGGTGCACGGGGCCAGTGAAGACCAGCAAGAGCTTTCAGGGCTGGCCCCTTCCTTGTGGGAGAAGGAGCCGGACGTTTGCCTTTTCGGAAAGAGGCTCTGCCAAGAGCGAACGCAGTGAGATGCTGAGTCTCTGGGAAAGCACAGATGCCCAGTGCTGTTGTGCCTGTGGGTAGGGTGCACGCGGCCAGTGAAGACCAGCAAGAGCTTTCAGGGCTGGCCCCTTCCTTGTGGGAGAAGGAGGCGGACGTTTGCCTTTTCGGAAAGAGGCTCTGCCGAGAGTGAACGCCGTGAGATATGCCGTCTGTGGTTAAGCACAGATGCCCAGTGCTGTTGTGCCTATTCATAGGGTGCACGGGGCCAGTGAAGACCAGCAAGAGCTTTCAGGGCTGGCCCCTTCCTTGTGGGAGAAGGAGCCGGACGTTTGCCTTTTCGGAAAGAGGCTCTGCCGAGAACGAGCGCCGTGAGATGCTGAGTTTCTGGGAAAGCACAGATGCCCAGTGCTGTTGTGCCTGTGGGTAGGGTGCACGCGGCCAGTGAAGACCAGCAAGAGCTTTCAGGGCTGGCCCCTTCCTTGTGGGAGAAGGAGCCGGACGTTTGCCTTTTCGGAAAGAGGCTCTGCCGAGAGTGAACGCCGTGAGATATGCCGTCTGTGGTTAAGCACAGATGCCCAGTGCTGTTGTGCCTGTGGGTAGGGTGCACGGGGCCAGCGAAGACCAGCAAGAGCTTTCAGGGCTGGCCCCTTCCTTGTGGGAGAAGGAGCCGGACGTTTGCCTTTTCGGAAAGAGGCTCTGCCGAGAACGAGCGCCGTGAGATTCTGAGTCTCTGGTTAAGCACAGATGCCCAGTGCTGTTGTGCCTGTGGGTAGGGTGCACGGGGCCAGTGAAGACCAGCAAGAGCTTTCAGGGCTGGCCCCTTCCTTGTGGGAGAAGGAGCCAGACGTTTGCCTTTTCGGAAAGAGGCTCTGCCGAGAACGAGCGCCGTGAGATATGCCGTCTGTGGTTAAGCACAGATGCCCAGTGCTGTTGTGCCTGTGGGTAGGGTGCACGGGGCCAGTGAAGACCAGCAAGAGCTTTCAGGGCTGGCCCCTTCCTTGTGGGAGAAGGAGGCGGACGTTTGCCTTTTCGGAAAGAGGCTCTGCCGAGAACGAGCGCCGTGAGATGCTGATTCTCTGGGAAAGCACAGATGCCCAGTGCTGTTGTGCCTGTGGGTAGGGTGCACGGGGACAGTGAAGACCAGCAAGAGCTTTCAGGGCTGGCCCCTTCCTTGTGGGAGAAGGAGCCGGACGTTTGCCTTTTCGGAAAGAGGCTCTGCCGAGAGTGAACGCCGTGAGATATGCCGTCTGTGGTTAAGCACAGATGCCCAGTGCTGTTGTGCCTGTGGGTAGGGTGCACGGGGATAGTGAAGACCAGCAAGAGCTTTCAGGGCTGGCCCCTTCCTTGTGGGAGAAGGAGCCGGACGTTTGCCTTTTCGGAAAGAGGCTCTGCCGAGAGCGAACGCAGTGAGATGCTGAGTCTCTGGGAAAGCACAGATGCCCAGTGCTGTTGTGCCTGTGGGTAGGGTGCACGGGGACAGTGAAGACCAGCAAGAGCTTTCAGGGCTGGCCCCTTCCTTGTGGGAGAAGGAGCCGGACGTTTGCCTTTTCGGAAAGAGGCTCTGCCGAGAACGAGCGCCGTGAGATGCTGAGTCTCTGGGAAAGCACAGATGCCCAGTGCTGTTGTGCCTGTGGGTAGGGTGCACGGGGCCAGTGAAGACCAGCAAGAGCTTTCAGGGCTGGCCCCTTCCTTGTGGGAGAAGGAGGCGGACGTTTGCCTTTTCGGAAAGAGGCTCTGCCGAGAGCGAACGCCGTGAGATGCTGAGTCTCTGGGAAAGCACAGATGCCCAGTGCTGTTGTGCCTGTGGGTAGGGTGCACGGGGATTGTGAAGACCAGCAAGAGCTTTCAGGGCTGGCCCCTTCCTTGTGGGAGAAGGAGCCAGACGTTTGCCTTTTTGGAAAGAGGCTCTGCCGAGAACGAGCACCGTGAGATATGCCGTCTGTGGTTAAGCACAGATGCCCAGTGCTGTTGTGCCTGTGGGTAGGGTGCACGGGGCCAGTGAAGACCAGCAAGAGCTTTCAGGGCTGGCCCCTTCCTTGTGGGAGAAGGAGCCGGACGTTTGCCTTTTCGGAAAGAGGCTCTGCCGAGAATGAGCGCCGTGAGATGCTGAGTCTCTGGGAAAGCACAGATGCCCAGTGCTGTTGTGCCTGTGGGTAGGGTGCACGGGGACAGTGAAGACCAGCAAGAGCTTTCAGGGCTGGCCCCTTCCTTGTGGGAGAAGGAGGCGGACGTTTGCCTTTTCGGAAAGAGGCTCTGCCGAGAGCGAACGCCGTGAGATATGCCGTCTGTGGTTAAGCACAGATGCCCAGTGCTGTTGTGCCTATGCGTAGGGTGCACGGGGACAGTGAAGACCAGCAAGAGCTTTCAGGGCTGGCCCCTTCCTTGTGGGAGAAGGAGCCGGACGTTTGCCTTTTCGGAAAGAGGCTCTGCCGAGAACGAGCGCCGTGAGATATGCCGTCTGTGGTTAAGCACAGATGCCCAGTGCTGTTGTGCCTGTGGGTAGGGTGCACGGGGCCAGTGAAGACCAGCAAGAGCTTTCAGGGCTGGCCCCTTCCTTGTGGGAGAAGGAGCCGGACGTTTGCCTTTTCGGAAAGAGGCTCTGCCGAGAACGAGCGCCGTGAGATGCTGAGTCTCTGGGAAAGCACAGATGCCCAGTGCTGTTGTGCCTGTGGGTAGGGTGCACGGGGACAGTGAAGACCAGCAAGAGCTTTCAGGGCTGGCCCCTTCCTTGTGGGAGAAGGAGCCGGACGTTTGCCTTTTCGGAAAGAGGCTCTGCCGAGAGTGAACGCCGTGAGATATGCCGTCTGTGGTTAAGCACAGATGCCCAGTGCTGTTGTGCCTGTGGGTAGGGTGCACGGGGCCAGTGAAGACCAGCAAGAGCTTTCAGGGCTGGCCCCTTCCTTGTGGGAGAAGGAGCCGGACGTTTGCCTTTTCGGAAAGAGGCTCTGCCGAGAACGAGCGCCGTGAGATGCTGATTCTCTGGGAAAGCACAGATGCCCAGTGCTGTTGTGCCTGTGGGTAGGGTGCACGGGGACAGTGAAGACCAGCAAGAGCTTTCAGGGCTGGCCCCTTCCTTGTGGGAGAAGGAGCCGGACGTTTGCCTTTTCGGAAAGAGGCTCTGCCGAGAGTGAACGCCGTGAGATATGCCGTCTGTGGTTAAGCACAGATGCCCAGTGCTGTTGTGCCTGTGGGTAGGGTGCACGGGGATAGTGAAGACCAGCAAGAGCTTTCAGGGCTGGCCCCTTCCTTGTGGGAGAAGGAGCCGGACGTTTGCCTTTTCGGAAAGAGGCTCTGCCGAGAGCGAACGCAGTGAGATGCTGAGTCTCTGGGAAAGCACAGATGCCCAGTGCTGTTGTGCCTGTGGGTAGGGTGCACGGGGACAGTGAAGACCAGCAAGAGCTTTCAGGGCTGGCCCCTTCCTTGTGGGAGAAGGAGCCGGACGTTTGCCTTTTCGGAAAGAGGCTCTGCCGAGAACGAGCGCCGTGAGATGCTGAGTCTCTGGGAAAGCACAGATGCCCAGTGCTGTTGTGCCTGTGGGTAGGGTGCACGGGGCCAGTGAAGACCAGCAAGAGCTTTCAGGGCTGGCCCCTTCCTTGTGGGAGAAGGAGGCGGACGTTTGCCTTTTCGGAAAGAGGCTCTGCCGAGAGCGAACGCCGTGAGATGCTGAGTCTCTGGGAAAGCACAGATGCCCAGTGCTGTTGTGCCTGTGGGTAGGGTGCACGGGGATTGTGAAGACCAGCAAGAGCTTTCAGGGCTGGCCCCTTCCTTGTGGGAGAAGGAGCCAGACGTTTGCCTTTTCGGAAAGAGGCTCTGCCGAGAACGAGCACCGTGAGATATGCCGTCTGTGGTTAAGCACAGATGCCCAGTGCTGTTGTGCCTGTGGGTAGGGTGCACGGGGCCAGTGAAGACCAGCAAGAGCTTTCAGGGCTGGCCCCTTCCTTGTGGGAGAAGGAGCCGGACGTTTGCCTTTTCGGAAAGAGGCTCTGCCGAGAATGAGCGCCGTGAGATGCTGAGTCTCTGGGAAAGCACAGATGCCCAGTGCTGTTGTGCCTGTGGGTAGGGTGCACGGGGACAGTGAAGACCAGCAAGAGCTTTCAGGGCTGGCCCCTTCCTTGTGGGAGAAGGAGGCGGACGTTTGCCTTTTCGGAAAGAGGCTCTGCCGAGAGCGAACGCAGTGAGATGCTGAGTCTCTGGGAAAGCACAGATGCCCAGTGCTGTTGTGCCTGTGGGTAGGGTGCACGGGGCCAGTGAAGACCAGCAAGAGCTTTCAGGGCTGGCCCCTTCCTTGTGGGAGAAGGAGCCGGACGTTTGCCTTTTCGGAAAGAGGCTCTGCCGAGAGCGAACGCCGTGAGATATGCCGTCTGTGGTTAAGCACAGATGCCCAGTGCTGTTGTGCCTGTGGGTAGGGTGCACGGGGCCAGTGAAGACCAGCAAGAGCTTTCAGGGCTGGCCCCTTCCTTGTGGGAGAAGGAGCCGGACGTTTGCCTTTTCGGAAAGAGGCTCTGCCGAGAACGAGCGCCGTGAGATATGCCGTCTGTGGTTAAGCACAGATGCCCAGTGCTGTTGTGCCTGTGGGTAGGGTGCACGGGGCCAGTGAAGACCAGCAAGAGCTTTCAGGGCTGGCCCATTCCTTGTGGGAGAAGGAGCCGGACGTTTGCCTTTTCGGAAAGAGGCTCTGCCGAGAACGAGCGCCCTGAGATGCTGAGTCTCTGGGAAAGCACAGATGCCCAGTGCTGTTGTGCCTGTGGGTAGGGTGCACGGGGCCAGCGAAGACCAGCAAGAGCTTTCAGGGCTGGCCCCTTCCTTGTGGGAGAAGGAGCCGGACGTTTGCCTTTTCGGAAAGAGGCTCTGCCGAGAACGAGCGCCGTGAGATATGCCGTCTGTGGTTAAGCACAGATGCCCAGTGCTGTTGTGCCTGTGGGTAGGGTGCACGGGGCCAGTGAAGACCAGCAAGAGCTTTCAGGGCTGGCCCCTTCCTTGTGGGAGAAGGAGCCGGACGTTTGCCTTTTCGGAAAGAGGCTCTGCCGAGAGCGAACGCCGTGAGATGCTGAGTCTCTGGGAAAGCACAGATGCCCAGTGCTGTTGTGCCTGTGGGTAGGGTGCACGGGGCCAGCGAAGACCAGCAAGAGCTTTCAGGGCTGGCCCCTTCCTTGTGGGAGAAGGAGCCGGACGTTTGCCTTTTCGGAAAGAGGCTCTGCCGAGAGCGAACGCCGTGAGATATGCCGTCTGTGGTTAAGCACAGATGCCCAGTGCTGTTGTGCCTGTGGGTACGGTGCACGGGGCCAGTGAAGACCAGCAAGAGCTTTCAGGGCTGGCCCCTTCCTTGTGGGAGAAGGAGCCGGACGTTTGCCTTTTCGGAAAGAGGCTCTGCCGAGAGCGAACGCAGTGAGATGCTGAGTCTCTGGGAAAGCACAGATGCCCAGTGCTGTTGTGCCTGTGGGTAGGGTGCACGGGGCCAGTGAAGACCAGCAAGAGCTTTCAGGGCTGGCCCCTTCCTTGTGGGAGAAGGAGCCGGACGTTTGCCTTTTCGGAAAGAGGCTCTGCCGAGAGCGAACGCCGTGAGATGCTGAGTCTCTGGGAAAGCACAGATGCCCAGTGCTGTTGTGCCTGTGGGTAGGGTGCACGGGGATAGTGAAGACCAGCAAGAGCTTTCAGGGCTGGCCCCTTCCTTGTGGGAGAAGGAGCCGGACGTTTGCCTTTTCGGAAAGAGGCTCTGCCGAGAGCGAACGCAGTGAGATGCTGAGTCTCTGGGAAAGCACAGATGCCCAGTGCTGTTGTGCCTGTGGGTAGGGTGCACGGGGATAGTGAAGACCAGCAAGAGCTTTCAGGGCTGGCCCCTTCCTTGTGGGAGAAGGAGCCAGACGTTTGCCTTTTCGGAAAGAGGCTCTGCCGAGAACGAGCGCCGTGAGATATGCCGTCTGTGGTTAAGCACAGATGCCCAGTGCTGTTGTGCCTGTGGATAGGGTGCACGGGGCCAGTGAAGACCAGCAAGAGCTTTCAGGGCTGGCCCCTTCCTTGTGGGAGAAGGAGCCGGACGTTTGCCTTTTCGGAAAGAGGCTCTGCCGAGAACGAGCGCCGTGAGATATGCTGTCTGTGGTTAAGCACAGATGCCCAGTGCTGTTGTGCCTGTGGGTAGGGTGCACGGGGCCAGTGAAGACCAGCAAGAGCTTTCAGGGCTGGCCCCTTCCTTGTGGGAGAAGGAGCCGGACGTTTGCCTTTTCGGAAAGAGGCTCTGCCGAGAATGAGCGCCGTGAGATGCTGAGTCTCTGGGAAAGCACAGATGCCCAGTGCTGTTGTGCCTGTGGGTAGGGTGCACGGGGACAGTGAAGACCAGCAAGAGCTTTCAGGGCTGGCCCCTTCCTTGTGGGAGAAGGAGGCGGACGTTTGCCTTTTCGGAAAGAGGCTCTGCCGAGAGCGAACGCCGTGAGATATGCCGTCTGTGGTTAAGCACAGATGCCCAGTGCTGTTGTGCCTATGCGTAGGGTGCACGGGGCCAGTGAAGACCAGCAAGAGCTTTCAGGGCTGGCCCCTTCCTTGTGGGAGAAGGAGCCGGACGTTTGCCTTTTCGGAAAGAGGCTCTGCCGAGAACGAGCGCCGTGAGATATGCCGTCTGTGGTTAAGCACAGATGCCCAGTGCTGTTGTGCCTGTGGGTAGGGTGCACGGGGCCAGTGAAGACCAGCAAGAGCTTTCAGGGCTGGCCCCTTCCTTGTGGGAGAAGGAGCCGGACGTTTGCCTTTTCGGAAAGAGGCTCTGCCGAGAACGAGCGCCCTGAGATGCTGAGTCTCTGGGAAAGCACAGATGCCCAGTGCTGTTGTGCCTGTGGGTAGGGTGCACGGGGCCAGCGAAGACCAGCAAGAGCTTTCAGGGCTGGCCCCTTCCTTGTGGGAGAAGGAGCCGGACGTTTGCCTTTTCGGAAAGAGGCTCTGCCGAGAGCGAACGCCGTGAGATATGCCGTCTGTGGTTAAGCACAGATGCCCAGTGCTGTTGTGCCTGTGGGTAGGGTGCACGGGGCCAGTGAAGACCAGCAAGAGCTTTCAGGGCTGGCCCCTTCCTTGTGGGAGAAGGAGCCGGACGTTTGCCTTTTCGGAAAGAGGCTCTGCCGAGAGCGAACGCAGTGAGATGCTGAGTCTCTGGGAAAGCACAGATGCCCAGTGCTGTTGTGCCTGTGGGTAGGGTGCACGGGGCCAGCGAAGACCAGCAAGAGCTTTCAGGGCTGGCCCCTTCCTTGTGGGAGAAGGAGCCGGACGTTTGCCTTTTCGGAAAGAGGCTCTGCCGAGAGCGAACGCCGTGAGATATGCCGTCTGTGGTTAAGCACAGATGCCCAGTGCTGTTGTGCCTGTGGGTAGGGTGCACGGGGCCAGTGAAGACCAGCAAGAGCTTTCAGGGCTGGCCCCTTCCTTGTGGGAGAAGGAGCCGGACGTTTGCCTTTTCGGAAAGAGGCTCTGCCGAGAACGAGCGCCGTGAGATATGCCGTCTGTGGTTAAGCACAGATGCCCAGTGCTGTTGTGCCTGTGGGTAGGGTGCACGGGGCCAGTGAAGACCAGCAAGAGCTTTCAGGGCTGGCCCATTCCTTGTGGGAGAAGGAGCCGGACGTTTGCCTTTTCGGAAAGAGGCTCTGCCGAGAACGAGCGCTCTGAGATGCTGAGTCTCTGGGAAAGCACAGATGCCCAGTGCTGTTGTGCCTGTGGGTAGGGTGCACGGGGCCAGTGAAGACCAGCAAGAGCTTTCAGGGCTGGCCCCTTCCTTGTGGGAGAAGGAGCCGGACGTTTGCCTTTTCGGAAAGAGGCTCTGCCGAGAACGAGCGCCGTGAGATATGCCGTCTGTGGTTAAGCACAGATGCCCAGTGCTGTTGTGCCTGTGGGTACGGTGCACGGGGCCAGTGAAGACCAGCAAGAGCTTTCAGGGCTGGCCCCTTCCTTGTGGGAGAAGGAGCCGGACGTTTGCCTTTTCGGAAAGAGGCTCTGCCGAGAGCGAACGCCGTGAGATGCTGAGTCTCTGGGAAAGCACAGATGCCCAGTGCTGTTGTGCCTGTGGGTAGGGTGCACGGGGCCAGCGAAGACCAGCAAGAGCTTTCAGGGCTGGCCCCTTCCTTGTGGGAGAAGGAGCCGGACGTTTGCCTTTTCGGAAAGAGGCTCTGCCGAGAGCGAACGCCGTGAGATATGCCGTCTGTGGTTAAGCACAGATGCCCAGTGCTGTTGTGCCTGTGGGTACGGTGCACGGGGCCAGTGAAGACCAGCAAGAGCTTTCAGGGCTGGCCCCTTCCTTGTGGGAGAAGGAGCCGGACGTTTGCCTTTTCGGAAAGAGGCTCTGCCGAGAGCGAACGCAGTGAGATGCTGAGTCTCTGGGAAAGCACAGATGCCCAGTGCTGTTGTGCCTGTGGGTAGGGTGCACGGGGCCAGTGAAGACCAGCAAGAGCTTTCAGGGCTGGCCCCTTCCTTGTGGGAGAAGGAGCCGGACGTTTGCCTTTTCGGAAAGAGGCTCTGCCGAGAGCGAACGCCGTGAGATGCTGAGTCTCTGGGAAAGCACAGATGCCCAGTGCTGTTGTGCCTGTGGGTAGGGTGCACGGGGCCAGTGAAGACCAGCAAGAGCTTTCAGGGCTGGCCCCTTCCTTGTGGGAGAAGGAGCCGGACGTTTGCCTTTTCGGAAAGAGGCTCTGCCAAGAACGAGCACCGTGAGATGCTGAGTCTCTGGGAAAGCACAGATGCCCAGTGCTGTTGTGCCTGTGGGTAGGGTGCACGGGGCCAGTGAAGACCAGCAAGAGCTTTCAGGGCTGGCCCCTTCCTTGTGGGAGAAGGAGCCGGACGTTTGCCTTTTCGGAAAGAGGCTCTGCCGAGAGCGAACGCAGTGAGATGCTGAGTCTCTGGGAAAGCACAGATGCCCAGTGCTGTTGTGCCTGTGGGTAGGGTGCACGGGGATAGTGAAGACCAGCAAGAGCTTTCAGGGCTGGCCCCTTCCTTGTGGGAGAAGGAGCCAGACGTTTGCCTTTTCGGAAAGAGGCTCTGCCGAGAACGAGCGCCGTGAGATATGCCGTCTGTGGTTAAGCACAGATGCCCAGTGCTGTTGTGCCTGTGGGTAGGGTGCACGGGGCCAGTGAAGACCAGCAAGAGCTTTCAGGGCTGGCCCCTTCCTTGTGGGAGAAGGAGCCGGACGTTTGCCTTTTCGGAAAGAGGCTCTGCCGAGAACGAGCGCCGTGAGATATGCTGTCTGTGGTTAAGCACAGATGCCCAGTGCTGTTGTGCCTGTGGGTAGGGTGCACGGGGCCAGTGAAGACCAGCAAGAGCTTTCAGGGCTGGCCCCTTCCTTGTGGGAGAAGGAGCCGGACGTTTGCCTTTTCGGAAAGAGGCTCTGCCGAGAACGAGCGCCGTGAGATATGCCGTCTGTGGTTAAGCACAGATGCCCAGTGCTGTTGTGCCTGTGGGTAGGGTGCACGGGGCCAGTGAAGACCAGCAAGAGCTTTCAGGGCTGGCCCCTTCCTTGTGGGAGAAGGAGCCGGACGTTTGCCTTTTCGGAAAGAGGCTCTGCCGAGAACGAGCGCCGTGAGATATGCCGTCTGTGGTTAAGCACAGATGCCCAGTGCTGTTGTGCCTGTGGGTAGGGTGCACGGGGCCAGTGAAGACCAGCAAGAGCTTTCAGGGCTGGCCCCTTCCTTGTGGGAGAAGGAGCCAGACGTTTGCCTTTTCGGAAAGAGGCTCTGCCGAGAACGAGCGCCGTGAGATATGCCGTCTGTGGTTAAGCACAGAAGCCCAGTTCTGTTGTGCCTATTCATAGGGTGCACGGGGACAGTGAAGACCAGCAAGAGCTTTCAGGGCTGGCCCCTTCCTTGTGGGAGAAGGAGCCGGACGTTTGCCTTTTCGGAAAGAGGCTCTGCCGAGAACGAGCGCCGTGAGATGCTGAGTCTCTGGGAAAGCACAGATGCCCAGTGCTGTTGTGCCTGTGGGTAGGGTGCACGCGGCCAGTGAAGACCAGCAAGAGCTTTCAGGGCTGGCCCCTTCCTTGTGGGAGAAGGAGCCGGACGTTTGCCTTTTCGGAAAGAGGCTCTGCCGAGAGTGAACGCCGTGAGATATGCCGTCTGTGGTTAAGCACAGATGCCCAGTGCTGTTGTGCCTGTGGGTAGGGTGCACGGGGATAGTGAAGACCAGCAAGAGCTTTCAGGGCTGGCCCCTTCCTTGTGGGAGAAGGAGCCAGACGTTTGCCTTTTCGGAAAGAGGCTCTGCCGAGAATGAGCGCCGTGAGATGCTGAGTCTCTGGGAAAGCACAGATGCCCAGTGCTGTTGTGCCTGTGGGTAGGGTGCACGGGGACAGTGAAGACCAGCAAGAGCTTTCAGGGCTGGCCCCTTCCTTGTGGGAGAAGGAGGCGGACGTTTGCCTTTTCGGAAAGAGGCTCTGCCGAGAGCGAACGCCGTGAGATATGCCATCTGTGGTTAAGCACAGATGCCCAGTGCTGTTGTGCCTGTGGGTAGGGTGCACGGGGCCAGTGAAGACCAGCAAGAGCTTTCAGGGCTGGCCCCTTCCTTGTGGGAGAAGGAGCCGGACGTTTGCCTTTTCGGAAAGAGGCTCTGCCGAGAACGAGCGCCGTGAGATGCTGAGTCTCTGGGAAAGCACAGATGCCCAGTGCTGTTGTGCCTGTGGGTAGGGTGCGCGGGGCCAGTGAAGACCAGCAAGAGCTTTCAGGGCTGGCCCCTTCCTTGTGGGAGAAGGAGGCGGACGTTTGCCTTTTCGGAAAGAGGCTCTGCCGAGAGCGAACGCCGTGAGATATGCCGTCTGTGGTTAAGCACAGATGCTCAGTGCTGTTGTGCCTATGCATAGGGTGCACGGGGACAGTGAAGACCAGCAAGAGCTTTCAGGGCTGGCCCCTTCCTTGTGGGAGAAGGAGCCGGACGTTTGCCTTTTCGGAAAGAGGCTCTGCCGAGAACGAGCGCCGTGAGATATGCCGTCTGTGGTTAAGCACAGATGCCCAGTGCTGTTGTGCCTGTGGGTAGGGTGCACGGGGCCAGTGAAGACCAGCAAGAGCTTTCAGGGCTGGCCCCTTCCTTGTGGGAGAAGGAGCCGGACGTTTGCCTTTTCGGAAAGAGGCTCTGCCGAGAACGAGCGCCGTGAGATGCTGAGTCTCTGGGAAAGCACAGATGCCCAGTGCTGTTGTGCCTGTGGGTAGGGTGCACGGGGCCAGCGAAGACCAGCAAGAGCTTTCAGGGCTGGCCCCTTCCTTGTGGGAGAAGGAGACGGACGTTTGCCTTTTCGGAAAGAGGCTCTGCCGAGAGTGAACGCCGTGAGATATGCCGTCTGTGGTTAAGCACAGATGCCCAGTGCTGTTGTGCCTGTGGGTAGGGTGCACGGGGCCAGTGAAGACCAGCAAGAGCTTTCAGGGCTGGCCCCTTCCTTGTGGGAGAAGGAGCCGGACGTTTGCCTTTTCGGAAAGAGGCTCTGCCGAGAGCGAACGCAGTGAGATGCTGAGTCTCTGGGAAAGCACAGATGCCCAGTGCTGTTGTGCCTGTGGGTAGGGTGCACGGGGACAGTGAAGACCAGCAAGAGCTTTCAGGGCTGGCCCCTTCCTTGTGGGAGAAGGAGCCGGACGTTTGCCTTTTCGGAAAGAGGCTCTGCCGAGAACGAGCGCCGTGAGATGCTGAGTCTCTGGGAAAGCACAGATGCCCAGTGCTGTTGTGCCTGTGGGTAGGGTGCACGGGGCCAGTGAAGACCAGCAAGAGCTTTCAGGGCTGGCCCCTTCCTTGTGGGAGAAGGAGCCGGACGTTTGCCTTTTCGGAAAGAGGTTCTGTCGAGAGCGAACGCCGTGAGATGCTGAGTCTCTGGGAAAGCACAGATGCCCAGTGCTGTTGTGCCTGTGGGTAGGGTGCACGGGGATAGTGAAGACCAGCAAGAGCTTTCAGGGCTGGCCCCTTCCTTGTGGGAGAAGGAGCCAGACGTTTGCCTTTTCGGAAAGAGGCTCTGCCGAGAACGAGCGCCGTGAGATATGCCGTCTGTGGTTAAGCACAGATGCCCAGTGCTGTTGTGCCTGTGGGTAGGGTGCACGGGGCCAGTGAAGACCAGCAAGAGCTTTCAGGGCTGGCCCCTTCCTTGTGGGAGAAGGAGCCGGACGTTTGCCTTTTCGGAAAGAGGCTCTGCCGAGAACGAGCGCCGTGAGATGCTGAGTCTCTGGGAAAGCACAGATGCCCAGTGCTGTTGTGCCTGTGGGTAGGGTGCACGGGGACAGTGAAGACCAGCAAGAGCTTTCAGGGCTGGCCCCTTCCTTGTGGGAGAAGGAGCCGGACGTTTGCCTTTTCGGAAAGAGGCTCTGCCGAGAGCGAACGCCGTGAGATATGCCGTCTGTGGTTAAGCACAGATGCCCAGTGCTGTTGTGCCTGTGGGTAGGGTGCACGGGGCCAGTGAAGACCAGCAAGAGCTTTCAGGGCTGGCCCCTTCCTTGTGGGAGAAGGAGCCGGACGTTTGCCTTTTCGGAAAGAGGCTCTGCCGAGAACGAGCGCCGTGAGATGCTGAGTCTCTGGGAAAGCACAGATGCCCAGTGCTGTTGTGCCTGTGGGTAGGGTGCACGGGGCCAGTGAAGACCAGCAAGAGCTTTCAGGGCTGGCCCCTTCCTTGTGGGAGAAGGAGCCGGACGTTTGCCTTTTCGGAAAGAGGCTCTGCCGAGAGCGAACGCCGTGAGATATGCCGTCTGTGGTTAAGCACAGATGCCCAGTGCTGTTGTGCCTATTCATAGGGTGCACGAGGACAGTGAAGACCACCAAGAGCTTTCAGGGCTGGCCCCTTCCTTGTGGGAGAAGGAGCCGGACGTTTGCCTTTTCGGAAAGAGGCTCTGCCGAGAACGAGCGCCGTGAGATATGCCGTCTGTGGTTAAGCACAGATGCCCAGTGCTGTTGTGCCTGTGGGTAGGGTGCACGGGGATAGTGAAGACCAGCAAGAGCTTTCAGGGCTGGCCCCTTCCTTGTGGGAGAAGGAGCCGGACGTTTGCCTTTTCGGAAAGAGGCTCTGCCGAGAACGAGCGCCGTGAGATGCTGAGTCTCTGGGAAAGCACAGATGCCCAGTGCTGTTGTGCCTGTGGGTAGGGTGCACGGGGATAGTGAAGACCAGCAAGAGCTTTCAGGGCTGGCCCCTTCCTTGTGGGAGAAGGAGCCAGACGTTTGCCTTTTCGGAAAGAGGCTCTGCCGAGAACGAGCGCCGTGAGATATGCCGTCTGTGGTTAAGCACAGATGCCCAGTGCTGTTGTGCCTGTGGGTAGGGTGCACGGGGCCAGTGAAGACCAGCAAGAGCTTTCAGGGCTGGCCCCTTCCTTGTGGGAGAAGGAGCCGGACGTTTGCCTTTTCGGAAAGAGGCTCTGCCGAGAGCGAACGCCGTGAGATGCTGAGTCTCTGGGAAAGCACAGATGCCCAGTGCTGTTGTGCCTGTGGGTAGGGTGCACGGGGATAGTGAAGACCAGCAAGAGCTTTCAGGGCTGGCCCCTTCCTTGTGGGAGAAGGAGCCGGACGTTTGCCTTTTCGGAAAGAGGCTCTGCCGAGAACGAGCGCCGTGAGATATGCCGTCTGTGGTTAAGCACAGATGCCCAGTGCTGTTGTGCCTGTGGGTAGGGTGCACGGGGCCAGTGAAGACCAGCAAGAGCTTTCAGGGCT
The DNA here is from genome assembly GCF_947461875.1 of Haliaeetus albicilla. Lineage (NCBI taxonomy): Eukaryota > Metazoa > Chordata > Aves > Accipitriformes > Accipitridae > Haliaeetus > Haliaeetus albicilla. Next base: position 179,224 of record NW_027212539.1, read on the forward strand.
GGCCCCTTCCTTGTGGGAGAAGGAGGCGGACGTTTGCCTTTTCGGAAAGAGGCTCTGCCGAGAACGAGCGCCGTGAGATGCTGAGTCTCTGGGAAAGCACAGATGCCCAGTGCTGTTGTGCCTGTGGGTAGGGTGCACGGGGACAGTGAAGACCAGCAAGAGCTTTCAGGGCTGGCCCCTTCCTTGTGGGAGAAGGAGCCGGACGTTTGCCTTTTCGGAAAGAGGCTCTGCCGAGAACGAGCGCCGTGAGATATGCCGTCTGTGGTTAAGCACAGATGCCCAGTGCTGTTGTGCCTGTGGGTAGGGTGCACGGGGACAGTGAAGACCAGCAAGAGCTTTCAGGGCTGGCCCCTTCCTTGTGGGAGAAGGAGCCGGACGTTTGCCTTTTCGGAAAGAGGCTCTGCCGAGAACGAGCGCCGTGAGATGCTGAGTCTCTGGGAAAGCACAGATGCCCAGTGCTGTTGTGCCTGTGGGTAGGGTGCACGGGGCCAGTGAAGACCAGCAAGAGCTTTCAGGGCTGGCCCCTTCCTTGTGGGAGAAGGAGCCGGATGTTTGCCTTTTCGGAAAGAGGCTCTGCCGAGAGCGAACGCCGTGAGATGCTGAGTCTCTGGGAAAGCACAGATGCCCAGTGCTGTTGTGCCTGTGGGTAGGGTGCACGGGGCCAGTGAAGACCAGCAAGAGCTTTCAGCGCTGGCCCCTTCCTTGTGGGAGAAGGAGCCGGACGTTTGCCTTTTCGGAAAGAGGCTCTGCCGAGAACGAGCGCCGTGAGATATGCCGTCTGTGGTTAAGCACAGATGCCCAGTGCTGTTGTGCCTATTCATAGGGTGCACGGGGACAGTGAAGACCAGCAAGAGCTTTCAGGGCTGGCCCCTTCCTTGTGGGAGAAGGAGCCGGACGTTTGCCTTTTCGGAAAGAGGCTCTGCCGAGAGCGAACGCCGTGAGATGCTGAGTCTCTGGGAAAGCACAGATGCCCAGTGCTGTTGTGCCTGTGGGTAGGGTGCACGGGGACAGTGAAGACCAGCAAGAGCTTTCAGGGCTGGCCCCTTCCTTGTGGGAGAAGGAGCCGGACGTTTGCCTTTTCGGAAAGAGGCTCTGCCGAGAACGAGCGCCGTGAGATATGCCGTCTGTGGTTAAGCACAGATGCCCAGTGCTGTTGTGCCTGTGGGTAGGGTGCACGGGGCCAGTGAAGACCAGCAAGAGCTTTCAGGGCTGGCCCCTTCCTTGTGGGAGAAGGAGGCGGACGTTTGCCTTTTCGGAAAGAGGCTCTGCCGAGAGCGAACGCCGTGAGATGCTGATTCTCTGGGAAAGCACAGATGCCCAGTGCTGTTGTGCCTGTGGGTAGGGTGCACGGGGCCAGTGAAGACCAGCAAGAGCTTTCAGGGCTGGCCCCTTCCTTGTGGGAGAAGGAGCCGGACGTTTGCCTTTTCGGAAAGAGGCTCTGCCGAGAACGAGCGCCGTGAGATATGCCGTCTGTGGTTAAGCACAGATGCCCAGTGCTGTTGTGCCTGTGGGTAGGGTGCACGGGGCCAGTGAAGACCAGCAAGAGCTTTCAGGGCTGGCCCCTTCCTTGTGGGAGAAGGAGCCGGACGTTTGCCTTTTCGGAAAGAGGCTCTGCCGAGAGCGAACGCAGTGAGATGCTGAGTCTCTGGGAAAGCACAGATGCCCAGTGCTGTTGTGCCTGTGGGTAGGGTGCACGCGGCCAGTGAAGACCAGCAAGAGCTTTCAGGGCTGGCCCCTTCCTTGTGGGAGAAGGAGCCGGACGTTTGCCTTTTCGGAAAGAGGCTCTGCCGAGAACGAGCGCCGTGAGATATGCCGTCTGTGGTTAAGCACAGATGCCCAGTGCTGTTGTGCCTGTGGGTAGGGTGCACGGGGCCAGTGAAGACCAGCAAGAGCTTTCAGGGCTGGCCCCTTCCTTGTGGGAGAAGGAGCCGGACGTTTGCCTTTTCGGAAAGAGGCTCTGCCGAGAACGAGCGCCGTGAGATGCTGAGTCTCTGGGAAAGCACAGATGCCCAGTGCTGTTGTGCCTGTGGGTAGGGTGCACGGGGACAGTGAAGACCAGCAAGAGCTTTCAGGGCTGGCCCCTTCCTTGTGGGAGAAGGAGCCGGACGTTTGCCTTTTCGGAAAGAGGCCCTGCCGAGAGCGAACGCCGTGAGATATGCCGTCTGTGGTTAAGCACAGATGCCCAGTGCTGTTGTGCCTATTCATAGGGTGCACGCGGCCAGTGAAGACCAGCAAGAGCTTTCAGGGCTGGCCCCTTCCTTGTGGGAGAAGGAGCCGGACGTTTGCCTTTTCGGAAAGAGGCTCTGCCGAGAACGAGCGCCGTGAGATATGCCGTCTGTGGTTAAGCACAGATGCCCAGTGCTGTTGTGCCTGTGGGTAGGGTGCACGGGGCCAGTGAAGACCAGCAAGAGCTTTCAGGGCTGGCCCCTTCCTTGTGGGAGAAGGAGCCGGACGTTTGCCTTTTCGGAAAGAGGCTCTGCCGAGAGCGAACGCAGTGAGATGCTGTGTCTCTGGGAAAGCACAGATGCCCAGTGCTGTTGTGCCTGTGGGTAGGGTGCACGTGGCCAGTGAAGACCAGCAAGAGCTTTCAGGGCTGGCCCCTTCCTTGTGGGAGAAGGAGCCGGACGTTTGCCTTTTCGGAAAGAGGCTCTGCCGAGAGCGAACGCCGTGAGATATGCCGTCTGTGGTTAAGCACAGATGCCCAGTGCTGTTGTGCCTATTCATAGGGTGCACGGGGACAGTGAAGACCAGCAAGAGCTTTCAGGGCTGGCCCCTTCCTTGTGGGAGAAGGAGCCGGACGTTTGCCTTTTCGGAAAGAGGCTCTGCCGAGAACGAATGCCGTGAGATGCTGAGTCTCTGGGAAAGCACAGATGCCCAGTGCTGTTGTGCCTGTGGGTAGGGTGCACGGGGACAGTGAAGACCAGCAAGAGCTTTCAGGGCTGGCCCCTTCCTTGTGGGAGAAGGAGCCGGACGTTTGCCTTTTCGGAAAGAGGCTCTGCCGAGAACGAGCGCCGTGAGATATGCCGTCTGTGGTTAAGCACAGATGCCCAGTGCTGTTGTGCCTATTCATAGGGTGCACGGGGACAGTGAAGACCAGCAAGAGCTTTCAGGGCTGGCCCCTTCCTTGTGGGAGAAGGAGCCGGACGTTTGCCTTTTCGGAAAGAGGCTCTGCCGAGAACGAGCGCCATGAGATGCTGAGTCTCTGGGAAAGCACAGATGCCCAGTGCTGTTGTGCCTGTGGGGAGGGTGCACGCGGCCAGTGAAGACCAGCAAGAGCTTTCAGGGCTGGCCCCTTCCTTGTGGGAGAAGGAGCCGGACGTTTGCCTTTTCGGAAAGAGGCTCTGCCGAGAGTGAACGCCGTGAGATATGCCGTCTGTGGTTAAGCACAGATGCCCAGTGCTGTTGTGCCTGTGGGTAGGGTGCACGGGGATAGTGAAGACCAGCAAGAGCTTTCAGGGCTGGCCCCTTCCTTGTGGGAGAAGGAGCCGGACGTTTGCCTTTTCGGAAAGAGGCTCTGCCGAGAGCGAACGCAGTGAGATGCTGAGTCTCTGGGAAAGCACAGATGCCCAGTGCTGTTGTGCCTGTGGGTAGGGTGCACGGGGACAGTGAAGACCAGCAAGAGCTTTCAGGGCTGGCCCCTTCCTTGTGGGAGAAGGAGCCGGACGTTTGCCTTTTCGGAAAGAGGCTCTGCCAAGAACGAATGCCGTGAGATGCTGAGTCTCTGGGAAAGCACAGATGCCCAGTGCTGTTGTGCCTGTGGGTAGGGTGCACGGGGACAGTGAAGACCAGCAAGAGCTTTCAGGGCTGGCCCCTTCCTTGTGGGAGAAGGAGCCGGACGTTTGCCTTTTCGGAAAGAGGCTCTGCCGAGAACGAGCGCCGTGAGATATGCCGTCTGTGGTTAAGCACAGATGCCCAGTGCTGTTGTGCCTATTCATAGGGTGCACGGGGACAGTGAAGACCAGCAAGAGCTTTCAGGGCTGGCCCCTTCCTTGTGGGAGAAGGAGCCGGACGTTTGCCTTTTCGGAAAGAGGCTCTGCCGAGAACGAGCGCCGTGAGATGCTGAGTCTCTGGGAAAGCACAGATGCCCAGTGCTGTTGTGCCTGTGGGTAGGGTGCACGGGGCCAGTGAAGACCAGCAAGAGCTTTCAGGGCTGGCCCCTTCCTTGTGGGAGAAGGAGCCGGACGTTTGCCTTTTCGGAAAGAGGCTCTGCCGAGAACGAGCGCCGTGAGATATGCCGTCTGTGGTTAAGCACAGATGCCCATTGCTGTTGTGCCTGTGGGTAGGGTGCACGGGGATAGTGAAGACCAGCAAGAGCTTTCAGGGCTGGCCCCTTCCTTGTGGGAGAAGGAGCCAGACGTTTGCCTTTTCGGAAAGAGGCTCTGCCGAGAGTGAACGCCGTGAGATATGCCGTCTGTGGTTAAGCACAGATGCCCAGTGCTGTTGTGCCTGTGGGTAGGGTGCACGGGGATAGTGAAGACCAGCAAGAGCTTTCAGGGCTGGCCCCTTCCTTGTGGGAGAAGGAGCCAGACGTTTGCCTTTTCGGAAAGAGGCTCTGCCGAGAACGAGCGCCGTGAGATATGCCGTCTGTGGTTAAGCACAGATGCCCAGTGCTGTTGTGCCTATTCATAGGATGCACGTGGACAGTGAAGACCAGCAAGAGCTTTCAGGGCTGGCCCCTTCCTTGTGGGAGAAGGAGGCGGACGTTTGCCTTTTCGGAAAGAGGCTCTGCCGAGAGCGAACGCCGTGAGATGCTGAGTCTCTGGGAAAGCACAGATGCCCAGTGCTGTTGTGCCTGTGGGTAGGGTGCACGGGGATAGTGAAGACCAGCAAGAGCTTTCAGGGCTGGCCCCTTCCTTGTGGGAGAAGGAGCCAGACGTTTGCCTTTTCGGAAAGAGGCTCTGCCGAGAACGAGCGCCGTGAGATATGCCGTCTGTGGTTAAGCACAGATGCCCAGTGCTGTTGTGCCTGTGGGTAGGGTGCACGGGGCCAGTGAAGACCAGCAAGAGCTTTCAGGGCTGGCCCCTTCCTTGTGGGAGAAGGAGCCGGACGTTTGCCTTTTCGGAAAGAGGCTCTGCCGAGAACGAGCGACGTGAGATGCTGAGTCTCTGGGAAAGCACAGATGCCCAGTGCTGTTGTGCCTGTGGGTAGGGTGCACGGGGCCAGTGAAGACCAGCAAGAGCTTTCAGGGCTGGCCCCTTCCTTGTGGGAGAAGGAGCCGGACGTTTGCCTTTTCGGAAAGAGGCTCTGCCGAGAACGAGCGCCGTGAGATATGCCGTCTGTGGTTAAGCACAGATGCCCAGTGCTGTTGTGCCTGTGGGTAGGGTGCACGGGGCCAGTGAAGACCAGCAAGAGCTTTCAGGGCTGGCCCCTTCCTTGTGGGAGAAGGAGCCGGACGTTTGCCTTTTCGGAAAGAGGCTCTGCCGAGAACGAGCGCCGTGAGATGCTGAGTCTCTGGGAAAGCACAGATGCCCAGTGCTGTTGTGCCTGTGGGTAGGGTGCACGGGGCCAGTGAAGACCAGCAAGAGCTTTCAGGGCTGGCCCCTTCCTTGTGGGAGAAGGAGCCGGACGTTTGCCTTTTCGGAAAGAGGCTCTGCCGAGAGCGAACGCAGTGAGATGCTGAGTCTCTGGGAAAGCACAGATGCCCAGTGCTGTTGTGCCTGTGGGTAGGGTGCACGGGGCCAGTGAAGACCAGCAAGAGCTTTCAGCGCTGGCCCCTTCCTTGTGGGAGAAGGAGCCGGACGTTTGCCTTTTCGGAAAGAGGCTCTGCCGAGAACGAGCGCCGTGAGATATGCCGTCTGTGGTTAAGCACAGATGCCCAGTGCTGTTGTGCCTATTCATAGGGTGCACGGGGACAGTGAAGACCAGCAAGAGCTTTCAGGGCTGGCCCCTTCCTTGTGGGAGAAGGAGCCGGACGTTTGCCTTTTCGGAAAGAGGCTCTGCCGAGAACGAGCGCCGTGAGATGCTGAGTCTCTGGGAAAGCACAGATGCCCAGTGCTGTTGTGCCTGTGGGTAGGGTGCACGCGGCCAGTGAAGACCAGCAAGAGCTTTCAGGGCTGGCCCCTTCCTTGTGGGAGAAGGAGCCGGACGTTTGCCTTTTCGGAAAGAGGCTCTGCCGAGAACGAGCGCCGTGAGATATGCCGTCTGTGGTTAAGCACAGATGCCCAGTGCTGTTGTGCCTGTGGGTAGGGTGCACGGGGACAGTGAAGACCAGCAAGAGCTTTCAGGGCTGGCCCCTTCCTTGTGCGAGAAGGAGCCGGACGTTTGCCTTTTCGGAAAGAGGCTCTGCCGAGAACGAGCGCCGTGAGATGCTGATTCTCTGGGAAAGCACAGATGCCCAGTGCTGTTGTGCCTGTGGGTAGGGTGCACGGGGCCAGTGAAGACCAGCAAGAGCTTTCAGGGCTGGCCCCTTCCTTGTGGGAGAAGGAGCCGGACGTTTGCCTTTTCGGAAAGAGGCTCTGCCGAGAACGAGCGCCGTGAGATATGCCGTCTGTGGTTAAGCACAGATGCCCAGTGCTGTTGTGCCTGTGGGTAGGGTGCACGGGGCCAGTGAAGACCAGCAAGAGCTTTCAGGGCTGGCCCCTTCCTTGTGGGAGAAGGAGCCGGACGTTTGCCTTTTTGGAAAGAGGCTCTGCCGAGAGCGAACGCAGTGAGATGCTGAGTCTCTGGGAAAGCACAGATGCCCAGTGCTGTTGTGCCTGTGGGTAGGGTGCACGCGGCCAGTGAAGACCAGCAAGAGCTTTCAGGGCTGGCCCCTTCCTTGTGGGAGAAGGAGCCGGACGTTTGCCTTTTCGGAAAGAGGCTCTGCCGAGAACGAGCGCCGTGAGATATGCCGTCTGTGGTTAAGCACAGATGCCCAGTGCTGTTGTGCCTATGCATAGGGTGCACGGGGACAGTGAAGACCAGCAAGAGCTTTCAGGGCTGGCCCCTTCCTTGTGGGAGAAGGAGCCGGACGTTTGCCTTTTCGGAAAGAGGCTCTGCCGAGAACGAGCGCCGTGAGATGCTGAGTCTCTGGGAAAGCACAGATGCCCAGTGCTGTTGTGCCTGTGGGTAGGGTGCACGGGGCCAGTGAAGACCAGCAAGAGCTTTCAGGGCTGGCCCCTTCCTTGTGGGAGAAGGAGCCGGACGTTTGCCTTTTCGGAAAGAGGCCCTGCCGAGAGCGAACGCCGTGAGATATGCCGTCTGTGGTTAAGCACAGATGCCCAGTGCTGTTGTGCCTATTCATAGGGTGCACGGGGCCAGTGAAGACCAGCAAGAGCTTTCAGGGCTGGCCCCTTCCTTGTGGGAGAAGGAGCCGGACGTTTGCCTTTTCGGAAAGAGGCTCTGCCGAGAACGAGCGCCGTGAGATATGCCGTCTGTGGTTAAGCACAGATGCCCAGTGCTGTTGTGCCTGTGGGTAGGGTGCACGGGGCCAGTGAAGACCAGCAAGAGCTTTCAGGGCTGGCCCCTTCCTTGTGGGAGAAGGAGCCGGACGTTTGCCTTTTCGGAAAGAGGCTCTGCCGAGAGCGAACGCAGTGAGATGCTGTGTCTCTGGGAAAGCACAGATGCCCAGTGCTGTTGTGCCTGTGGGTAGGGTGCACGTGGCCAGTGAAGACCAGCAAGAGCTTTCAGGGCTGGCCCCTTCCTTGTGGGAGAAGGAGCCGGACGTTTGCCTTTTCGGAAAGAGGCTCTGCCGAGAGCGAACGCCGTGAGATATGCCGTCTGTGGTTAAGCACAGATGCCCAGTGCTGTTGTGCCTATTCATAGGGTGCACGGGGACAGTGAAGACCAGCAAGAGCTTTCAGGGCTGGCCCCTTCCTTGTGGGAGAAGGAGCCGGACGTTTGCCTTTTCGGAAAGAGGCTCTGCCGAGAACGAATGCCGTGAGATGCTGAGTCTCTGGGAAAGCACAGATGCCCAGTGCTGTTGTGCCTGTGGGTAGGGTGCACGGGGACAGTGAAGACCAGCAAGAGCTTTCAGGGCTGGCCCCTTCCTTGTGGGAGAAGGAGCCGGACGTTTGCCTTTTCGGAAAGAGGCTCTGCCGAGAACGAGCGCCGTGAGATATGCCGTCTGTGGTTAAGCACAGATGCCCAGTGCTGTTGTGCCTGTGGATAGGGTGCACGGGGACAGTGAAGACCAGCAAGAGCTTTCAGGGCTGGCCCCTTCCTTGTGGGAGAAGGAGCCGGACGTTTGCCTTTTCGGAAAGAGGCTCTGCCGAGAACGAGCGCCGTGAGATGCTGAGTCTCTGGGAAAGCACAGATGCCCAGTGCTGTTGTGCCTGTGGGTAGGGTGCACGCGGCCAGTGAAGACCAGCAAGAGCTTTCAGGGCTGGCCCCTTCCTTGTGGGAGAAGGAGCCGGACGTTTGCCTTTTCGGAAAGAGGCTCTGCCGAGAGTGAACGCCGTGAGATATGCCGTCTGTGGTTAAGCACAGATGCCCAGTGCTGTTGTGCCTGTGGGTAGGGTGCACGGGGATAGTGAAGACCAGCAAGAGCTTTCAGGGCTGGCCCCTTCCTTGTGGGAGAAGGAGCCGGACGTTTGCCTTTTCGGAAAGAGGCTCTGCCGAGAACGAGCGCCGTGAGATATGCCGTCTGTGGTTAAGCACAGATGCCCATTGCTGTTGTGCCTGTGGGTAGGGTGCACGGGGATAGTGAAGACCAGCAAGAGCTTTCAGGGCTGGCCCCTTCCTTGTGGGAGAAGGAGCCAGACGTTTGCCTTTTCGGAAAGAGGCTCTGCCGAGAACGAGCGCCGTGAGATGCTGATTCTCTGGGAAAGCACAGATGCCCAGTGCTGTTGTGCCTGTGTGTAGGGTGCACGGGGACAGTGAAGACCAGCAAGAGCTTTCAGGGCTGGCCCCTTCCTTGTGGGAGAAGGAGCCGGACGTTTGCCTTTTCGGAAAGAGGCTCTGCCGAGAGCGAACGCCGTGAGATATGCCGTCTGTGGTTAAGCACAGATGCCCAGTGCTGTTGTGCCTGTGGGTAGGGTGCACGGGGACAGTGAAGACCAGCAAGAGCTTTCAGGGCTGGCCCCTTCCTTGTGGGAGAAGGAGCCGGACGTTTGCCTTTTTGGAAAGAGGCTCTGCCGAGAACGAGCGCCATGAGATGCTGAGTCTCTGGGAAAGCACAGATGCCCAGTGCTGTTGTGCCTGTGGGTAGGGTGCACGGGGACAGTGAAGACCAGCAAGAGCTTTCAGGGCTGGCCCCTTCCTTGTGGGAGAAGGAGCCGGACGTTTGCCTTTTCGGAAAGAGGCTCTGCCGAGAGCGAACGCAGTGAGATGCTGAGTCTCTGGGAAAGCACAGATGCCCAGTGCTGTTGTGCCTGTGGGTAGGGTGCACGGGGATAGTGAAGACCAGCAAGAGCTTTCAGGGCTGGCCCCTTCCTTGTGGGAGAAGGAGCCGGACGTTTGCCTTTTCGGAAAGAGGCTCTGCCGAGAACGAGCGCCGTGAGATATGCCGTCTGTGGTTAAGCACAGATGCCCAGTGCTGTTGTGCCTGTGGGTAGGGTGCACGGGGCCAGTGAAGACCAGCAAGAGCTTTCAGGGCTGGCCCCTTCCTTGTGGGAGAAGGAGCCGGACGTTTGCCTTTTCGGAAAGAGGCTCTGCCGAGAATGAGCGCCGTGAGATGCTGATTCTCTGGGAAAGCACAGATGCCCAGTGCTGTTGTGCCTGTGGGTAGGGTGCACGGGGCCAGTGAAGACCAGCAAGAGCTTTCAGGGCTGGCCCCTTCCTTGTGGGAGAAGGAGGCGGACGTTTGCCTTTTCAGAAAGAGGCTCTGCCGAGAGCGAACGCCGTGAGATATGCCGTCTGTGGTTAAGCACAGATGCCCAGTGCTGTTGTGCCTATGCATAGGGTGCACGGGGACAGTGAAGACCAGCAAGAGCTTTCAGGGCTGGCCCCTTCCTTGTGGGAGAAGGAGCCGGACGTTTGCCTTTTCGGAAAGAGGCTCTGCCGAGAACGAGCGCCGTGAGATATGCCGTCTGTGGTTAAGCACAGATGCCCAGTGCTGTTGTGCCTGTGGGTAGGGTGCACGGGGCCAGTGAAGACCAGCAAGAGCTTTCAGGGCTGGCCCCTTCCTTGTGGGAGAAGGAGCCGGACGTTTGCCTTTTCGGAAAGAGGCTCTGCCGAGAACGAGCGCCGTGAGATATGCTGTCTGTGGTTAAGCACAGATGCCCAGTGCTGTTGTGCCTGTGCGTAGGGTGCACGGGGCCAGTGAAGACCAGCAAGAGCTTTCAGGGCTGGCCCCTTCCTTGTGGGAGAAGGAGCCGGACGTTTGCCTTTTCGGAAAGAGGCTCTGCCGAGAACGAGCGCCGTGAGATGCTGAGTCTCTGGGAAAGCACAGATGCCCAGTGCTGTTGTGCCTGTGGGTAGGGTGCACGGGGCCAGTGAAGACCAGCAAGAGCTTTCAGGGCTGGCCCCTTCCTTGTGGGAGAAGGAGCCGGACGTTTGCCTTTTCGGAAAGAGGCTCTGCCGAGAGCGAACGCCGTGAGATATGCCGTCTGTGGTTAAGCACAGATGCCCAGTGCTGTTGTGCCTATTCATAGGGTGCACGTGGACACTGAAGACCAGCAAGAGCTTTCAGGGCTGGCCCCTTCCTTGTGGGAGAAGGAGCCGGACGTTTGCCTTTTCGGAAAGAGGCTCTGCCGAGAGTGAACGCCGTGAGATATGCCGTCTGTGGTTAAGCACAGATGCCCAGTGCTGTTGTGCCTGTGGGTAGGGTGCACGGGGATAGTGAAGACCAGCAAGAGCTTTCAGGGCTGGCCCCTTCCTTGTGGGAGAAGGAGCCGGACGTTTGCCTTTTCGGAAAGAGGCTCTGCCGAGAATGAGCGCCGTGAGATGCTGAGTCTCTGGGAAAGCACAGATGCCCAGTGCTGTTGTGCCTGTGGGTAGGGTGCACGGGGATAGTGAAGACCAGCAAGAGCTTTCAGGGCTGGCCCCTTCCTTGTGGGAGAAGGAGCCAGACGTTTGCCTTTTCGGAAAGAGGCTCTGCCGAGAACGAGCGCCGTGAGATATGCCGTCTGTGGTTAAGCACAGATGCCCAGTGCTGTTGTGCCTGTGGGTAGGGTGCACGGGGCCAGTGAAGACCAGCAAGAGCTTTCAGGGCTGGCCCCTTCCTTGTGGGAGAAGGAGCCAGACGTTTGCCTTTTCGGAAAGAGGCTCTGCCGAGAACGAGCGCCGTGAGATATGCCGTCTGTGGTTAAGCACAGATGCCCAGTGCTGTTGTGCCTGTGGGTAGGGTGCACGGGGCCAGTGAAGACCAGCAAGAGCTTTCAGGGCTGGCCCCTTCCTTGTGGGAGAAGGAGGCGGACGTTTGCCTTTTCGGAAAGAGGCTCTGCCGAGAGCGAACGCCGTGAGATGCTGAGTCTCTGGGAAAGCACAGATGCCCAGTGCTGTTGTGCCTGTGGGTAGGGTGCACGGGGATAGTGAAGACCAGCAAGAGCTTTCAGGGCTGGCCCCTTCCTTGTGGGAGAAGGAGCCAGACGTTTGCCTTTTCGGAAAGAGGCTCTGCCGAGAACGAGCGCCGTGAGATATGCCGTCTGTGGTTAAGCACAGATGCCCAGTGCTGTTGTGCCTGTGGGTAGGGTGCACGGGGCCAGTGAAGACCAGCAAGAGCTTTCAGGGCTGGCCCCTTCCTTGTGGGAGAAGGAGCCGGACGTTTGCCTTTTCGGAAAGAGGCTCTGCCGAGAACGAGCGCCGTGAGATGCTGAGTCTCTGGGAAAGCACAGATGCCCAGTGCTGTTGTGCCTGTGGGTAGGGTGCACGGGGCCAGTGAAGACCAGCAAGAGCTTTCAGGGCTGGCCCCTTCCTTGTGGGAGAAGGAGCCGGACGTTTGCCTTTTCGGAAAGAGGCTCTGCCGAGAACGAGCGCCGTGAGATATGCCGTCTGTGGTTAAGCACAGATGCCCAGTGCTGTTGTGCCTGTGGGTAGGGTGCACGGGGCCAGTGAAGACCAGCAAGAGCTTTCAGGGCTGGCCCCTTCCTTGTGGGAGAAGGAGCCGGACGTTTGCCTTTTCGGAAAGAGGCTCTGCCGAGAACGAGCGCCGTGAGATGCTGAGTCTCTGGGAAAGCACAGATGCCCAGTGCTGTTGTGCCTGTGGGTAGGGTGCACGGGGCCAGTGAAGACCAGCAAGAGCTTTCAGGGCTGGCCCCTTCCGTGTGGGAGAAGGAGCCGGACGTTTGCCTTTTCGGAAAGAGGCTCTGCCGAGAGCGAACGCAGTGAGATGCTGAGTCTCTGGGAAAGCACAGATGCCCAGTGCTGTTGTGCCTGTGGGTAGGGTGCACGGGGACAGTGAAGACCAGCAAGAGCTTTCAGGGCTGGCCCCTTCCTTGTGGGAGAAGGAGCCGGACGTTTGCCTTTTCGGAAAGAGGCTCTGCCGAGAACGAGCGCCGTGAGATATGCCGTCTGTGGTTAAGCACAGATGCCCAGTGCTGTTGTGCCTATTCATAGGGTGCACGGGGACAGTGAAGACCAGCAAGAGCTTTCAGGGCTGGCCCCTTCCTTGTGGGAGAAGGAGCCGGACGTTTGCCTTTTCGGAAAGAGGCTCTGCCGAGAACGAGCGCCGTGAGATGCTGAGTCTCTGGGAAAGCACAGATGCCCAGTGCTGTTGTGCCTGTGGGTAGGGTGCACGCGGCCAGTGAAGACCAGCAAGAGCTTTCAGGGCTGGCCCCTTCCTTGTGGGAGAAGGAGCCGGACGTTTGCCTTTTCGGAAAGAGGCTCTGCCGAGAACGAGCGCCGTGAGATATGCCGTCTGTGGTTAAGCACAGATGCCCACTGCTGTTGTGCCTGTGGGTAGGGTGCACGGGGATAGTGAAGACCAGCAAGAGCTTTCAGGGCTGGCCCCTTCCTTGTGGGAGAAGGAGCCGGACGTTTGCCTTTTCGGAAAGAGGCTCTGCCGAGAGCGAACGCCGTGAGATGCTGAGTCTCTGGGAAAGCACAGATGCCCAGTGCTGTTGTGCCTGTGGGTAGGGTGCACGGGGACAGTGAAGACCAGCAAGAGCTTTCAGGGCTGGCCCCTTCCTTGTGGGAGAAGGAGCCGGACGTTTGCCTTTTCGGAAAGAGGCTCTGCCGAGAACGAGCGCCGTGAGATATGCCGTCTGTGGTTAAGCACAGATGCCCAGTGCTGTTGTGCCTGTGGGTAGGGTGCACGGGGACAGTGAAGACCAGCAAGAGCTTTCAGGGCTGGCCCCTTCCTTGTGGGAGAAGGAGCCGGACGTTTGCCTTTTCGGAAAGAGGCTCTGCCGAGAACGAGCGCCGTGAGATGCTGATTCTCTGGGAAAGCACAGATGCCCAGTGCTGTTGTGCCTGTGGGTAGGGTGCACGGGGCCAGTGAAGACCAGCAAGAGCTTTCAGGGCTGGCCCCTTCCTTGTGGGAGAAGGAGCCGGACGTTTGCCTTTTCGGAAAGAGGCTCTGCCGAGAACGAGCGCCGTGAGATATGCCGTCTGTGGTTAAGCACAGATGCCCAGTGCTGTTGTGCCTGTGGGTAGGGTGCACGGGGCCAGTGAAGACCAGCAAGAGCTTTCAGGGCTGGCCCCTTCCTTGTGGGAGAAGGAGCCGGACGTTTGCCTTTTCGGAAAGAGGCTCTGCCGAGAGCGAACGCAGTGAGATGCTGAGTCTCTGGGAAAGCACAGATGCCCAGTGCTGTTGTGCCTGTGGGTAGGGTGCACGCGGCCAGTGAAGACCAGCAAGAGCTTTCAGGGCTGGCCCCTTCCTTGTGGGAGAAGGAGCCGGACGTTTGCCTTTTCGGAAAGAGGCTCTGCCGAGAACGAGCGCCGTGAGATATGCCGTCTGTGGTTAAGCACAGATGCCCAGTGCTGTTGTGCCTGTGGGTAGGGTGCACGGGGCCAGTGAAGACCAGCAAGAGCTTTCAGGGCTGGCCCCTTCCTTGTGGGAGAAGGAGCCGGACGTTTGCCTTTTCGGAAAGAGGCTCTGCCGAGAACGAGCGCCGTGAGATGCTGAGTCTCTGGGAAAGCACAGATGCCCAGTGCTGTTGTGCCTGTGGGTAGGGTGCACGGGGACAGTGAAGACCAGCAAGAGCTTTCAGGGCTGGCCCCTTCCTTGTGGGAGAAGGAGCCGGACGTTTGCCTTTTCGGAAAGAGGCCCTGCCGAGAGCGAACGCCGTGAGATATGCCGTCTGTGGTTAAGCACAGATGCCCAGTGCTGTTGTGCCTATTCATAGGGTGCACGCGGCCAGTGAAGACCAGCAAGAGCTTTCAGGGCTGGCCCCTTCCTTGTGGGAGAAGGAGCCGGACATTTGCCTTTTCGGAAAGAGGCTCTGCCGAGAACGAGCGCCGTGAGATATGCCGTCTGTGGTTAAGCACAGATGCCCAGTGCTGTTGTGCCTGTGGGTAGGGTGCACGGGGCCAGTGAAGACCAGCAAGAGCTTTCAGGGCTGGCCCCTTCCTTGTGGGAGAAGGAGCCGGACGTTTGCCTTTTCGGAAAGAGGCTCTGCCGAGAGCGAACGCAGTGAGATGCTGTGTCTCTGGGAAAGCACAGATGCCCAGTGCTGTTGTGCCTGTGGGTAGGGTGCACGGGGACAGTGAAGACCAGCAAGAGCTTTCAGGGCTGGCCCCTTCCTTGTGGGAGAAGGAGCCGGACGTTTGCCTTTTCGGAAAGAGGCTCTGCCGAGAGCGAACGCCGTGAGATATGCCGTCTGTGGTTAAGCACAGATGCCCAGTGCTGTTGTGCCTATTCATAGGGTGCACGGGGACAGTGAAGACCAGCAAGAGCTTTCAGGGCTGGCCCCTTCCTTGTGGGAGAAGGAGCCGGACGTTTGCCTTTTCGGAAAGAGGCTCTGCCGAGAACGAATGCCGTGAGATGCTGAGTCTCTGGGAAAGCACAGATGCCCAGTGCTGTTGTGCCTGTGGGTAGGGTGCACGGGGACAGTGAAGACCAGCAAGAGCTTTCAGGGCTGGCCCCTTCCTTGTGGGAGAAGGAGCCGGACGTTTGCCTTTTCGGAAAGAGGCTCTGCCGAGAACGAGCGCCGTGAGATATGCCGTCTGTGGTTAAGCACAGATGCCCAGTGCTGTTGTGCCTATTCATAGGGTGCACGGGGACAGTGAAGACCAGCAAGAGCTTTCAGGGCTGGCCCCTTCCTTGTGGGAGAAGGAGCCGGACGTTTGCCTTTTCGGAAAGAGGCTCTGCCGAGAACGAGCGCCGTGAGATGCTGAGTCTCTGGGAAAGCACAGATGCCCAGTGCTGTTGTGCCTGTGGGTAGGGTGCACGCGGCCAGTGAAGACCAGCAAGAGCTTTCAGGACTGGCCCCTTCCTTGTGGGAGAAGGAGCCGGACGTTTGCCTTTTCGGAAAGAGGCTCTGCCGAGAGCGAACGCCGTGAGATATGCCGTCTGTGGTTAAGCACAGATGCCCATTGCTGTTGTGCCTGTGGGTAGGGTGCACGGGGCCAGTGAAGACCAGCAAGAGCTTTCAGGGCTGGCCCCTTCCTTGTGGGAGAAGGAGCCGGACGTTTGCCTTTTCGGAAAGAGGCTCTGCCGAGAACGAGCGCCGTGAGATATGCCGTCTGTGGTTAAGCACAGATGTCCAGTGCTGTTGTGCCTGTGGGTAGGGTGCACGGGGCCAGTGAAGACCAGCAAGAGCTTTCAGGGCTGGCCCCTTCCTTGTGGGAGAAGGAGCCGGACGTTTGCCTTTTCGGAAAGAGGCTCTGCCGAGAACGAGCGCCGTGAGATATGCTGTCTGTGGTTAAGCACAGATGCCCAGTGCTGTTGTGCCTGTGCGTAGGGTGCACGGGGACAGTGAAGACCAGCAAGAGCTTTCAGGGCTGGCCCCTTCCTTGTGGGAGAAGGAGCCGGACGTTTGCCTTTTCGGAAAGAGGCTCTGCCGAGAACGAGCGCCGTGAGATATGCCGTCTGTGGTTAAGCACAGATGCCCAGTGCTGTTGTGCCTGTGGGTAGGGTGCACGGGGCCAGTGAAGACCAGCAAGAGCTTTCAGGGCTGGCCCCTTCCTTGTGGGAGAAGGAGCCGGACGTTTGCCTTTTCGGAAAGAGGCTCTGCCGAGAACGAGCGCCGTGAGATGCTGAGTCTCTGGGAAAGCACAGATGCCCAGTGCTGTTGTGCCTGTGGGTAGGGTGCACGGGGACAGTGAAGACCAGCAAGAGCTTTCAGGGCTGGCCCCTTCCTTGTGGGAGAAGGAGCCGGACGTTTGCCTTTTCGGAAAGAGGCCCTGCCGAGAGCGAACGCCGTGAGATATGCCGTCTGTGGTTAAGCACAGATGCCCAGTGCTGTTGTGCCTGTGGGTAGGGTGCACGGGGACAGTGAAGACCAGCAAGAGCTTTCAGGGCTGGCCCCTTCCTTGTGGGAGAAGGAGCCGGACGTTTGCCTTTTCGGAAAGAGGCTCTGCCGAGAACGAGCGCCGTGAGATATGCCGTCTGTGGTTAAGCACAGATGCCCAGTGCTGTTGTGCCTGTGGGTAGGGTGCACGGGGCCAGTGAAGACCAGCAAGAGCTTTCAGGGCTGGCCCCTTCCTTGTGGGAGAAGGAGCCGGACGTTTGCCTTTTCGGAAAGAGGCTCTGCCGAGAGCGAACGCAGTGAGATGCTGAGTCTCTGGGAAAGCACAGATGCCCAGTGCTGTTGTGCCTGTGGGTAGGGTGCACGGGGACAGTGAAGACCAGCAAGAGCTTTCAGGGCTGGCCCCTTCCTTGTGGGAGAAGGAGCCGGACGTTTGCCTTTTCGGAAAGAGGCTCTGCCGAGAACGAGCGCCGTGAGATATGCCGTCTGTGGTTAAGCACAGATGCCCAGTGCTGTTGTGCCTATTCATAGGGTGCACGGGGACAGTGAAGACCAGCAAGAGCTTTCAGGGCTGGCCCCTTCCTTGTGGGAGAAGGAGCCGGACGTTTGCCTTTTCGGAAAGAGGCTCTGCCGAGAACGAGCGCCGTGAGATATGCCGTCTGTGGTTAAGCACAGATGCCCATTGCTGTTGTGCCTGTGGGTAGGGTGCACGGGGATAGTGAAGACCAGCAAGAGCTTTCAGGGCTGGCCCCTTCCTTGTGGGAGAAGGAGCCGGACGTTTGCCTTTTCGGAAAGAGGCTCTGCCGAGAACGAGCGCCGTGAGATATGCCGTCTGTGGTTAAGCACAGATGCCCAGTGCTGTTGTGCCTGTGGGTAGGGTGCACGGGGACAGTGAAGACCAGCAAGAGCTTTCAGGGCTGGCCCCTTCCTTGTGGGAGAAGGAGCCGGACGTTTGCCTTTTCGGAAAGAGGCTCTGCCGAGAACGAGCGCCGTGAGATGCTGATTCTCTGGGAAAGCACAGATGCCCAGTGCTGTTGTGCCTGTGTGTAGGGTGCACGGGGACAGTGAAGACCAGCAAGAGCTTTCAGGGCTGGCCCCTTCCTTGTGGGAGAAGGAGCCGGACGTTTGCCTTTTCGGAAAGAGGCTCTGCCGAGAACGAGCGCCGTGAGATATGCCGTCTGTGGTTAAGCACAGATGCCCAGTGCTGTTGTGCCTGTGGGTAGGGTGCACGGGGCCAGTGAAGACCAGCAAGAGCTTTCAGGGCTGGCCCCTTCCTTGTGGGAGAAGGAGCCGGACGTTTGCCTTTTCGGAAAGAGGCTCTGCCGAGAGCGAACGCAGTGAGATGCTGAGTCTCTGGGAAAGCACAGATGCCCAGTGCTGTTGTGCCTGTGGGTAGGGTGCACGGGGATAGTGAAGACCAGCAAGAGCTTTCAGGGCTGGCCCCTTCCTTGTGGGAGAAGGAGCCGGACGTTTGCCTTTTCGGAAAGAGGCTCTGCCGAGAACGAGCGCCATGAGATGCTGAGTCTCTGGGAAAGCACAGATGCCCAGTGCTGTTGTGCCTGTGGGTAGGGTGCACGGGGACAGTGAAGACCAGCAAGAGCTTTCAGGGCTGGCCCCTTCCTTGTGGGAGAAGGAGCCGGACGTTTGCCTTTTCGGAAAGAGGCTCTGCCGAGAGCGAACGCAGTGAGATGCTGAGTCTCTGGGAAAGCACAGATGCCCAGTGCTGTTGTGCCTGTGGGTAGGGTGCACGGGGATAGTGAAGACCAGCAAGAGCTTTCAGGGCTGGCCCCTTCCTTGTGGGAGAAGGAGCCAGACGTTTGCCTTTTCGGAAAGAGGCTCTGCCGAGAGCGAACGCCGTGAGATATGCCGTCTGTGGTTAAGCACAGAAGCCCAGTGCTGTTGTGCCTATGCATAGGGTGCACGGGGACAGTGAAGACCAGCAAGAGCTTTCAGGGCTGGCCCCTTCCTTGTGGGAGAAGGAGCCGGACGTTTGCCTTTTCGGAAAGAGGCTCTGCCGAGAACGAGCGCCGTGAGATATGCCGTCTGTGGTTAAGCACAGATGCCCAGTGCTGTTGTGCCTGTGTGTAGGGTGCACGGGGACAGTGAAGACCAGCAAGAGCTTTCAGGGCTGGCCCCTTCCTTGTGGGAGAAGGAGGCGGACGTTTGCCTTTTCGGAAAGAGGCTCTGCCGAGAACGAGCGCCGTGAGATGCTGAGTCTCTGGGAAAGCACAGATGCCCAGTGCTGTTGTGCCTGTGGGTAGGGTGCACGGGGCCAGTGAAGACCAGCAAGAGCTTTCAGGGCTGGCCCCTTCCTTGTGGGAGAAGGAGCCGGACGTTTGCCTTTTCGGAAAGAGGCTCTGCCGAGAACGAGTGCCGTGAGATATGCCGTCTGTGGTTAAGCACAGATGCCCAGTGCTGTTGTGCCTATTCATAGGGTGCACGGGGCCAGTGAAGACCAGCAAGAGCTTTCAGGGCTGGCCCCTTCCTTGTGGGAGAAGGAGCCGGACGTTTGCCTTTTCGGAAAGAGGCTCTGCCGAGAACGAGCGCCGTGAGATATGCCGTCTGTGGTTAAGCACAGATGCCCATTGCTGTTGTGCCTGTGGGTAGGGTGCACGGGGACAGTGAAGACCAGCAAGAGCTTTCAGGGCTGGCCCCTTCCTTGTGGGAGAAGGAGCCGGATGTTTGCCTTTTCGGAAAGAGGCTCTGCCGAGAGCGAACGCAGTGAGATGCTGAGTCTCTGGGAAAGCACAGATGCCCAGTGCTGTTGTGCCTATTCATAGGGTGCACGGGGCCAGTGAAGACCAGCAAGAGCTTTCAGGGCTGGCCCCTTCCTTGTGGGAGAAGGAGCCGGACGTTTGCCTTTTCGGAAAGATGCTCTGCCGAGAGCGAACGCAGTGAGATGCTGAGTCTCTGGGAAAGCACAGATGCCCAGTGCTGTTGTGCCTATGCATAGGGTGCACGGGGACAGTGAAGACCAGCAAGAGCTTTCAGGGCTGGCCCCTTCCTTGTGGGAGAAGGAGCCGGACGTTTGCCTTTTCGGAAAGAGGCTCTGCCGAGAACGAGCGCCGTGAGATATGCCGTCTGTGGTTAAGCACAGATGCCCAGTGCTGTTGTGCCTGTGGGTAGGGTGCACGGGGCCAGTGAAGACCAGCAAGAGCTTTCAGGGCTGGCCCCTTCCTTGTGGGAGAAGGAGCCGGACGTTTGCCTTTTCGGAAAGAGGCTCTGCCGAGAACGAATGCCGTGAGATGCTGAGTCTCTGGGAAAGCACAGATGCCCAGTGCTGTTGTGCCTGTGGGTAGGGTGCACGGGGACAGTGAAGACCAGCAAGAGCTTTCAGGGCTGGCCCCTTCCTTGTGGGAGAAGGAGCCGGACGTTTGCCTTTTCGGAAAGAGGCTCTGCCGAGAGCGAACGCAGTGAGATGCTGAGTCTCTGGGAAAGCACAGATGCCCAGTGCTGTTGTGCCTGTGGGTAGGGTGCACGGGGATAGTGAAGACCAGCAAGAGCTTTCAGGGCTGGCCCCTTCCTTGTGGGAGAAGGAGCCGGACGTTTGCCTTTTCGGAAAGAGGCTCTGCCGAGAACGAGCGCCGTGAGATATGCCGTCTGTGGTTAAGCACAGATGCCCAGTGCTGTTGTGCCTGTGGGTAGGGTGCACGGGGCCAGTGAAGACCAGCAAGAGCTTTCAGGGCTGGCCCCTTCCTTGTGGGAGAAGGAGCTGGACGTTTGCCTTTTCGGAAAGAGGCTCTGCCGAGAATGAGCGCCGTGAGATGCTGATTCTCTGGGAAAGCACAGATGCCCAGTGCTGTTGTGCCTGTGGGTAGGGTGCACGGGGCCAGTGAAGACCAGCAAGAGCTTTCAGGGCTGGCCCCTTCCTTGTGGGAGAAGGAGGCGGACGTTTGCCTTTTCAGAAAGAGGCTCTGCCGAGAGCGAACGCCGTGAGATATGCCGTCTGTGGTTAAGCACAGATGCCCAGTGCTGTTGTGCCTATGCATAGGGTGCACGGGGACAGTGAAGACCAGCAAGAGCTTTCAGGGCTGGCCCCTTCCTTGTGGGAGAAGGAGCCGGACGTTTGCCTTTTCGGAAAGAGGCTCTGCCGAGAACGAGCGCCGTGAGATATGCCGTCTGTGGTTAAGCACAGATGTCCAGTGCTGTTGTGCCTGTGGGTAGGGTGCACGGGGCCAGTGAAGACCAGCAAGAGCTTTCAGGGCTGGCCCCTTCCTTGTGGGAGAAGGAGCCGGACGTTTGCCTTTTCGGAAAGAGGCTCTGCCGAGAACGAGCGCCGTGAGATATGCTGTCTGTGGTTAAGCACAGATGCCCAGTGCTGTTGTGCCTGTGCGTAGGGTGCACGGGGCCAGTGAAGACCAGCAAGAGCTTTCAGGGCTGGCCCCTTCCTTGTGGGAGAAGGAGCCGGATGTTTGCCTTTTCGGAAAGAGGCTCTGCCGAGAACGAGCGCCGTGAGATATGCCGTCTGTGGTTAAGCACAGATGCCCAGTGCTGTTGTGCCTGTGGGTAGGGTGCACGGGGCCAGTGAAGACCAGCAAGAGCTTTCAGGGCTGGCCCCTTCCTTGTGGGAGAAGGAGCCGGACGTTTGCCTTTTCGGAAAGAGGCTCTGCCGAGAACGAGCGCCGTGAGATGCTGAGTCTCTGGGAAAGCACAGATGCCCAGTGCTGTTGTGCCTGTGGGTAGGGTGCACGCGGCCAGTGAAGACCAGCAAGAGCTTTCAGGGCTGGCCCCTTCCTTGTGGGAGAAGGAGCCGGACGTTTGCCTTTTCGGAAAGAGGCTCTGCCGAGACTGAACGCCGTGAGATATGCCGTCTGTGGTTAAGCACAGATGCCCAGTGCTGTTGTGCCTATTCATAGGGTGCACGGGGCCAGTGAAGACCAGCAAGAGCTTTCAGGGCTGGCCCCTTCCTTGTGGGAGAAGGAGCCGGACGTTTGCCTTTTCGGAAAGAGGCTCTGCCGAGAACGAGCGCCGTGAGATATGCCGTCTGTGGTTAAGCACAGATGCCCATTGCTGTTGTGCCTGTGGGTAGGGTGCACGGGGACAGTGAAGACCAGCAAGAGCTTTCAGGGCTGGCCCCTTCCTTGTGGGAGAAGGAGCCGGATGTTTGCCTTTTCGGAAAGAGGCTCTGCCGAGAGCGAACGCAGTGAGATGCTGAGTCTCTGGGAAAGCACAGATGCCCAGTGCTGTTGTGCCTATTCATAGGGTGCACGGGGCCAGTGAAGACCAGCAAGAGCTTTCAGGGCTGGCCCCTTCCTTGTGGGAGAAGGAGCCGGACGTTTGCCTTTTCGGAAAGATGCTCTGCCGAGAGCGAACGCAGTGAGATGCTGAGTCTCTGGGAAAGCACAGATGCCCAGTGCTGTTGTGCCTATGCATAGGGTGCACGGGGACAGTGAAGACCAGCAAGAGCTTTCAGGGCTGGCCCCTTCCTTGTGGGAGAAGGAGCCGGACGTTTGCCTTTTCGGAAAGAGGCTCTGCCGAGAACGAGCGCCGTGAGATATGCCGTCTGTGGTTAAGCACAGATGCCCAGTGCTGTTGTGCCTGTGGGTAGGGTGCACGGGGCCAGTGAAGACCAGCAAGAGCTTTCAGGGCTGGCCCCTTCCTTGTGGGAGAAGGAGCCGGACGTTTGCCTTTTCAGAAAGAGGCTCTGCCGAGAACGAGCGCCGTGAGATGCTGAGTCTCTGGGAAAGCACAGATGCCCAGTGCTGTTGTGCCTGTGGGTAGGGTGCACGGGGACAGTGAAGACCAGCAAGAGCTTTCAGGGCTGGCCCCTTCCTTGTGGGAGAAGGAGCCGGACGTTTGCCTTTTCGGAAAGAGGCCCTGCCGAGAGCGAACGCCGTGAGATATGCCGTCTGTGGTTAAGCACAGATGCCCAGTGCTGTTGTGCCTGTGGGTAGGGTGCACGGGGACAGTGAAGACCAGCAAGAGCTTTCAGGGCTGGCCCCTTCCTTGTGGGAGAAGGAGCCGGACGTTTGCCTTTTCGGAAAGAGGCTCTGCCGAGAACGAGCGCCGTGAGATATGCCGTCTGTGGTTAAGCACAGATGCCCAGTGCTGTTGTGCCTGTGGGTAGGGTGCACGGGGCCAGTGAAGACCAGCAAGAGCTTTCAGGGCTGGCCCCTTCCTTGTGGGAGAAGGAGCCGGACGTTTGCCTTTTCGGAAAGAGGCTCTGCCGAGAGCGAACGCAGTGAGATGCTGATTCTCTGGGAAAGCACAGATGCCCAGTGCTGTTGTGCCTGTGGGTAGGGTGCACGGGGACAGTGAAGACCAGCAAGAGCTTTCAGGGCTGGCCCCTTCCTTGTGGGAGAAGGAGCCGGACGTTTGCCTTTTCGGAAAGAGGCTCTGCCGAGAACGAGCGCCGTGAGATATGCCGTCTGTGGTTAAGCACAGATGCCCAGTGCTGTTGTGCCTATTCATAGGGTGCACGGGGACAGTGAAGACCAGCAAGAGCTTTCAGGGCTGGCCCCTTCCTTGTGGGAGAAGGAGCCGGACGTTTGCCTTTTCGGAAAGAGGCTCTGCCGAGAACGAGCGCCGTGAGATATGCCGTCTGTGGTTAAGCACAGATGCCCATTGCTGTTGTGCCTGTGGGTAGGGTGCACGGGGATAGTGAAGACCAGCAAGAGCTTTCAGGGCTGGCCCCTTCCTTGTGGGAGAAGGAGCCAGACGTTTGCCTTTTCGGAAAGAGGCTCTGCCGAGAACGAGCGCCGTGAGATATGCCGTCTGTGGTTAAGCACAGATGCCCAGTGCTGTTGTGCCTGTGGGTAGGGTGCACGGGGACAGTGAAGACCAGCAAGAGCTTTCAGGGCTGGCCCCTTCCTTGTGGGAGAAGGAGCCGGACGTTTGCCTTTTCGGAAAGAGGCTCTGCCGAGAACGAGCGCCGTGAGATGCTGATTCTCTGGGAAAGCACAGATGCCCAGTGCTGTTGTGCCTGTGTGTAGGGTGCACGGGGACAGTGAAGACCAGCAAGAGCTTTCAGGGCTGGCCCCTTCCTTGTGGGAGAAGGAGCCGGACGTTTGCCTTTTCGGAAAGAGGCTCTGCTGAGACCGAGCGCCGTGAGATATGCCGTCTGTGGTTAAGCACAGATGCCCAGTGCTGTTGTGCCTATTCATAGGGTGCACGTGGACAGTGAAGACCAGCAAGAGCTTTCAGGGCTGGCCCCTTCCTTGTGGGAGAAGGAGCCGGACGTTTGCCTTTTCGGAAAGAGGCTCTGCCGAGAACGAGCGCCATGAGATGCTGAGTCTCTGGGAAAGCACAGATGCCCAGTGCTGTTGTGCCTGTGGGTAGGGTGCACGGGGACAGTGAAGACCAGCAAGAGCTTTCAGGGCTGGCCCCTTCCTTGTGGGAGAAGGAGCCGGACGTTTGCCTTTTCGGAAAGAGGCTCTGCCGAGAATGAGCGCCGTGAGATGCTGATTCTCTGGGAAAGCACAGATGCCCAGTGCTGTTGTGCCTGTGGGTAGGGTGCACGGGGCCAGTGAAGACCAGCAAGAGCTTTCAGGGCTGGCCCCTTCCTTGTGGGAGAAGGAGGCGGACGTTTGCCTTTTCAGAAAGAGGCTCTGCCGAGAGCGAACGCCGTGAGATATGCCGTCTGTGGTTAAGCACAGATGCCCAGTGCTGTTGTGCCTATGCATAGGGTGCACGGGGCCAGTGAAGACCAGCAAGAGCTTTCAGGGCTGGCCCCTTCCTTGTGGGAGAAGGAGCCGGACGTTTGCCTTTTCGGAAAGAGGCTCTGCCGAGAACGAGCGCCGTGAGATATGCCGTCTGTGGTTAAGCACAGATGCCCAGTGCTGTTGTGCCTGTGTGTAGGGTGCACGGGGACAGTGAAGACCAGCAAGAGCTTTCAGGGCTGGCCCCTTCCTTGTGGGAGAAGGAGGCGGACGTTTGCCTTTTCGGAAAGAGGCTCTGCCGAGAACGAGCGCCGTGAGATGCTGAGTCTCTGGGAAAGCACAGATGCCCAGTGCTGTTGTGCCTGTGGGTAGGGTGCACGCGGCCAGTGAAGACCAGCAAGAGCTTTCAGGGCTGGCCCCTTCCTTGTGGGAGAAGGAGCCGGACGTTTGCCTTTTCGGAAAGAGGCTCTGCCGAGAACGAGTGCCGTGAGATATGCCGTCTGTGGTTAAGCACAGATGCCCAGTGCTGTTGTGCCTATTCATAGGGTGCACGGGGCCAGTGAAGACCAGCAAGAGCTTTCAGGGCTGGCCCCTTCCTTGTGGGAGAAGGAGCCGGACGTTTGCCTTTTCGGAAAGAGGCTCTGCCGAGAACGAGCGCCGTGAGATATGCCGTCTGTGGTTAAGCACAGATGCCCATTGCTGTTGTGCCTGTGGGTAGGGTGCACGGGGACAGTGAAGACCAGCAAGAGCTTTCAGGGCTGGCCCCTTCCTTGTGGGAGAAGGAGCCGGATGTTTGCCTTTTCGGAAAGAGGCTCTGCCGAGAGCGAACGCAGTGAGATGCTGAGTCTCTGGGAAAGCACAGATGCCCAGTGCTGTTGTGCCTATTCATAGGGTGCACGGGGCCAGTGAAGACCAGCAAGAGCTTTCAGGGCTGGCCCCTTCCTTGTGGGAGAAGGAGCCGGACGTTTGCCTTTTCGGAAAGATGCTCTGCCGAGAGCGAACGCAGTGAGATGCTGAGTCTCTGGGAAAGCACAGATGCCCAGTGCTGTTGTGCCTATGCATAGGGTGCACGGGGACAGTGAAGACCAGCAAGAGCTTTCAGGGCTGGCCCCTTCCTTGTGGGAGAAGGAGCCGGACGTTTGCCTTTTCGGAAAGAGGCTCTGCCGAGAACGAGCGCCGTGAGATATGCCGTCTGTGGTTAAGCACAGATGCCCAGTGCTGTTGTGCCTGTGGGTAGGGTGCACGGGGCCAGTGAAGACCAGCAAGAGCTTTCAGGGCTGGCCCCTTCCTTGTGGGAGAAGGAGCCGGACGTTTGCCTTTTCGGAAAGAGGCTCTGCCGAGAACGAGCGCCGTGAGATGCTGAGTCTCTGGGAAAGCACAGATGCCCAGTGCTGTTGTGCCTGTGGGTAGGGTGCACGGGGCCAGTGAAGACCAGCAAGAGCTTTCAGGGCTGGCCCCTTCCTTGTGGGAGAAGGAGCCGGACGTTTGCCTTTTCGGAAAGAGGCCCTGCCGAGAGCGAACGCCGTGAGATATGCCGTCTGTGGTTAAGCACAGATGCCCAGTGCTGTTGTGCCTGTGGGTAGGGTGCACGGGGCCAGTGAAGACCAGCAAGAGCTTTCAGGGCTGGCCCCTTCCTTGTGGGAGAAGGAGCCGGACGTTTGCCTTTTCGGAAAGAGGCTCTGCCGAGAACGAGCGCCGTGAGATATGCCGTCTGTGGTTAAGCACAGATGCCCAGTGCTGTTGTGCCTGTGGGTAGGGTGCACGGGGCCAGTGAAGACCAGCAAGAGCTTTCAGGGCTGGCCCCTTCCTTGTGGGAGAAGGAGCCGGACGTTTGCCTTTTCGGAAAGAGGCTCTGCCGAGAGCGAACGCAGTGAGATGCTGAGTCTCTGGGAAAGCACAGATGCCCAGTGCTGTTGTGCCTGTGGGTAGGGTGCACGCGGCCAGTGAAGACCAGCAAGAGCTTTCAGGGCTGGCCCCTTCCTTGTGGGAGAAGGAGCCGGACGTTTGCCTTTTCGGAAAGAGGCTCTGCCGAGAGCGAACGCCGTGAGATATGCCGTCTGTGGTTAAGCACAGATGCCCAGTGCTGTTGTGCCTGTGGGTAGGGTGCACGGGGCCAGTGAAGACCAGCAAGAGCTTTCAGGGCTGGCCCCTTCCTTGTGGGAGAAGGAGCCGGACGTTTGCCTTTTCGGAAAGAGGCTCTGCCGAGAACGAGCGCCGTGAGATATGCCGTCTGTGGTTAAGCACAGATGCCCAGTGCTGTTGTGCCTGTGGGTAGGGTGCACGGGGCCAGTGAAGACCAGCAAGAGCTTTCAGGGCTGGCCCCTTCCTTGTGGGAGAAGGAGCCGGACGTTTGCCTTTTCGGAAAGAGGCTCTGCCGAGAACGAGTGCCGTGAGATATGCCGTCTGTGGTTAAGCACAGATGCCCAGTGCTGTTGTGCCTATTCATAGGGTGCACGGGGACAGTGAAGACCAGCAAGAGCTTTCAGGGCTGGCCCCTTCCTTGTGGGAGAAGGAGGCGGACGTTTGCCTTTTCGGAAAGAGGCTCTGCCGAGAACGAGCGCCGTGAGATGCTGAGTCTCTGGGAAAGCACAGATGCCCAGTGCTGTTGTGCCTGTGGGTAGGGTGCACGCGGCCAGTGAAGACCAGCAAGAGCTTTCAGGGCTGGCCCCTTCCTTGTGGGAGAAGGAGCCGGACGTTTGCCTTTTCGGAAAGAGGCTCTGCCGAGAGTGAACGCCGTGAGATATGCCGTCTGTGGTTAAGCACAGATGCCCAGTGCTGTTGTGCCTGTGGGTAGGGTGCATGGGGATAGTGAAGACCAGCAAGAGCTTTCAGGGCTGGCCCCTTCCTTGTGGGAGAAGGAGGCGGACGTTTGCCTTTTCGGAAAGAGGCTCTGCCGAGAGCGAACGCAGTGAGATGCTGAGTCTCTGGGAAAGCACAGATGCCCAGTGCTGTTGTGCCTGTGGGTAGGGTGCACGGGGACAGTGAAGACCAGCAAGAGCTTTCAGGGCTGGCCCCTTCCTTGTGGGAGAAGGAGCCGGACGTTTGCCTTTTCGGAAAGAGGCTCTGCCGAGAACGAGCGCCGTGAGATGCTGAGTCTCTGGGAAAGCACAGATGCCCAGTGCTGTTGTGCCTGTGGGTAGGGTGCACGGGGATAGTGAAGACCAGCAAGAGCTTTCAGGGCTGGCCCCTTCCTTGTGGGAGAAGGAGCCGGACGTTTGCCTTTTCGGAAAGAGGCTCTGCCGAGAACGAGCGCCGTGAGATGCTGATTCTCTGGGAAAGCACAGATGCCCAGTGCTGTTGTGCCTGTGTGTAGGGTGCACGGGGACAGTGAAGACCAGCAAGAGCTTTCAGGGCTGGCCCCTTCCTTGTGGGAGAAGGAGCCGGACGTTTGCCTTTTCGGAAAGAGGCTCTGCCGAGAGCGAACGCCGTGAGATATGCCGTCTGTGGTTAAGCACAGATGCCCAGTGCTGTTGTGCCTATTCATAGGGTGCACGTGGACAGTGAAGACCAGCAAGAGCTTTCAGGGCTGGCCCCTTCCTTGTGGGAGAAGGAGCCGGACGTTTGCCTTTTCGGAAAGAGGCTCTGCCGAGAACGAGCGCCGTGAGATGCTGAGTCTCTGGGAAAGCACAGATGCCCAGTGCTGTTGTGCCTGTGGGTAGGGTGCACGGGGATAGTGAAGACCAGCAAGAGCTTTCAGGGCTGGCCCCTTCCTTGTGGGAGAAGGAGCCGGACGTTTGCCTTTTCGGAAAGAGGCTCTGCCGAGAGCGAACGCAGTGAGATGCTGAGTCTCTGGGAAAGCACAGATGCCCAGTGCTGTTGTGCCTGTGGGTAGGGTGCACGCGGCCAGTGAAGACCAGCAAGAGCTTTCAGGGCTGGCCCCTTCCTTGTGGGAGAAGGAGCCGGACGTTTGCCTTTTCGGAAAGAGGCTCTGCCGAGAACGAGCGCCGTGAGATGCTGAGTCTCTGGGAAAGCACAGATGCCCAGTGCTGTTGTGCCTGTGGGTAGGGTGCACGGGGACAGTGAAGACCAGCAAGAGCTTTCAGGGCTGGCCCCTTCCTTGTGGGAGAAGGAGCCGGACGTTTGCCTTTTCGGAAAGAGGCTCTGCCGAGAGCGAACGCCGTGAGATGCTGAGTCTCTGGGAAAGCACAGATGCCCAGTGCTGTTGTGCCTGTGGGTAGGGTGCACGGGGATAGTGAAGACCAGCAAGAGCTTTCAGGGCTGGCCCCTTCCTTGTGGGAGAAGGAGCCAGACGTTTGCCTTTTCGGAAAGAGGCTCTGCCGAGAACGAGCGCCGTGAGATATGCCGTCTGTGGTTAAGCACAGATGCCCAGTGCTGTTGTGCCTGTGGGTAGGGTGCACGGGGACAGTGAAGACCAGCAAGAGCTTTCAGGGCTGGCCCCTTCCTTGTGGGAGAAGGAGCCGGACGTTTGCCTTTTCGGAAAGAGGCTCTGCCGAGAACGAGCGCCGTGAGATGCTGAGTCTCTGGGAAAGCACAGATGCCCAGTGCTGTTGTGCCTGTGGGTAGGGTGCACGCGGCCAGTGAAGACCAGCAAGAGCTTTCAGGGCTGGCCCCTTCCTTGTGGGAGAAGGAGCCGGACGTTTGCCTTTTCGGAAAGAGGCTCTGCCGAGAGTGAACGCCGTGAGATATGCCGTCTGTGGTTAAGCACAGATGCCCAGTGCTGTTGTGCCTGTGGGTAGGGTGCACGGGGACAGTGAAGACCAGCAAGAGCTTTCAGGGCTGGCCCCTTCCTTGTGGGAGAAGGAGCCGGACGTTTGCCTTTTCGGAAAGAGGCTCTGCCGAGAACGAGCGCCGTGAGATATGCCGTCTGTGGTTAAGCACAGATGCCCAGTGCTGTTGTGCCTGTGGGTAGGGTGCACGGGGACAGTGAAGACCAGCAAGAGCTTTCAGGGCTGGCCCCTTCCTTGTGGGAGAAGGAGCCGGATGTTTGCCTTTTCGAAAAGAGGCTCTGCCGAGAGCGAACGCAGTGAGATGCTGAGTCTCTGGGAAAGCACAGATGCCCAGTGCTGTTGTGCCTGTGGGTAGGGTGCACGCGGCCAGTGAAGACCAGCAAGAGCTTTCAGGGCTGGCCCCTTCCTTGTGGGAGAAGGAGCCGGACGTTTGCCTTTTCGGAAAGAGGCTCTGCCGAGAGCGAACGCCGTCAGATATGCCGTCTGTGGTTAAGCACAGATGCCCAGTGCTGTTGTGCCTGTGGGTAGGGTGCACGGGGCCAGTGAAGACCAGCAAGAGCTTTCAGGGCTGGCCCCTTCCTTGTGGGAGAAGGAGCCGGACGTTTGCCTTTTCGGAAAGAGGCTCTGCCGAGAACGAGCGCCGTGACATATGCCGTCTGTGGTTAAGCACAGATGCCCAGTGCTGTTGTGCCTGTGGGTAGGGTGCACGGGGCCAGTGAAGACCAGCAAGAGCTTTCAGGGCTGGCCCCTTCCTTGTGGGAGAAGGAGCCGGACGTTTGCCTTTTCGGAAAGAGGCTCTGCCGAGAACGAGCGCCGTGAGATATGCCGTCTGTGGTTAAGCACAGATGCCCAGTGCTGTTGTGCCTATTCATAGGGTGCACGGGGACAGTGAAGACCAGCAAGAGCTTTCAGGGCTGGCCCCTTCCTTGTGGGAGAAGGAGCCGGACGTTTGCCTTTTCGGAAAGAGGCTCTGCCGAGAACGAGCGCCGTGAGATGCTGAGTCTCTGGGAAAGCACAGATGCCCAGTGCTGTTGTGCCTGTGGGTAGGGTGCACGCGGCCAGTGAAGACCAGCAAGAGCTTTCAGGGCTGGCCCCTTCCTTGTGGGAGAAGGAGCCGGACGTTTGCCTTTTCGGAAAGAGGCTCTGCCGAGAGTGAACGCCGTGAGATATGCCGTCTGTGGTTAAGC
The DNA here is from genome assembly GCF_947461875.1 of Haliaeetus albicilla. Taxonomy (NCBI): domain Eukaryota; kingdom Metazoa; phylum Chordata; class Aves; order Accipitriformes; family Accipitridae; genus Haliaeetus; species Haliaeetus albicilla. The sequence goes on from NW_027212539.1 coordinate 208,905, forward strand.
ACAGATGCCCAGTGCTGTTGTGCCTGTGGGTAGGGTGCACGGGGATAGTGAAGACCAGCAAGAGCTTTCAGGGCTGGCCCCTTCCTTGTGGGAGAAGGAGCCGGACGTTTGCCTTTTCGGAAAGAGGCTCTGCCGAGAGCGAACGCAGTGAGATGCTGAGTCTCTGGGAAAGCACAGATGCCCAGTGCTGTTGTGCCTGTGGGTAGGGTGCACGGGGACAGTGAAGACCAGCAAGAGCTTTCAGGGCTGGCCCCTTCCTTGTGGGAGAAGGAGCCGGACGTTTGCCTTTTCGGAAAGAGGCCCTGCCGAGAGCGAGCGCCGTGAGATATGCCGTCTGTGGTTAAGCACAGATGCCCAGTGCTGTTGTGCCTATTCATAGGGTGCACGGGGACAGTGAAGACCAGCAAGAGCTTTCAGGGCTGGCCCCTTCCTTGTGGGAGAAGGAGCCGGACGTTTGCCTTTTCGGAAAGAGGCTCTGCCGAGAACGAGCGCCGTGAGATGCTGAGTCTCTGGGAAAGCACAGATGCCCAGTGCTGTTGTGCCTGTGGGTAGGGTGCACGGGGATAGTGAAGACCAGCAAGAGCTTTCAGGGCTGGCCCCTTCCTTGTGGGAGAAGGAGCCGGACGTTTGCCTTTTCGGAAAGAGGCTCTTCCGAGAACGAGCGCCGTGAGATGCTGATTCTCTGGGAAAGCACAGATGCCCAGTGCTGTTGTGCCTGTGTGTAGGGTGCACGGGGACAGTGAAGACCAGCAAGAGCTTTCAGGGCTGGCCCCTTCCTTGTGGGAGAAGGAGCCGGACGTTTGCCTTTTCGGAAAGAGGCTCTGCCGAGAGCGAACGCCGTGAGATATGCCGTCTGTGGTTAAGCACAGATGCCCAGTGCTGTTGTGCCTGTGGGTAGGGTGCACGGGGCCAGTGAAGACCAGCAAGAGCTTTCAGGGCTGGCCCCTTCCTTGTGGGAGAAGGAGCCGGACGTTTGCCTTTTCGGAAAGAGGCTCTGCCGAGAACGAGCGCCGTGAGATATGCCGTCTGTGGTTAAGCACAGATGCCCAGTGCTGTTGTGCCTGTGGGTAGGGTGCACGGGGCCAGTGAAGACCAGCAAGAGCTTTCAGGGCTGGCCCCTTCCTTGTGGGAGAAGGAGCCGGACGTTTGCCTTTTCGGAAAGAGGCTCTGCCGAGAACGAGTGCCGTGAGATATGCCGTCTGTGGTTAAGCACAGATGCCCAGTGCTGTTGTGCCTATTCATAGGGTGCACGGGGACAGTGAAGACCAGCAAGAGCTTTCAGGGCTGGCCCCTTCCTTGTGGGAGAAGGAGGCGGACGTTTGCCTTTTCGGAAAGAGGCTCTGCCGAGAACGAGCGCCGTGAGATGCTGAGTCTCTGGGAAAGCACAGATGCCCAGTGCTGTTGTGCCTGTGGGTAGGGTGCACGCGGCCAGTGAAGACCAGCAAGAGCTTTCAGGGCTGGCCCCTTCCTTGTGGGAGAAGGAGCCGGACGTTTGCCTTTTCGGAAAGAGGCTCTGCCGAGAGTGAACGCCGTGAGATATGCCGTCTGTGGTTAAGCACAGATGCCCAGTGCTGTTGTGCCTGTGGGTAGGGTGCACGGGGATAGTGAAGACCAGCAAGAGCTTTCAGGGCTGGCCCCTTCCTTGTGGGAGAAGGAGCCGGACGTTTGCCTTTTCGGAAAGAGGCTCTGCCGAGAGCGAACGCAGTGAGATGCTGAGTCTCTGGGAAAGCACAGATGCCCAGTGCTGTTGTGCCTGTGGGTAGGGTGCACGGGGACAGTGAAGACCAGCAAGAGCTTTCAGGGCTGGCCCCTTCCTTGTGGGAGAAGGAGCCGGACGTTTGCCTTTTCGGAAAGAGGCCCTGCCGAGAGCGAGCGCCGTGAGATATGCCGTCTGTGGTTAAGCACAGATGCCCAGTGCTGTTGTGCCTATTCATAGGGTGCACGGGGACAGTGAAGACCAGCAAGAGCTTTCAGGGCTGGCCCCTTCCTTGTGGGAGAAGGAGCCGGACGTTTGCCTTTTCGGAAAGAGGCTCTGCCGAGAACGAGCGCCGTGAGATGCTGAGTCTCTGGGAAAGCACAGATGCCCAGTGCTGTTGTGCCTGTGGGTAGGGTGCACGGGGATAGTGAAGACCAGCAAGAGCTTTCAGGGCTGGCCCCTTCCTTGTGGGAGAAGGAGCCGGACGTTTGCCTTTTCGGAAAGAGGCTCTTCCGAGAACGAGAGCCGTGAGATGCTGATTCTCTGGGAAAGCACAGATGCCCAGTGCTGTTGTGCCTGTGTGTAGGGTGCACGGGGACAGTGAAGACCAGCAAGAGCTTTCAGGGCTGGCCCCTTCCTTGTGGGAGAAGGAGCCGGACGTTTGCCTTTTCGGAAAGAGGCTCTGCCGAGAGCGAACGCCGTGAGATATGCCGTCTGTGGTTAAGCACAGATGCCCAGTGCTGTTGTGCCTGTGGGTAGGGTGCACGGGGCCAGTGAAGACCAGCAAGAGCTTTCAGGGCTGGCCCCTTCCTTGTGGGAGAAGGAGCCGGACGTTTGCCTTTTCGGAAAGAGGCTCTGCCGAGAACGAGCGCCGTGAGATATGCCGTCTGTGGTTAAGCACAGATGCCCAGTGCTGTTGTGCCTGTGGGTAGGGTGCACGGGGCCAGTGAAGACCAGCAAGAGCTTTCAGGGCTGGCCCCTTCCTTGTGGGAGAAGGAGCCGGACGTTTGCCTTTTCGGAAAGAGGCTCTGCCGAGAACGAGTGCCGTGAGATATGCCGTCTGTGGTTAAGCACAGATGCCCAGTGCTGTTGTGCCTATTCATAGGGTGCACGGGGACAGTGAAGACCAGCAAGAGCTTTCAGGGCTGGCCCCTTCCTTGTGGGAGAAGGAGGCGGACGTTTGCCTTTTCGGAAAGAGGCTCTGCCGAGAACGAGCGCCGTGAGATGCTGAGTCTCTGGGAAAGCACAGATGCCCAGTGCTGTTGTGCCTGTGGGTAGGGTGCACGCGGCCAGTGAAGACCAGCAAGAGCTTTCAGGGCTGGCCCCTTCCTTGTGGGAGAAGGAGCCGGACGTTTGCCTTTTCGGAAAGAGGCTCTGCCGAGAGTGAACGCCGTGAGATATGCCGTCTGTGGTTAAGCACAGATGCCCAGTGCTGTTGTGCCTGTGGGTAGGGTGCATGGGGATAGTGAAGACCAGCAAGAGCTTTCAGGGCTGGCCCCTTCCTTGTGGGAGAAGGAGGCGGACGTTTGCCTTTTCGGAAAGAGGCTCTGCCGAGAGCGAACGCAGTGAGATGCTGAGTCTCTGGGAAAGCACAGATGCCCAGTGCTGTTGTGCCTGTGGGTAGGGTGCACGGGGACAGTGAAGACCAGCAAGAGCTTTCAGGGCTGGCCCCTTCCTTGTGGGAGAAGGAGCCGGACGTTTGCCTTTTCGGAAAGAGGCTCTGCCGAGAACGAGCGCCGTGAGATGCTGAGTCTCTGGGAAAGCACAGATGCCCAGTGCTGTTGTGCCTGTGGGTAGGGTGCACGGGGATAGTGAAGACCAGCAAGAGCTTTCAGGGCTGGCCCCTTCCTTGTGGGAGAAGGAGCCGGACGTTTGCCTTTTCGGAAAGAGGCTCTGCCGAGAACGAGCGCCGTGAGATGCTGATTCTCTGGGAAAGCACAGATGCCCAGTGCTGTTGTGCCTGTGTGTAGGGTGCACGGGGACAGTGAAGACCAGCAAGAGCTTTCAGGGCTGGCCCCTTCCTTGTGGGAGAAGGAGCCGGACGTTTGCCTTTTCGGAAAGAGGCTCTGCCGAGAGCGAACGCCGTGAGATATGCCGTCTGTGGTTAAGCACAGATGCCCAGTGCTGTTGTGCCTATTCATAGGGTGCACGTGGACAGTGAAGACCAGCAAGAGCTTTCAGGGCTGGCCCCTTCCTTGTGGGAGAAGGAGCCGGACGTTTGCCTTTTCGGAAAGAGGCTCTGCCGAGAACGAGCGCCGTGAGATGCTGAGTCTCTGGGAAAGCACAGATGCCCAGTGCTGTTGTGCCTGTGGGTAGGGTGCACGGGGATAGTGAAGACCAGCAAGAGCTTTCAGGGCTGGCCCCTTCCTTGTGGGAGAAGGAGCCGGACGTTTGCCTTTTCGGAAAGAGGCTCTGCCGAGAGCGAACGCAGTGAGATGCTGAGTCTCTGGGAAATCACAGATGCCCAGTGCTGTTGTGCCTGTGGGTAGGGTGCACGGGGACAGTGAAGACCAGCAAGAGCTTTCAGGGCTGGCCCCTTCCTTGTGGGAGAAGGAGCCGGACGTTTGCCTTTTCGGAAAGAGGCTCTGCCGAGAACGAGCGCCGTGAGATGCTGAGTCTCTGGGAAAGCACAGATGCCCAGTGCTGTTGTGCCTGTGGGTAGGGTGCACGGGGACAGTGAAGACCAGCAAGAGCTTTCAGGGCTGGCCCCTTCCTTGTGGGAGAAGGAGGCGGACGTTTGCCTTTTCGGAAAGAGGCTCTGCCGAGAGCGAACGCCGTGAGATGCTGAGTCTCTGGGAAAGCACAGATGCCCAGTGCTGTTGTGCCTGTGGGTAGGGTGCACGGGGATAGTGAAGACCAGCAAGAGCTTTCAGGGCTGGCCCCTTCCTTGTGGGAGAAGGAGCCAGACGTTTGCCTTTTCGGAAAGAGGCTCTGCCGAGAACGAGCGCCGTGAGATATGCCGTCTGTGGTTAAGCACAGATGCCCAGTGCTGTTGTGCCTGTGGGTAGGGTGCACGGGGACAGTGAAGACCAGCAAGAGCTTTCAGGGCTGGCCCCTTCCTTGTGGGAGAAGGAGCCGGACGTTTGCCTTTTCGGAAAGAGGCTCTGCCGAGAACGAGCGCCGTGAGATGCTGAGTCTCTGGGAAAGCACAGATGCCCAGTGCTGTTGTGCCTGTGGGTAGGGTGCACGCGGCCAGTGAAGACCAGCAAGAGCTTTCAGGGCTGGCCCCTTCCTTGTGGGAGAAGGAGCCGGACGTTTGCCTTTTCGGAAAGAGGCTCTGCCGAGAGTGAACGCCGTGAGATATGCCGTCTGTGGTTAAGCACAGATGCCCAGTGCTGTTGTGCCTGTGGGTAGGGTGCACGGGGACAGTGAAGACCAGCAAGAGCTTTCAGGGCTGGCCCCTTCCTTGTGGGAGAAGGAGCCGGACGTTTGCCTTTTCGGAAAGAGGCTCTGCCGAGAACGAGCGCCGTGAGATATGCCGTCTGTGGTTAAGCACAGATGCCCAGTGCTGTTGTGCCTGTGGGTAGGGTGCACGGGGACAGTGAAGACCAGCAAGAGCTTTCAGGGCTGGCCCCTTCCTTGTGGGAGAAGGAGCCGGATGTTTGCCTTTTCGAAAAGAGGCTCTGCCGAGAGCGAACGCAGTGAGATGCTGAGTCTCTGGGAAAGCACAGATGCCCAGTGCTGTTGTGCCTGTGGGTAGGGTGCACGCGGCCAGTGAAGACCAGCAAGAGCTTTCAGGGCTGGCCCCTTCCTTGTGGGAGAAGGAGCCGGACGTTTGCCTTTTCGGAAAGAGGCTCTGCCGAGAGCGAACGCCGTCAGATATGCCGTCTGTGGTTAAGCACAGATGCCCAGTGCTGTTGTGCCTGTGGGTAGGGTGCACGGGGCCAGTGAAGACCAGCAAGAGCTTTCAGGGCTGGCCCCTTCCTTGTGGGAGAAGGAGCCGGACGTTTGCCTTTTCGGAAAGAGGCTCTGCCGAGAACGAGCGCCGTGACATATGCCGTCTGTGGTTAAGCACAGATGCCCAGTGCTGTTGTGCCTGTGGGTAGGGTGCACGGGGCCAGTGAAGACCAGCAAGAGCTTTCAGGGCTGGCCCCTTCCTTGTGGGAGAAGGAGCCGGACGTTTGCCTTTTCGGAAAGAGGCTCTGCCGAGAACGAGCGCCGTGAGATATGCCGTCTGTGGTTAAGCACAGATGCCCAGTGCTGTTGTGCCTATTCATAGGGTGCACGGGGACAGTGAAGACCAGCAAGAGCTTTCAGGGCTGGCCCCTTCCTTGTGGGAGAAGGAGCCGGACGTTTGCCTTTTCGGAAAGAGGCTCTGCCGAGAACGAGCGCCGTGAGATGCTGAGTCTCTGGGAAAGCACAGATGCCCAGTGCTGTTGTGCCTGTGGGTAGGGTGCACGCGGCCAGTGAAGACCAGCAAGAGCTTTCAGGGCTGGCCCCTTCCTTGTGGGAGAAGGAGCCGGACGTTTGCCTTTTCGGAAAGAGGCTCTGCCGAGAGTGAACGCCGTGAGATATGCCGTCTGTGGTTAAGCACAGATGCCCAGTGCTGTTGTGCCTGTGGGTAGGGTGCACGGGGATAGTGAAGACCAGCAAGAGCTTTCAGGGCTGGCCCCTTCCTTGTGGGAGAAGGAGCCGGACGTTTGCCTTTTCGGAAAGAGGCTCTGCCGAGAGCGAACGCAGTGAGATGCTGAGTCTCTGGGAAAGCACAGATGCCCAGTGCTGTTGTGCCTGTGGGTAGGGTGCACGGGGCCAGTGAAGACCAGCAAGAGCTTTCAGGGCTGGCCCCTTCCTTGTGGGAGAAGGAGCCGTACGTTTGCCTTTTCGGAAAGAGGCCCTGCCGAGAGCGAGCGCCGTGAGATATGCCGTCTGTGGTTAAGCACAGATGCCCAGTGCTGTTGTGCCTATTCATAGGGTGCACGGGGCCAGTGAAGACCAGCAAGAGCTTTCAGGGCTGGCCCCTTCCTTGTGGGAGAAGGAGCCGGACGTTTGCCTTTTCGGAAAGAGGCTCTGCCGAGAACGAGCGCCGTGAGATGCTGAGTCTCTGGGAAAGCACAGATGCCCAGTGCTGTTGTGCCTGTGGGTAGGGTGCACGGGGATAGTGAAGACCAGCAAGAGCTTTCAGGGCTGGCCCCTTCCTTGTGGGAGAAGGAGCCGGACGTTTGCCTTTTCGGAAAGAGGCTCTTCCGAGAACGAGCGCCGTGAGATGCTGATTCTCTGGGAAAGCACAGATGCCCAGTGCTGTTGTGCCTGTGTGTAGGGTGCACGGGGACAGTGAAGACCAGCAAGAGCTTTCAGGGCTGGCCCCTTCCTTGTGGGAGAAGGAGCCGGACGTTTGCCTTTTTGGAAAGAGGCTCTGCCGAGAGCGAACGCCGTGAGATATGCCGTCTGTGGTTAAGCACAGATGCCCAGTGCTGTTGTGCCTATTCATAGGGTGCACGTGGACAGTGAAGACCAGCAAGAGCTTTCAGGGCTGGCCCCTTCCTTGTGGGAGAAGGAGCCGGACGTTTGCCTTTTCGGAAAGAGGCTCTGCCGAGAGTGAACGCCGTGAGATATGCCGTCTGTGGTTAAGCACAGATGCCCAGTGCTGTTGTGCCTGTGGGTAGGGTGCACGGGGATAGTGAAGACCAGCAAGAGCTTTCAGGGCTGGCCCCTTCCTTGTGGGAGAAGGAGCCGGACGTTTGCCTTTTCGGAAAGAGGCTCTGCCGAGAGCGAACGCAGTGAGATGCTGAGTCTCTGGGAAAGCACAGATGCCCAGTGCTGTTGTGCCTGTGGGTAGGGTGCACGCGGCCAGTGAAGACCAGCAAGAGCTTTCAGGGCTGGCCCCTTCCTTGTGGGAGAAGGAGCCGGACGTTTGCCTTTTCGGAAAGAGGCTCTGCCGAGAACGAGCGCCGTGAGATGCTGAGTCTCTGGGAAAGCACAGATGCCCAGTGCTGTTGTGCCTGTGGGTAGGGTGCACGGGGCCAGTGAAGACCAGCAAGAGCTTTCAGGGCTGGCCCCTTCCTTGTGGGAGAAGGAGGCGGACGTTTGCCTTTTCGGAAAGAGGCTCTGCCGAGAGCGAACGCCGTGAGATGCTGAGTCTCTGGGAAAGCACAGATGCCCAGTGCTGTTGTGCCTGTGGGTAGGGTGCACGGGGATAGTGAAGACCAGCAAGAGCTTTCAGGGCTGGCCCCTTCCTTGTGGGAGAAGGAGCCGGACGTTTGCCTTTTCGGAAAGAGGCTCTGCCGAGAACGAGCGCCGTGAGATATGCCGTCTGTGGTTAAGCACAGATGCCCAGTGCTGTTGTGCCTGTGGGTAGGGTGCACGGGGACAGTGAAGACCAGCAAGAGCTTTCAGGGCTGGCCCCTTCCTTGTGGGAGAAGGAGGCGGACGTTTGCCTTTTCGGAAAGAGGCTCTGCCGAGAACGAGCGCCGTGAGATGCTGAGTCTCTGGGAAAGCAGAGATGCCCAGTGCTGTTGTGCCTGTGGGTAGGGTGCACGGGGCCAGTGAAGACCAGCAAGAGCTTTCAGGGCTGGCCCCTTCCTTGTGGGAGAAGGAGCCGGACGTTTGCCTTTTCGGAAAGAGGCTCTGCCGAGAGTGAACGCCGTGAGATATGCCGTCTGTGGTTAAGCACAGATGCCCAGTGCTGTTGTGCCTGTGGGTAGTGTGCACGGGGATAGTGAAGACCAGCAAGAGCTTTCAGGGCTGGCCCCTTCCTTGTGGGAGAAGGAGCCGGACGTTTGCCTTTTCGGAAAGAGGCTCTGCCGAGAACGAGCGCCGTGAGATATGCCGTCTGTGGTTAAGCACAGATGCCCAGTGCTGTTGTGCCTGTGGGTAGGGTGCACGGGGCCAGTGAAGACCAGCAAGAGCTTTCAGGGCTGGCCCCTTCCTTGTGGGAGAAGGAGCCGGATGTTTGCCTTTTCGGAAAGAGGCTCTGCCGAGAGCGAACGCAGTGAGATGCTGAGTCTCTGGGAAAGCACAGATGCCCAGTGCTGTTGTGCCTGTGGATAGGGTGCACGGGGACAGTGAAGACCAGCAAGAGCTTTCAGGGCTGGCCCCTTCCTTGTGGGAGAAGGAGCCGGACGTTTGCCTTTTCGGAAAGAGGCTCTGCCGAGAACGAGCGCCGTGAGATATGCCGTCTGTGGTTAAGCACAGATGCCCAGTGCTGTTGTGCCTATTCATAGGGTGCACGGGGACAGTGAAGACCAGCAAGAGCTTTCAGGGCTGGCCCCTTCCTTGTGGGAGAAGGAGCCGGACGTTTGCCTTTTCGGAAAGAGGCTCTGCCGAGAACGAGCGCCGTGAGATGCTGAGTCTCTGGGAAAGCACAGATGCCCAGTGCTGTTGTGCCTGTGGGTAGGGTGCACGCGGCCAGTGAAGACCAGCAAGAGCTTTCAGGGCTGGCCCCTTCCTTGTGGGAGAAGGAGCCGGACGTTTGCCTTTTCGGAAAGAGGCTCTGCCGAGAGTGAACGCCGTGAGATATGCCGTCTGTGGTTAAGCACAGATGCCCAGTGCTGTTGTGCCTGTGGGTAGGGTGCACGGGGATAGTGAAGACCAGCAAGAGCTTTCAGGGCTGGCCCCTTCCTTGTGGGAGAAGGAGCCGGACGTTTGCCTTTTCGGAAAGAGGCTCTGCCGAGAGCGAACGCAGTGAGATGCTGAGTCTCTGGGAAAGCACAGATGCCCAGTGCTGTTGTGCCTGTGGGTAGGGTGCACGGGGACAGTGAAGACCAGCAAGAGCTTTCAGGGCTGGCCCCTTCCTTGTGGGAGAAGGAGCCGGACGTTTGCCTTTTCGGAAAGAGGCTCTGCCGAGAACGAGCGCCGTGAGATGCTGAGTCTCTGGGAAAGCACAGATGCCCAGTGCTGTTGTGCCTGTGGGTAGGGTGCACGGGGATAGTGAAGACCAGCAAGAGCTTTCAGGGCTGGCCCCTTCCTTGTGGGAGAAGGAGCCGGACGTTTGCCTTTTCGGAAAGAGGCTCTGCCGAGAACGAGCGCCGTGAGATGCTGATTCTCTGGGAAAGCACAGATGCCCAGTGCTGTTGTGCCTGTGGGTAGGGTGCACGGGGATAGTGAAGACCAGCAAGAGCTTTCAGGGCTGGCCCCTTCCTTGTGGGAGAAGGAGCCGGACGTTTGCCTTTTCGGAAAGAGGCTCTGCCGAGAGCGAACGCCGTGAGATATGCCGTCTGTGGTTAAGCACAGATGCCCAGTGCTGTTGTGCCTATTCATAGGGTGCACGTGGACAGTGAAGACCAGCAAGAGCTTTCAGGGCTGGCCCCTTCCTTGTGGGAGAAGGAGCCGGACGTTTGCCTTTTCGGAAAGAGGCTCTGCCGAGAGTGAACGCCGTGAGATATGCCGTCTGTGGTTAAGCACAGATGCCCAGTGCTGTTGTGCCTGTGGGTAGGGTGCACGGGGATAGTGAAGACCAGCAAGAGCTTTCAGGGCTGGCCCCTTCCTTGTGGGAGAAGGAGCCGGACGTTTGCCTTTTCGGAAAGAGGCTCTGCCGAGAGCGAATGCAGTGAGATGCTGAGTCTCTGGGAAAGCACAGATGCCCAGTGCTGTTGTGCCTGTGGGTAGGGTGCACGGGGACAGTGAAGACCAGCAAGAGCTTTCAGGGCTGGCCCCTTCCTTGTGGGAGAAGGAGCCGGACGTTTGCCTTTTCGGAAAGAGGCTCTGCCGAGAACGAGCGCCGTGAGATGCTGAGTCTCTGGGAAAGCACAGATGCCCAGTGCTGTTGTGCCTGTGGGTAGGGTGCACGGGGACAGTGAAGACCAGCAAGAGCTTTCAGGGCTGGCCCCTTCCTTGTGGGAGAAGGAGGCGGACGTTTGCCTTTTCGGAAAGAGGCTCTGCCGAGAGCGAACGCCGTGAGATGCTGAGTCTCTGGGAAAGCACAGATGCCCAGTGCTGTTGTGCCTGTGGGTAGGGTGCACGGGGACAGTGAAGACCAGCAAGAGCTTTCAGGGCTGGCCCCTTCCTTGTGGGAGAAGGAGCCGGACGTTTGCCTTTTCGGAAAGAGGCTCTGCCGAGAGTGAACGCCGTGAGATATGCCGTCTGTGGTTAAGCACAGATGCCCAGTGCTGTTGTGCCTATTCATAGGGTGCACGGGGACAGTGAAGACCAGCAAGAGCTTTCAGGGCTGGCCCCTTCCTTGTGGGAGAAGGAGCCGGACGTTTGCCTTTTCGGAAAGAGGCTCTGCCGAGAACGAGCGCCGTGAGATATGCCGTCTGTGGTTAAGCACAGATGCCCAGTGCTGTTGTGCCTGTGGGTAGGGTGCACGGGGACAGTGAAGACCAGCAAGAGCTTTCAGGGCTGGCCCCTTCCTTGTGGGAGAAGGAGCCGGATGTTTGCCTTTTCGGAAAGAGGCTCTGCCGAGAGCGAACGCAGTGAGATGCTGAGTCTCTGGGAAAGCACAGATGCCCAGTGCTGTTGTGCCTGTGGGTAGGGTGCACGCGGCCAGTGAAGACCAGCAAGAGCTTTCAGGGCTGGCCCCTTCCTTGTGGGAGAAGGAGCCGGACGTTTGCCTTTTCGGAAAGAGGCTCTGCCGAGAGTGAACGCCGTGAGATATGCCGTCTGTGGTTAAGCACAGATGCCCAGTGCTGTTGTGCCTGTGGGTAGGGTGCACGGGGATAGTGAAGACCAGCAAGAGCTTTCAGGGCTGGCCCCTTCCTTGTGGGAGAAGGAGCCGGACGTTTGCCTTTTCGGAAAGAGGCTCTGCCGAGAGCGAACGCAGTGAGATGCTGAGTCTCTGGGAAAGCACAGATGCCCAGTGCTGTTGTGCCTGTGGGTAGGGTGCACGGGGACAGTGAAGACCAGCAAGAGCTTTCAGGGCTGGCCCCTTCCTTGTGGGAGAAGGAGCCGGACGTTTGCCTTTTCGGAAAGAGGCTCTGCCGAGAACGAGCGCCGTGAGATGCTGAGTCTCTGGGAAAGCACAGATGCCCAGTGCTGTTGTGCCTGTGGGTAGGGTGCACGGGGATAGTGAAGACCAGCAAGAGCTTTCAGGGCTGGCCCCTTCCTTGTGGGAGAAGGAGCCGGACGTTTGCCTTTTCGGAAAGAGGCTCTGCCGAGAACGAGCGCCGTGAGATGCTGATTCTCTGGGAAAGCACAGATGCCCAGTGCTGTTGTGCCTGTGTGTAGGGTGCACGGGGCCAGTGAAGACCAGCAAGAGCTTTCAGGGCTGGCCCCTTCCTTGTGGGAGAAGGAGCCGGACGTTTGCCTTTTTGGAAAGAGGCTCTGCCGAGAGCGAACGCCGTGAGATATGCCGTCTGTGGTTAAGCACAGATGCCCAGTGCTGTTGTGCCTATTCATAGGGTGCACGTGGACAGTGAAGACCAGCAAGAGCTTTCAGGGCTGGCCCCTTCCTTGTGGGAGAAGGAGCCGGACGTTTGCCTTTTCGGAAAGAGGCTCTGCCGAGAGTGAACGCCGTGAGATATGCCGTCTGTGGTTAAGCACAGATGCCCAGTGCTGTTGTGCCTATTCATAGGGTGCACGGGGACAGTGAAGACCAGCAAGAGCTTTCAGGGCTGGCCCCTTCCTTGTGGGAGAAGGAGCCGGACGTTTGCCTTTTCGGAAAGAGGCTCTGCCGAGAGCGAACGCAGTGAGATGCTGAGTCTCTGGGAAAGCACAGATGCCCAGTGCTGTTGTGCCTGTGGGTAGGGTGCACGGGGACAGTGAAGACCAGCAAGAGCTTTCAGGGCTGGCCCCTTCCTTGTGGGAGAAGGAGCCGGACGTTTGCCTTTTCGGAAAGAGGCTCTGCCGAGAACGAGCGCCGTGAGATGCTGAGTCTCTGGGAAAGCACAGATGCCCAGTGCTGTTGTGCCTGTGGGTAGGGTGCACGGGGCCAGTGAAGACCAGCAAGAGCTTTCAGGGCTGGCCCCTTCCTTGTGGGAGAAGGAGCCGGACGTTTGCCTTTTCGGAAAGAGGCTCTGCCGAGAACGAGCGCCGTGAGATATGCCGTCTGTGGTTAAGCACAGATGCCCAGTGCTGTTGTGCCTGTGGGTAGGGTGCACGGGGCCAGTGAAGACCAGCAAGAGCTTTCAGGGCTGGCCCCTTCCTTGTGGGAGAAGGAGCCGGACGTTTGCCTTTTCGGAAAGAGGCTCTGCCGAGAACGAGCGCCGTGAGATATGCCGTCTGTGGTTAAGCACAGATGCCCAGTGCTGTTGTGCCTGTGGGTAGGGTGCACGGGGCCAGTGAAGACCAGCAAGAGCTTTCAGGGCTGGCCCCTTCCTTGTGGGAGAAGGAGGCGGACGTTTGCCTTTTCGGAAAGAGGCTCTGCCGAGAACGAGCGCCGTGAGATATGCCGTCTGTGGTTAAGCACAGATGCCCAGTGCTGTTGTGCCTATTCATAAGGTGCACGGGGACAGTGAAGACCAGCAAGAGCTTTCAGGGCTGGCCCCTTCCTTGTGGGAGAAGGAGCCGGACGTTTGCCTTTTCGGAAAGAGGCTCTGCCGAGAACGAGCGCCGTGAGATGCTGAGTCTCTGGGAAAGCACAGATGCCCAGTGCTGTTGTGCCTGTGGGTAGGGTGCACGCGGCCAGTGAAGACCAGCAAGAGCTTTCAGGGCTGGCCCCTTCCTTGTGGGAGAAGGAGCCGGACGTTTGCCTTTTCGGAAAGAGGCTCTGCCGAGAACGAGCGCCGTGAGATGCTGAGTCTCTGGGAAAGCACAGATGCCCAGTGCTGTTGTGCCTATGCATAGGGTGCACGGGGACAGTGAAGACCAGCAAGAGCTTTCAGGGCTGGCCCCTTCCTTGTGGGAGAAGGAGCCGGACGTTTGCCTTTTCGGAAAGAGGCTCTGCCGAGAACGAGCGCCGTGAGATATGCCGTCTGTGGTTAAGCACAGATGCCCAGTGCTGTTGTGCCTATTCATAGGGTGCACGGGGCCAGTGAAGACCAGCAAGAGCTTTCAGGGCTGGCCCCTTCCTTGTGGGAGAAGGAGCCGGACGTTTGCCTTTTCGGAAAGAGGCTCTGCCGAGAACGAGCGCCGTGAGATATGCCGTCTGTGGTTAAGCACAGATGCCCAGTGCTGTTGTGCCTGTGGGTAGGGTGCACGGGGCCAGTGAAGACCAGCAAGAGCTTTCAGGGCTGGCCCCTTCCTTGTGGGAGAAGGAGCCGGATGTTTGCCTTTTCGGAAAGAGGCTCTGCCGAGAGCGAACGCAGTGAGATGCTGAGTCTCTGGGAAAGCACAGATGCCCAGTGCTGTTGTGCCTGTGGGTAGGGTGCACGCGGCCAGTGAAGACCAGCAAGAGCTTTCAGGGCTGGCCCCTTCCTTGTGGGAGAAGGAGCCGGACGTTTGCCTTTTCGGAAAGAGGCTCTGCCGAGAGCGAACTCCGTCAGATATGCCGTCTGTGGTTAAGCACAGATGCCCAGTGCTGTTGTGCCTGTGGGTAGGGTGCACGGGGCCAGTGAAGACCAGCAAGAGCTTTCAGGGCTGGCCCCTTCCTTGTGGGAGAAGGAGCCGGACGTTTGCCTTTTCGGAAAGAGGCTCTGCCGAGAACGAGCGCCGTGAGATATGCCGTCTGTGGTTAAGCACAGATGCCCAGTGCTGTTGTGCCTGTGGGTAGGGTGCACGGGGCCAGTGAAGACCAGCAAGAGCTTTCAGGGCTGGCCCCTTCCTTGTGGGAGAAGGAGCCGGACGTTTGCCTTTTCGGAAAGAGGCTCTGCCGAGAACGAGCGCCGTGAGATATGCCGTCTGTGGTTAAGCACAGATGCCCAGTGCTGTTGTGCCTATTCATAGGGTGCACGGGGACAGTGAAGACCAGCAAGAGCTTTCAGGGCTGGCCCCTTCCTTGTGGGAGAAGGAGCCGGACGTTTGCCTTTTCGGAAAGAGGCTCTGCCGAGAACGAGCGCCGTGAGATGCTGAGTCTCTGGGAAAGCACAGATGCCCAGTGCTGTTGTGCCTGTGGATAGGGTGCACGCGGCCAGTGAAGACCAGCAAGAGCTTTCAGGGCTGGCCCCTTCCTTGTGGGAGAAGGAGCCGGACGTTTGCCTTTTCGGAAAGAGGCTCTGCCGAGAGTGAACGCCGTGAGATATGCCGTCTGTGGTTAAGCACAGATGCCCAGTGCTGTTGTGCCTGTGGGTAGGGTGCACGGGGATAGTGAAGACCAGCAAGAGCTTTCAGGACTGGCCCCTTCCTTGTGGGAGAAGGAGCCGGACGTTTGCCTTTTCGGAAAGAGGCTCTGCCGAGAGCGAACGCAGTGAGATGCTGAGTCTCTGGGAAAGCACAGATGCCCAGTGCTGTTGTGCCTGTGGGTAGGGTGCACGGGGACAGTGAAGACCAGCAAGAGCTTTCAGGGCTGGCCCCTTCCTTGTGGGAGAAGGAGCCGGACGTTTGCCTTTTCGGAAAGAGGCTCTGCCGAGAGCGAACGCCGTGAGATATGCCGTCTGTGGTTAAGCACAGATGCCCAGTGCTGTTGTGCCTATTCATAGGGTGCAGGTGGACAGTTAAGACCAGCAAGAGCTTTCAGGGCTGGCCCCTTCCTTGTGGGAGAAGGAGCCGGACGTTTGCCTTTTCGGAAAGAGGCTCTGCCGAGAGTGAACGCCGTGAGATATGCCGTCTGTGGTTAAGCACAGATGCCCAGTGCTGTTGTGCCTGTGGGTAGGGTGCACGGGGATAGTGAAGACCAGCAAGAGCTTTCAGGGCTGGCCCCTTCCTTGTGGGAGAAGGAGCCGGACGTTTGCCTTTTCGGAAAGAGGCTCTGCCGAGAGCGAACGCAGTGAGATGCTGAGTCTCTGGGAAAGCACAGATGCCCAGTGCTGTTGTGCCTGTGGGTAGGGTGCACGGGGCCAGTGAAGACCAGCAAGAGCTTTCAGGGCTGGCCCCTTCCTTGTGGGAGAAGGAGCCGGACGTTTGCCTTTTCGGAAAGAGGCTCTGCCGAGAGCGAACGCCGTGAGATGCTGAGTCTCTGGGAAAGCACAGATGCCCAGTGCTGTTGTGCCTGTGGGTAGGGTGCACGCGGCCAGTGAAGACCAGCAAGAGCTTTCAGGGCTGGCCCCTTCCTTGTGGGAGAAGGAGCCAGACGTTTGCCTTTTCGGAAAGAGGCTCTGCCGAGAACGAGCGCCGTGAGATATGCCGTCTGTGGTTAAGCACAGATGCCCAGTGCTGTTGTGCCTGTGGGTAGGGTGCACGGGGACAGTGAAGACCAGCAAGAGCTTTCAGGGCTGGCCCCTTCCTTGTGGGAGAAGGAGGCAGACGTTTGCCTTTTCGGAAAGAGGCTCTGCCGAGAACGAGCGCCGTGAGATGCTGAGTCTCTGGGAAAGCACAGATGCCCAGTGCTGTTGTGCCTGTGGGTAGGGTGCACGCGGCCAGTGAAGACCAGCAAGAGCTTTCAGGGCTGGCCCCTTCCTTGTGGGAGAAGGAGCCGGACGTTTGCCTTTTCGGAAAGAGGCTCTGCCGAGAGTGAACGCCGTGAGATATGCCGTCTGTGGTTAAGCACAGATGCCCAGTGCTGTTGTGCCTATTCATAAGGTGCACGGGGCCAGTGAAGACCAGCAAGAGCTTTCAGGGCTGGCCCCTTCCTTGTGGGAGAAGGAGCCGGACGTTTGCCTTTTCGGAAAGAGGCTCTGCCGAGAACGAGCGCCGTGAGATATGCCGTCTGTGGTTAAGCACAGATGCCCAGTGCTGTTGTGCCTGTGGGTAGGGTGCACGGGGCCAGTGAAGACCAGCAAGAGCTTTCAGGGCTGGCCCCTTCCTTGTGGGAGAAGGAGGCGGACGTTTGCCTTTTCGGAAAGAGGCTCTGCCGAGAACGAGCGCCGTGAGATGCTGAGTCTCTGGGAAAGCACAGATGCCCAGTGCTGTTGTGCCTGTGGATAGGGTGCACGGGGCCAGTGAAGACCAGCAAGAGCTTTCAGGGCTGGCCCCTTCCTTGTGGGAGAAGGAGCCGGACGTTTGCCTTTTCGGAAAGAGGCTCTGCCGAGAGCGAACGCCGTGAGATATGCCGTCTGTGGTTAAGCACAGATGCCCAGTGCTGTTGTGCCTGTGGGTAGGGTGCACGGGGCCAGTGAAGACCAGCAAGAGCTTTCAGGGCTGGCCCCTTCCTTGTGGGAGAAGGAGCCGGACGTTTGCCTTTTCGGAAAGAGGCTCTGCCGAGAACGAGCGCCGTGAGATATGCCGTCTGTGGTTAAGCACAGATGCCCAGTGCTGTTGTGCCTGTGGGTAGGGTGCACGGGGCCAGTGAAGACCAGCAAGAGCTTTCAGGGCTGGCCCCTTCCTTGTGGGAGAAGGAGCCGGACGTTTGCCTTTTCGGAAAGAGGCTCTGCCGAGAGCGAACGCAGTGAGATGCTGAGTCTCTGGGAAAGCACAGATGCCCAGTGCTGTTGTGCCTGTGGATAGGGTGCACGGGGCCAGTGAAGACCAGCAAGAGCTTTCAGGGCTGGCCCCTTCCTTGTGGGAGAAGGAGCCGGACGTTTGCCTTTTCGGAAAGAGGCTCTGCCGAGAGCGAACGCCGTGAGATATGCCGTCTGTGGTTAAGCACAGATGCCCAGTGCTGTTGTGCCTGTGGGTAGGGTGCACGGGGCCAGTGAAGACCAGCAAGAGCTTTCAGGGCTGGCCCCTTCCTTGTGGGAGAAGGAGCCGGACGTTTGCCTTTTCGGAAAGAGGCTCTGCCGAGAACGAGCGCCGTGAGATATGCCGTCTGTGGTTAAGCACAGATGCCCAGTGCTGTTGTGCCTGTGGGTAGGGTGCACGGGGCCAGTGAAGACCAGCAAGAGCTTTCAGGGCTGGCCCCTTCCTTGTGGGAGAAGGAGCCGGACGTTTGCCTTTTCGGAAAGAGGCTCTGCCGAGAACGAGCGCCGTGAGATATGCCGTCTGTGGTTAAGCACAGATGCCCAGTGCTGTTGTGCCTGTGGGTAGGGTGCACGGGGCCAGTGAAGACCAGCAAGAGCTTTCAGGGCTGGCCCCTTCCTTGTGGGAGAAGGAGCCGGACGTTTGCCTTTTCGGAAAGAGGCTCTGCCGAGAACGAGCGCCGTGAGATGCTGAGTCTCTGGGAAAGCACAGATGCCCAGTGCTGTTGTGCCTGTGGGTAGGGTGCACGCGGCCAGTGAAGACCAGCAAGAGCTTTCAGGGCTGGCCCCTTCCTTGTGGGAGAAGGAGCCGGACGTTTGCCTTTTCGGAAAGAGGCTCTGCCGAGAGCGAACGCCGTGAGATATGCCGTCTGTGGTTAAGCACAGATGCCCAGTGCTGTTGTGCCTATTCATAGGGTGCAGGTGGACAGTGAAGACCAGCAAGAGCTTTCAGGGCTGGCCCCTTCCTTGTGGGAGAAGGAGCCGGACGTTTGCCTTTTCGGAAAGAGGCTCTGCCGAGAGTGAACGCCGTGAGATATGCCGTCTGTGGTTAAGCACAGATGCCCAGTGCTGTTGTGCCTGTGGGTAGGGTGCACGGGGATAGTGAAGACCAGCAAGAGCTTTCAGGGCTGGCCCCTTCCTTGTGGAAGAAGGAGCCGGACGTTTGCCTTTTCGGAAAGAGGCTCTGCCGAGAGCGAACGCAGTGAGATGCTGAGTCTCTGGGAAAGCACAGATGCCCAGTGCTGTTGTGCCTGTGGGTAGGGTGCACGGGGCCAGTGAAGACCAGCAAGAGCTTTCAGGGCTGGCCCCTTCCTTGTGGGAGAAGGAGGCGGACGTTTGCCTTTTCGGAAAGAGGCTCTGCCGAGAACGAGCGCCGTGAGATGCTGAGTCTCTGGGAAAGCACAGATGCCCAGTGCTGTTGTGCCTGTGGGTAGGGTGCACGGGGCCAGTGAAGACCAGCAAGAGCTTTCAGGGCTGGCCCCTTCCTTGTGGGAGAAGGAGGCGGACGTTTGCCTTTTCGGAAAGAGGCTCTGCCGAGAGCGAACGCCGTGAGATGCTGAGTCTCTGGGAAAGCACAGATGCCCAGTGCTGTTGTGCCTGTGGGTAGGGTGCACGGGGATAGTGAAGACCAGCAAGAGCTTTCAGGGCTGGCCCCTTCCTTGTGGGAGAAGGAGCCAGACGTTTGCCTTTTCGGAAAGAGGCTCTGCCGAGAACGAGCGCCGTGAGATATGCCGTCTGTGGTTAAGCACAGATGCCCAGTGCTGTTGTGCCTGTGGGTAGGGTGCACGGGGACAGTGAAGACCAGCAAGAGCTTTCAGGGCTGGCCCCTTCCTTGTGGGAGAAGGAGGCGGACGTTTGCCTTTTCGGAAAGAGGCTCTGCCGAGAACGAGCGCCGTGAGATGCTGAGTCTCTGGGAAAGCACAGATGCCCAGTGCTGTTGTGCCTGTGGGTAGGGTGCACGGGGCCAGTGAAGACCAGCAAGAGCTTTCAGGGCTGGCCCCTTCCTTGTGGGAGAAGGAGCCGGACGTTTGCCTTTTCGGAAAGAGGCTCTGCCGAGAGTGAACGCCGTGAGATATGCCGTCTGTGGTTAAGCACAGATGCCCAGTGCTGTTGTGCCTATTCATAGGGTGCACGGGGACAGTGAAGACCAGCAAGAGCTTTCAGGGCTGGCCCCTTCCTTGTGGGAGAAGGAGCCGGACGTTTGCCTTTTCGGAAAGAGGCTCTGCCGAGAACGAGCGCCGTGAGATATGCCGTCTGTGGTTAAGCACAGATGCCCAGTGCTGTTGTGCCTGTGGGTAGGGTGCACGGGGCCAGTGAAGACCAGCAAGAGCTTTCAGGGCTGGCCCCTTCCTTGTGGGAGAAGGAGCCGGACGTTTGCCTTTTCGGAAAGAGGCTCTGCCGAGAGCGAACGCAGTGAGATATGCCGTCTGTGGTTAAGCACAGATGCCCAGTGCTGTTGTGCCTGTGGGTAGGGTGCACGGGGCCAGTGAAGACCAGCAAGAGCTTTCAGGGCTGGCCCCTTCCTTGTGGGAGAAGGAGCCGGACGTTTGCCTTTTCGGAAAGAGGCTCTGCCGAGAGCGAACGCCGTGAGATATGCCGTCTGTGGTTAAGCACAGATGCCCAGTGCTGTTGTGCCTGTGGGTAGGGTGCACGGGGCCAGTGAAGACCAGCAAGAGCTTTCAGGGCTGGCCCCTTCCTTGTGGGATAAGGAGCCGGACGTTTGCCTTTTCGGAAAGAGGCTCTGCCGAGAACGAGCGCCGTGAGATATGCCGTCTGTGGTTAAGCACAGATGCCCAGTGCTGTTGTGCCTATTCATAGGGTGCACGGGGACAGTGAAGACCAGCAAGAGCTTTCAGGGCTGGCCCCTTCCTTGTGGGAGAAGGAGCCGGACGTTTGCCTTTTCGGAAAGAGGCTCTGCCGAGAACGAGCGCCGTGAGATGCTGAGTCTCTGGGAAAGCACAGATGCCCAGTGCTGTTGTGCCTGTGGGTAGGGTGCACGCGGCCAGTGAAGACCAGCAAGAGCTTTCAGGGCTGGCCCCTTCCTTGTGGGAGAAGGAGCCGGACGTTTGCCTTTTCGGAAAGAGGCTCTGCCGAGAGTGAACGCCGTGAGATATGCCGTCTGTGGTTAAGCACAGATGCCCAGTGCTGTTGTGCCTATTCATAGGGTGCACGGGGACAGTGAAGACCAGCAAGAGCTTTCAGGGCTGGCCCCTTCCTTGTGGGAGAAGGAGCCGGACGTTTGCCTTTTCGGAAAGAGGCTCTGCCGAGAACGAGCGCCGTGAGATGCTGAGTCTCTGGGAAAGCACAGATGCCCAGTGCTGTTGTGCCTGTGGGTAGGGTGCACGGGGATAGTGAAGACCAGCAAGAGCTTTCAGGGCTGGCCCCTTCCTTGTGGGAGAAGGAGCCGGACGTTTGCCTTTTCGGAAAGAGGCTCTGCCGAGAACGAGCGCCGTGAGATGCTGATTCTCTGGGAAAGCACAGATGCCCAGTGCTGTTGTGCCTGTGTGTAGGGTGCACGGGGACAGTGAAGACCAGCAAGAGCTTTCAGGGCTGGCCCCTTCCTTGTGGGAGAAGGAGCCGGACGTTTGCCTTTTCGGAAAGAGGCTCTGCCGAGAGCGAACGCCGTGAGATATGCCGTCTGTGGTTAAGCACAGATGCCCAGTGCTGTTGTGCCTATTCATAGGGTGCACGTGGACAGTGAAGACCAGCAAGAGCTTTCAGGGCTGGCCCCTTCCTTGTGGGAGAAGGAGCCGGACGTTTGCCTTTTCGGAAAGAGGCTCTGCCGAGAGTGAACGCCGTGAGATATGCCGTCTGTGGTTAAGCACAGATGCCCAGTGCTGTTGTGCCTGTGGGTAGGGTGCACGGGGATAGTGAAGACCAGCAAGAGCTTTCAGGGCTGGCCCCTTCCTTGTGGGAGAAGGAGCCGGACGTTTGCCTTTTCGGAAAGAGGCTCTGCCGAGAACGAGCGCCGTGAGATATGCCGTCTGTGGTTAAGCACAGATGCCCAGTGCTGTTGTGCCTGTGGGTAGGGTGCACGGGGCCAGTGAAGACCAGCAAGAGCTTTCAGGGCTGGCCCCTTCCTTGTGGGAGAAGGAGCCGGACGTTTGCCTTTTCGGAAAGAGGCTCTGCCGAGAACGAGCGCCGTGAGATGCTGAGTCTCTGGGAAAGCACAGATGCCCAGTGCTGTTGTGCCTGTGGGTAGGGTGCACGCGGCCAGTGAAGACCAGCAAGAGCTTTCAGGGCTGGCCCCTTCCTTGTGGGAGAAGGAGCCGGACGTTTGCCTTTTCGGAAAGAGGCTCTGCCGAGAGTGAACGCCGTGAGATATGCCGTCTGTGGTTAAGCACAGATGCCCAGTGCTGTTGTGCCTGTGGGTAGGGTGCACGGGGATAGTGAAGACCAGCAAGAGCTTTCAGGGCTGGCCCCTTCCTTGTGGGAGAAGGAGCCGGACGTTTGCCTTTTCGGAAAGAGGCTCTGCCGAGAGCGAACGCAGTGAGATGCTGAGTCTCTGGGAAAGCACAGATGCCCAGTGCTGTTGTGCCTGTGGGTAGGGTGCACGCGGCCAGTGAAGACCAGCAAGAGCTTTCAGGGCTGGCCCCTTCCTTGTGGGAGAAGGAGCCGGACGTTTGCCTTTTCGGAAAGAGGCTCTGCCGAGAACGAGCGCCGTGAGATATGCCGTCTGTGGTTAAGCACAGATGCCCAGTGCTGTTGTGCCTATTCATAGGGTGCACGGGGACAGTGAAGACCAGCAAGAGCTTTCAGGGCTGGCCCCTTCCTTGTGGGAGAAGGAGCCGGACGTTTGCCTTTTCGGAAAGAGGCTCTGCCGAGAACGAGCGCCGTGAGATGCTGAGTCTCTGGGAAAGCACAGATGCCCAGTGCTGTTGTGCCTGTGGGTAGGGTGCACGGGGATAGTGAAGACCAGCAAGAGCTTTCAGGGCTGGCCCCTTCCTTGTGGGAGAAGGAGCCGGACGTTTGCCTTTTCGGAAAGAGGCTCTGCCGAGAACGAGCGCCGTTGGATGCTGATTCTCTGGGAAAGCACAGATGCCCAGTGCTGTTGTGCCTGTGTGTAGGGTGCACGGGGACAGTGAAGACCAGCAAGAGCTTTCAGGGCTGGCCCCTTCCTTGTGGGAGAAGGAGCCGGACGTTTGCCTTTTCGGAAAGAGGCTCTGCCGAGAGCGAACGCCGTGAGATATGCCGTCTGTGGTTAAGCACAGATGCCCAGTGCTGTTGTGCCTATTCATAGGGTGCACGTGGACAGTGAAGACCAGCAAGAGCTTTCAGGGCTGGCCCCTTCCTTGTGGGAGAAGGAGCCGGACGTTTGCCTTTTCGGAAAGAGGCTCTGCCGAGAGTGAACGCCGTGAGATATGCCGTCTGTGGTTAAGCACAGATGCCCAGTGCTGTTGTGCCTGTGGGTAGGGTGCACGGGGATAGTGAAGACCAGCAAGAGCTTTCAGGGCTGGCCCCTTCCTTGTGGGAGAAGGAGCCGGACGTTTGCCTTTTCGGAAAGAGGCTCTGCCGAGAGCGAACGCAGTGAGATGCTGAGTCTCTGGGAAAGCACAGATGCCCAGTGCTGTTGTGCCTGTGGGTAGGGTGCACGGGGACAGTGAAGACCAGCAAGAGCTTTCAGGGCTGGCCCCTTCCTTGTGGGAGAAGGAGCCGGACGTTTGCCTTTTCGGAAAGAGGCTCTGCCGAGAACGAGCGCCGTGAGATATGCCGTCTGTGGTTAAGCACAGATGCCCAGTGCTGTTGTGCCTGTGGGTAGGGTGCACGGGGCCAGTGAAGACCAGCAAGAGCTTTCAGGGCTGGCCCCTTCCTTGTGGGAGAAGGAGCCGGACGTTTGCCTTTTCGGAAAGAGGCTCTGCCGAGAGTGAATGCCGTGACATATGCCGTCTGTGGTTAAGCACAGATGCCCAGTGCTGTTGTGCCTATTCATAGGGTGCACGGGGACAGTGAAGACCAGCAAGAGCTTTCAGGGCTGGCCCCTTCCTTGTGGGAGAAGGAGCCGGACGTTTGCCTTTTCGGAAAGAGGCTCTGCCGAGAGTGAATGCCGTGAGATATGCCGTCTGTGGTTAAGCACAGATGCCCAGTGCTGTTGTGCCTGTGGGTAGGGTGCACGGGGCCAGTGAAGACCAGCAAGAGCTTTCAGGGCTGGCCCCTTCCTTGTGGGAGAAGGAGCCGGATGTTTGCCTTTTCGGAAAGAGGCTCTGCCGAGAGCGAACGCAGTGAGATGCTGAGTCTCTGGGAAAGCACAGATGCCCAGTGCTGTTGTGCCTGTGGATAGGGTGCACGGGGCCAGTGAAGACCAGCAAGAGCTTTCAGGGCTGGCCCCTTCCTTGTGGGAGAAGGAGCCGGACGTTTGCCTTTTCGGAAAGATGCTCTGCCGAGAGCGAACGCAGTGAGATGCTGAGTCTCTGGGAAAGCACAGATGCCCAGTGCTGTTGTGCCTATGCATAGGGTGCACGGGGACAGTGAAGACCAGCAAGAGCTTTCAGGGCTGGCCCCTTCCTTGTGGGAGAAGGAGCCGGACGTTTGCCTTTTCGGAAAGAGGCTCTGCCGAGAACGAGCGCCGTGAGATATGCCGTCTGTGGTTAAGCACAGATGCCCAGTGCTGTTGTGCCTGTGGATAGGGTGCACGCGGCCAGTGAAGACCAGCAAGAGCTTTCAGGGCTGGCCCCTTCCTTGTGGGAGAAGGAGCCAGACGTTTGCCTTTTCGGAAAGAGGCTCTGCCGAGAACGAGCGCCGTGAGATATGCCGTCTGTGGTTAAGCACAGATGCCCAGTGCTGTTGTGCCTATTCATAAGGTGCACGGGGACAGTGAAGACCAGCAAGAGCTTTCAGGGCTGGCCCCTTCCTTGTGGGAGAAGGAGCCGGACGTTTGCCTTTTCGGAAAGAGGCTCTGCCGAGAACGAGCGCCGTGAGATGCTGAGTCTCTGGGAAAGCACAGATGCCCAGTGCTGTTGTGCCTGTGGGTAGGGTGCACGGGGATAGTGAAGACCAGCAAGAGCTTTCAGGGCTGGCCCCTTCCTTGTGGGAGAAGGAGCCGGACGTTTGCCTTTTCGGAAAGAGGCTCTGCCGAGAGTGAACGCCGTGAGATGCTGAGTCTCTGGGAAAGCACAGATGCCCAGTGCTGTTGTGCCTGTGGGTAGGGTGCACGGGGACAGTGAAGACCAGCAAGAGCTTTCAGGGCTGGCCCCTTCCTTGTGGGAGAAGGAGCCGGACGTTTGCCTTTTCGGAAAGAGGCTCTGCCGAGAATGAGCGCCGTGAGATATGCCGTCTGTGGTTAAGCACAGATGCCCAGTGCTGTTGTGCCTATTCATAGGGTGCACGGGGCCAGTGAAGACCAGCAAGAGCTTTCAGGGCTGGCCCCTTCCTTGTGGGAGAAGGAGCCGGACGTTTGCCTTTTCGGAAAGAGGCTCTGCCGAGAACGAGCGCCGTGAGATGCTGAGTCTCTGGGAAAGCACAGATGCCCAGTGCTGTTGTGCCTGTGGGTAGGGTGCACGGGGATAGTGAAGACCAGCAAGAGCTTTCAGGGCTGGCCCCTTCCTTGTGGGAGAAGGAGCCAGACGTTTGCCTTTTCGGAAAGAGGCTCTGCCGAGAACGAGCGCCGTGAGATATGCCGTCTGTGGTTAAGCACAGATGCCCAGTGCTGTTGTGCCTGTGGGTAGGGTGCACGGGGATAGTGAAGACCAGCAAGAGCTTTCAGGGCTGGCCCCTTCCTTGTGGGAGAAGGAGCCGGACGTTTGCCTTTTCGGAAAGAGGCTCTGCCGAGAACGAGCGCCGTGAGATGCTGAGTCTCTGGGAAAGCACAGATGCCCAGTGCTGTTGTGCCTGTGGGTAGGGTGCACGGGGATAGTGAAGACCAGCAAGAGCTTTCAGGGCTGGCCCCTTCCTTGTGGGAGAAGGAGCCGGACGTTTGCCTTTTCGGAAAGAGGCTCTGCCGAGAACGACCGCCGTGAGATGCTGAGTCTCTGGGAAAGCACAGATGCCCAGTGCTGTTGTGCCTGTGTGTAGGGTGCACGGGGACAGTGAAGACCAGCAAGAGCTTTCAGGGCTGGCCCCTTCCTTGTGGGAGAAGGAGCCGGACGTTTGCCTTTTCGGAAAGAGGCTCTGCCGAGAGCGAACGCCGTGAGATATGCCGTCTGTGGTTAAGCACAGATGCCCAGTGCTGTTGTGCCTATTCATAGGGTGCACGTGGACAGTGAAGACCAGCAAGAGCTTTCAGGGCTGGCCCCTTCCTTGTGGGAGAAGGAGCCGGACGTTTGCCTTTTCGGAAAGAGGCTCTGCCGAGAACGAGCGCCGTGAGATATGCCGTCTGTGGTTAAGCACAGATGCCCAGTGCTGTTGTGCCTGTGGGTAGGGTGCACGGGGATAGTGAAGACCAGCAAGAGCTTTCAGGGCTGGCCCCTTCCTTGTGGGAGAAGGAGGCGGACGTTTGCCTTTTCGGAAAGAGGCTCTGCCGAGAACGAGCGCCGTGAGATGCTGAGTCTCTGGGAAAGCACAGATGCCCAGTGCTGTTGTGCCTGTGGATAGGGTGCACGGGGCCAGTGAAGACCAGCAAGAGCTTTCAGGGCTGGCCCCTTCCTTGTGGGAGAAGGAGCCGGACGTTTGCCTTTTCGGAAAGAGGCTCTGCCGAGAGCGAACGCCGTGAGATATGCCGTCTGTGGTTAAGCACAGATGCCCAGTGCTGTTGTGCCTGTGGGTAGGGTGCACGGGGCCAGTGAAGACCAGCAAGAGCTTTCAGGGCTGGCCCCTTCCTTGTGGGAGAAGGAGCCGGACGTTTGCCTTTTCGGAAAGAGGCTCTGCCGAGAACGAGCGCCGTGAGATATGCCGTCTGTGGTTAAGCACAGATGCCCAGTGCTGTTGTGCCTGTGGGTAGGGTGCACGGGGCCAGTGAAGACCAGCAAGAGCTTTCAGGGCTGGCCCCTTCCTTGTGGGAGAAGGAGCCGGACGTTTGCCTTTTCGGAAAGAGGCTCTGCCGAGAGCGAACGCAGTGAGATGCTGAGTCTCTGGGAAAGCACAGATGCCCAGTGCTGTTGTGCCTGTGGGTAGGGTGCACGGGGCCAGTGAAGACCAGCAAGAGCTTTCAGGGCTGGCCCCTTCCTTGTGGGAGAAGGAGCCGGACGTTTGCCTTTTCGGAAAGAGGCTCTGCCGAGAGCGAACGCCGTGAGATATGCCGTCTGTGGTTAAGCACAGATGCCCAGTGCTGTTGTGCCTGTGGGTAGGGTGCACGGGGCCAGTGAAGACCAGCAAGAGCTTTCAGGGCTGGCCCCTTCCTTGTGGGAGAAGGAGCCGGACGTTTGCCTTTTCGGAAAGAGGCTCTGCCGAGAACGAGCGCCGTGAGATATGCCGTCTGTGGTTAAGCACAGATGCCCAGTGCTGTTGTGCCTGTGGGTAGGGTGCACGGGGATAGTGAAGACCAGCAAGAGCTTTCAGGGCTGGCCCCTTCCTTGTGGGAGAAGGAGGCGGACGTTTGCCTTTTCGGAAAGAGGCTCTGCCGAGAACGAGCGCCGTGAGATGCTGAGTCTCTGGGAAAGCACAGATGCCCAGTGCTGTTGTGCCTGTGGATAGGGTGCACGGGGCCAGTGAAGACCAGCAAGAGCTTTCAGGGCTGGCCCCTTCCTTGTGGGAGAAGGAGCCGGACGTTTGCCTTTTCGGAAAGAGGCTCTGCCGAGAGCGAACGCCGTGAGATATGCCGTCTGTGGTTAAGCACAGATGCCCAGTGCTGTTGTGCCTGTGGGTAGGGTGCACGGGGCCAGTGAAGACCAGCAAGAGCTTTCAGGGCTGGCCCCTTCCTTGTGGGAGAAGGAGCCGGACGTTTGCCTTTTCGGAAAGAGGCTCTGCCGAGAACGAGCGCCGTGAGATATGCCGTCTGTGGTTAAGCACAGATGCCCAGTGCTGTTGTGCCTGTGGGTAGGGTGCACGGGGCCAGTGAAGACCAGCAAGAGCTTTCAGGGCTGGCCCCTTCCTTGTGGGAGAAGGAGCCGGACGTTTGCCTTTTCGGAAAGAGGCTCTGCCGAGAGCGAACGCAGTGAGATGCTGAGTCTCTGGGAAAGCACAGATGCCCAGTGCTGTTGTGCCTGTGGGTAGGGTGCACGGGGCCAGTGAAGACCAGCAAGAGCTTTCAGGGCTGGCCCCTTCCTTGTGGGAGAAGGAGCCGGACGTTTGCCTTTTCGGAAAGAGGCTCTGCCGAGAGCGAACGCCGTGAGATATGCCGTCTGTGGTTAAGCACAGATGCCCAGTGCTGTTGTGCCTGTGGGTAGGGTGCACGGGGCCAGTGAAGACCAGCAAGAGCTTTCAGGGCTGGCCCCTTCCTTGTGGGAGAAGGAGCCGGACGTTTGCCTTTTCGGAAAGAGGCTCTGCCGAGAACGAGCGCCGTGAGATATGCCGTCTGTGGTTAAGCACAGATGCCCAGTGCTGTTGTGCCTGTGGGTAGGGTGCACGGGGCCAGTGAAGACCAGCAAGAGCTTTCAGGGCTGGCCCCTTCCTTGTGGGAGAAGGAGCCGGACGTTTGCCTTTTCGGAAAGAGGCTCTGCCGAGAACGAGCGCCGTGAGATATGCCGTCTGTGGTTAAGCACAGATGCCCAGTGCTGTTGTGCCTGTGGGTAGGGTGCACGGGGCCAGTGAAGACCAGCAAGAGCTTTCAGGGCTGGCCCCTTCCTTGTGGGAGAAGGAGCCGGACGTTTGCCTTTTCGGAAAGAGGCTCTGCCGAGAACGAGCGCCGTGAGATGCTGAGTCTCTGGGAAAGCACAGATGCCCAGTGCTGTTGTGCCTGTGGGTAGGGTGCACGCGGCCAGTGAAGACCAGCAAGAGCTTTCAGGGCTGGCCCCTTCCTTGTGGGAGAAGGAGCCGGACGTTTGCCTTTTCGGAAAGAGGCTCTGCCGAGAGCGAACGCCGTGAGATATGCCGTCTGTGGTTAAGCACAGATGCCCAGTGCTGTTGTGCCTATTCATAGGGTGCAGGTGGACAGTGAAGACCAGCAAGAGCTTTCAGGGCTGGCCCCTTCCTTGTGGGAGAAGGAGCCGGACGTTTGCCTTTTCGGAAAGAGGCTCTGCCGAGAGTGAACGCCGTGAGATATGCCGTCTGTGGTTAAGCACAGATGCCCAGTGCTGTTGTGCCTGTGGGTAGGGTGCACGGGGATAGTGAAGACCAGCAAGAGCTTTCAGGGCTGGCCCCTTCCTTGTGGAAGAAGGAGCCGGACGTTTGCCTTTTCGGAAAGAGGCTCTGCCGAGAGCGAACGCAGTGAGATGCTGAGTCTCTGGGAAAGCACAGATGCCCAGTGCTGTTGTGCCTGTGGGTAGGGTGCACGGGGCCAGTGAAGACCAGCAAGAGCTTTCAGGGCTGGCCCCTTCCTTGTGGGAGAAGGAGCCGGACGTTTGCCTTTTCGGAAAGAGGCTCTGCCGAGAACGAGCGCCGTGAGATGCTGAGTCTCTGGGAAAGCACAGATGCCCAGTGCTGTTGTGCCTGTGGGTAGGGTGCACGGGGCCAGTGAAGACCAGCAAGAGCTTTCAGGGCTGGCCCCTTCCTTGTGGGAGAAGGAGGCGGACGTTTGCCTTTTCGGAAAGAGGCTCTGCCGAGAGCGAACGCCGTGAGATGCTGAGTCTCTGGGAAAGCACAGATGCCCAGTGCTGTTGTGCCTGTGGGTAGGGTGCACGGGGATAGTGAAGACCAGCAAGAGCTTTCAGGGCTGGCCCCTTCCTTGTGGGAGAAGGAGCCAGACGTTTGCCTTTTCGGAAAGAGGCTCTGCCGAGAACGAGCGCCGTGAGATATGCCGTCTGTGGTTAAGCACAGATGCCCAGTGCTGTTGTGCCTGTGGGTAGGGTGCACGGGGACAGTGAAGACCAGCAAGAGCTTTCAGGGCTGGCCCCTTCCTTGTGGGAGAAGGAGGCGGACGTTTGCCTTTTCGGAAAGAGGCTCTGCCGAGAACGAGCGCCGTGAGATGCTGAGTCTCTGGGAAAGCACAGATGCCCAGTGCTGTTGTGCCTGTGGGTAGGGTGCACGGGGCCAGTGAAGACCAGCAAGAGCTTTCAGGGCTGGCCCCTTCCTTGTGGGAGAAGGAGCCGGACGTTTGCCTTTTCGGAAAGAGGCTCTGCCGAGAGTGAACGCCGTGAGATATGCCGTCTGTGGTTAAGCACAGATGCCCAGTGCTGTTGTGCCTATTCATAGGGTGCACGGGGACAGTGAAGACCAGCAAGAGCTTTCAGGGCTGGCCCCTTCCTTGTGGGAGAAGGAGCCGGACGTTTGCCTTTTCGGAAAGAGGCTCTGCCGAGAACGAGCGCCGTGAGATATGCCGTCTGTGGTTAAGCACAGATGCCCAGTGCTGTTGTGCCTGTGGGTAGGGTGCACGGGGCCAGTGAAGACCAGCAAGAGCTTTCAGGGCTGGCCCCTTCCTTGTGGGAGAAGGAGCCGGACGTTTGCCTTTTCGGAAAGAGGCTCTGCCGAGAGCGAACGCAGTGAGATATGCCGTCTGTGGTTAAGCACAGATGCCCAGTGCTGTTGTGCCTGTGGGTAGGGTGCACGGGGCCAGTGAAGACCAGCAAGAGCTTTCAGGGCTGGCCCCTTCCTTGTGGGAGAAGGAGCCGGACGTTTGCCTTTTCGGAAAGAGGCTCTGCCGAGAGCGAACGCCGTGAGATATGCCGTCTGTGGTTAAGCACAGATGCCCAGTGCTGTTGTGCCTGTGGGTAGGGTGCACGGGGCCAGTGAAGACCAGCAAGAGCTTTCAGGGCTGGCCCCTTCCTTGTGGGATAAGGAGCCGGACGTTTGCCTTTTCGGAAAGAGGCTCTGCCGAGAACGAGCGCCGTGAGATATGCCGTCTGTGGTTAAGCACAGATGCCCAGTGCTGTTGTGCCTATTCATAGGGTGCACGGGGACAGTGAAGACCAGCAAGAGCTTTCAGGGCTGGCCCCTTCCTTGTGGGAGAAGGAGCCGGACGTTTGCCTTTTCGGAAAGAGGCTCTGCCGAGAACGAGCGCCGTGAGATGCTGAGTCTCTGGGAAAGCACAGATGCCCAGTGCTGTTGTGCCTGTGGGTAGGGTGCACGCGGCCAGTGAAGACCAGCAAGAGCTTTCAGGGCTGGCCCCTTCCTTGTGGGAGAAGGAGCCGGACGTTTGCCTTTTCGGAAAGAGGCTCTGCCGAGAGTGAACGCCGTGAGATATGCCGTCTGTGGTTAAGCACAGATGCCCAGTGCTGTTGTGCCTATTCATAGGGTGCACGGGGACAGTGAAGACCAGCAAGAGCTTTCAGGGCTGGCCCCTTCCTTGTGGGAGAAGGAGCCGGACGTTTGCCTTTTCGGAAAGAGGCTCTGCCGAGAACGAGCGCCGTGAGATGCTGAGTCTCTGGGAAAGCACAGATGCCCAGTGCTGTTGTGCCTGTGGGTAGGGTGCACGGGGATAGTGAAGACCAGCAAGAGCTTTCAGGGCTGGCCCCTTCCTTGTGGGAGAAGGAGCCGGACGTTTGCCTTTTCGGAAAGAGGCTCTGCCGAGAACGAGCGCCGTGAGATGCTGATTCTCTGGGAAAGCACAGATGCCCAGTGCTGTTGTGCCTGTGTGTAGGGTGCACGGGGACAGTGAAGACCAGCAAGAGCTTTCAGGGCTGGCCCCTTCCTTGTGGGAGAAGGAGCCGGACGTTTGCCTTTTCGGAAAGAGGCTCTGCCGAGAGCGAACGCCGTGAGATATGCCGTCTGTGGTTAAGCACAGATGCCCAGTGCTGTTGTGCCTATTCATAGGGTGCACGTGGACAGTGAAGACCAGCAAGAGCTTTCAGGGCTGGCCCCTTCCTTGTGGGAGAAGGAGCCGGACGTTTGCCTTTTCGGAAAGAGGCTCTGCCGAGAGTGAACGCCGTGAGATATGCCGTCTGTGGTTAAGCACAGATGCCCAGTGCTGTTGTGCCTGTGGGTAGGGTGCACGGGGATAGTGAAGACCAGCAAGAGCTTTCAGGGCTGGCCCCTTCCTTGTGGGAGAAGGAGCCGGACGTTTGCCTTTTCGGAAAGAGGCTCTGCCGAGAACGAGCGCCGTGAGATATGCCGTCTGTGGTTAAGCACAGATGCCCAGTGCTGTTGTGCCTGTGGGTAGGGTGCACGGGGCCAGTGAAGACCAGCAAGAGCTTTCAGGGCTGGCCCCTTCCTTGTGGGAGAAGGAGCCGGACGTTTGCCTTTTCGGAAAGAGGCTCTGCCGAGAACGAGCGCCGTGAGATGCTGAGTCTCTGGGAAAGCACAGATGCCCAGTGCTGTTGTGCCTGTGGGTAGGGTGCACGCGGCCAGTGAAGACCAGCAAGAGCTTTCAGGGCTGGCCCCTTCCTTGTGGGAGAAGGAGCCGGACGTTTGCCTTTTCGGAAAGAGGCTCTGCCGAGAGTGAACGCCGTGAGATATGCCGTCTGTGGTTAAGCACAGATGCCCAGTGCTGTTGTGCCTGTGGGTAGGGTGCACGGGGATAGTGAAGACCAGCAAGAGCTTTCAGGGCTGGCCCCTTCCTTGTGGGAGAAGGAGCCGGACGTTTGCCTTTTCGGAAAGAGGCTCTGCCGAGAGCGAACGCAGTGAGATGCTGAGTCTCTGGGAAAGCACAGATGCCCAGTGCTGTTGTGCCTGTGGGTAGGGTGCACGCGGCCAGTGAAGACCAGCAAGAGCTTTCAGGGCTGGCCCCTTCCTTGTGGGAGAAGGAGCCGGACGTTTGCCTTTTCGGAAAGAGGCTCTGCCGAGAACGAGCGCCGTGAGATATGCCGTCTGTGGTTAAGCACAGATGCCCAGTGCTGTTGTGCCTATTCATAGGGTGCACGGGGACAGTGAAGACCAGCAAGAGCTTTCAGGGCTGGCCCCTTCCTTGTGGGAGAAGGAGCCGGACGTTTGCCTTTTCGGAAAGAGGCTCTGCCGAGAACGAGCGCCGTGAGATGCTGAGTCTCTGGGAAAGCACAGATGCCCAGTGCTGTTGTGCCTGTGGGTAGGGTGCACGGGGATAGTGAAGACCAGCAAGAGCTTTCAGGGCTGGCCCCTTCCTTGTGGGAGAAGGAGCCGGACGTTTGCCTTTTCGGAAAGAGGCTCTGCCGAGAACGAGCGCCGTTGGATGCTGATTCTCTGGGAAAGCACAGATGCCCAGTGCTGTTGTGCCTGTGTGTAGGGTGCACGGGGACAGTGAAGACCAGCAAGAGCTTTCAGGGCTGGCCCCTTCCTTGTGGGAGAAGGAGCCGGACGTTTGCCTTTTCGGAAAGAGGCTCTGCCGAGAGCGAACGCCGTGAGATATGCCGTCTGTGGTTAAGCACAGATGCCCAGTGCTGTTGTGCCTATTCATAGGGTGCACGTGGACAGTGAAGACCAGCAAGAGCTTTCAGGGCTGGCCCCTTCCTTGTGGGAGAAGGAGCCGGACGTTTGCCTTTTCGGAAAGAGGCTCTGCCGAGAGTGAACGCCGTGAGATATGCCGTCTGTGGTTAAGCACAGATGCCCAGTGCTGTTGTGCCTGTGGGTAGGGTGCACGGGGATAGTGAAGACCAGCAAGAGCTTTCAGGGCTGGCCCCTTCCTTGTGGGAGAAGGAGCCGGACGTTTGCCTTTTCGGAAAGAGGCTCTGCCGAGAGCGAACGCAGTGAGATGCTGAGTCTCTGGGAAAGCACAGATGCCCAGTGCTGTTGTGCCTGTGGGTAGGGTGCACGGGGACAGTGAAGACCAGCAAGAGCTTTCAGGGCTGGCCCCTTCCTTGTGGGAGAAGGAGCCGGACGTTTGCCTTTTCGGAAAGAGGCTCTGCCGAGAACGAGCGCCGTGAGATATGCCGTCTGTGGTTAAGCACAGATGCCCAGTGCTGTTGTGCCTGTGGGTAGGGTGCACGGGGCCAGTGAAGACCAGCAAGAGCTTTCAGGGCTGGCCCCTTCCTTGTGGGAGAAGGAGCCGGACGTTTGCCTTTTCGGAAAGAGGCTCTGCCGAGAGTGAATGCCGTGACATATGCCGTCTGTGGTTAAGCACAGATGCCCAGTGCTGTTGTGCCTATTCATAGGGTGCACGGGGACAGTGAAGACCAGCAAGAGCTTTCAGGGCTGGCCCCTTCCTTGTGGGAGAAGGAGCCGGACGTTTGCCTTTTCGGAAAGAGGCTCTGCCGAGAACGAGCGCCGTGAGATATGCCGTCTGTGGTTAAGCACAGATGCCCAGTGCTGTTGTGCCTGTGGGTAGGGTGCACGGGGCCAGTGAAGACCAGCAAGAGCTTTCAGGGCTGGCCCCTTCCTTGTGGGAGAAGGAGCCGGATGTTTGCCTTTTCGGAAAGAGGCTCTGCCGAGAGCGAACGCAGTGAGATGCTGAGTCTCTGGGAAAGCACAGATGCCCAGTGCTGTTGTGCCTGTGGATAGGGTGCACGGGGCCAGTGAAGACCAGCAAGAGCTTTCAGGGCTGGCCCCTTCCTTGTGGGAGAAGGAGCCGGACGTTTGCCTTTTCGGAAAGATGCTCTGCCGAGAGCGAACGCAGTGAGATGCTGAGTCTCTGGGAAAGCACAGATGCCCAGTGCTGTTGTGCCTATGCATAGGGTGCACGGGGACAGTGAAGACCAGCAAGAGCTTTCAGGGCTGGCCCCTTCCTTGTGGGAGAAGGAGCCGGACGTTTGCCTTTTCGGAAAGAGGCTCTGCCGAGAACGAGCGCCGTGAGATATGCCGTCTGTGGTTAAGCACAGATGCCCAGTGCTGTTGTGCCTGTGGATAGGGTGCACGCGGCCAGTGAAGACCAGCAAGAGCTTTCAGGGCTGGCCCCTTCCTTGTGGGAGAAGGAGCCAGACGTTTGCCTTTTCGGAAAGAGGCTCTGCCGAGAACGAGCGCCGTGAGATATGCCGTCTGTGGTTAAGCACAGATGCCCAGTGCTGTTGTGCCTATTCATAAGGTGCACGGGGACAGTGAAGACCAGCAAGAGCTTTCAGGGCTGGCCCCTTCCTTGTGGGAGAAGGAGCCGGACGTTTGCCTTTTCGGAAAGAGGCTCTGCCGAGAACGAGCGCCGTGAGATGCTGAGTCTCTGGGAAAGCACAGATGCCCAGTGCTGTTGTGCCTGTGGGTAGGGTGCACGGGGATAGTGAAGACCAGCAAGAGCTTTCAGGGCTGGCCCCTTCCTTGTGGGAGAAGGAGCCGGACGTTTGCCTTTTCGGAAAGAGGCTCTGCCGAGAGTGAACGCCGTGAGATGCTGAGTCTCTGGGAAAGCACAGATGCCCAGTGCTGTTGTGCCTGTGGGTAGGGTGCACGGGGACAGTGAAGACCAGCAAGAGCTTTCAGGGCTGGCCCCTTCCTTGTGGGAGAAGGAGCCGGACGTTTGCCTTTTCGGAAAGAGGCTCTGCCGAGAATGAGCGCCGTGAGATATGCCGTCTGTGGTTAAGCACAGATGCCCAGTGCTGTTGTGCCTATTCATAGGGTGCACGGGGCCAGTGAAGACCAGCAAGAGCTTTCAGGGCTGGCCCCTTCCTTGTGGGAGAAGGAGCCGGACGTTTGCCTTTTCGGAAAGAGGCTCTGCCGAGAACGAGCGCCGTGAGATGCTGAGTCTCTGGGAAAGCACAGATGCCCAGTGCTGTTGTGCCTGTGGGTAGGGTGCACGGGGATAGTGAAGACCAGCAAGAGCTTTCAGGGCTGGCCCCTTCCTTGTGGGAGAAGGAGCCAGACGTTTGCCTTTTCGGAAAGAGGCTCTGCCGAGAACGAGCGCCGTGAGATATGCCGTCTGTGGTTAAGCACAGATGCCCAGTGCTGTTGTGCCTGTGGGTAGGGTGCACGGGGATAGTGAAGACCAGCAAGAGCTTTCAGGGCTGGCCCCTTCCTTGTGGGAGAAGGAGCCGGACGTTTGCCTTTTCGGAAAGAGGCTCTGCCGAGAACGAGCGCCGTGAGATGCTGAGTCTCTGGGAAAGCACAGATGCCCAGTGCTGTTGTGCCTGTGGGTAGGGTGCACGGGGATAGTGAAGACCAGCAAGAGCTTTCAGGGCTGGCCCCTTCCTTGTGGGAGAAGGAGCCGGACGTTTGCCTTTTCGGAAAGAGGCTCTGCCGAGAACGACCGCCGTGAGATGCTGAGTCTCTGGGAAAGCACAGATGCCCAGTGCTGTTGTGCCTGTGTGTAGGGTGCACGGGGACAGTGAAGACCAGCAAGAGCTTTCAGGGCTGGCCCCTTCCTTGTGGGAGAAGGAGCCGGACGTTTGCCTTTTCGGAAAGAGGCTCTGCCGAGAGCGAACGCCGTGAGATATGCCGTCTGTGGTTAAGCACAGATGCCCAGTGCTGTTGTGCCTATTCATAGGGTGCACGTGGACAGTGAAGACCAGCAAGAGCTTTCAGGGCTGGCCCCTTCCTTGTGGGAGAAGGAGCCGGACGTTTGCCTTTTCGGAAAGAGGCTCTGCCGAGAACGAGCGCCGTGAGATATGCCGTCTGTGGTTAAGCACAGATGCCCAGTGCTGTTGTGCCTGTGGGTAGGGTGCACGGGGATAGTGAAGACCAGCAAGAGCTTTCAGGGCTGGCCCCTTCCTTGTGGGAGAAGGAGCCGGACGTTTGCCTTTTCGGAAAGAGGCTCTGCCGAGAGCGAACGCAGTGAGATGCTGAGTCTCTGGGAAAGCACAGATGCCCAGTGCTGTTGTGCCTGTGGGTAGGGTGCACGGGGCCAGTGAAGACCAGCAAGAGCTTTCAGGGCTGGCCCCTTCCTTGTGGGAGAAGGAGCCGGACGTTTGCCTTTTCGGAAAGAGGCTCTGCCGAGAACGAGCGCCGTGAGATGCTGAGTCTCTGGGAAAGCACAGATGCCCAGTGCTGTTGTGCCTGTGGGTAGGGTGCACGGGGCCAGTGAAGACCAGCAAGAGCTTTCAGGGCTGGCCCCTTCCTTGTGGGAGAAGGAAGCGGACGTTTGCCTTTTCGGAAAGAGGCTCTGCCGAGAGCGAACGCCGTGAGATGCTGAGTCTCTGGGAAAGCACAGATGCCCAGTGCTGTTGTGCCTGTGGGTAGGGTGCACGGGGATAGTGAAGACCAGCAAGAGCTTTCAGGGCTGGCCCCTTCCTTGTGGGAGAAGGAGCCGGACGTTTGCCTTTTCGGAAAGAGGCTCTGCCGAGAACGAGCGCCGTGAGATATGCCGTCTGTGGTTAAGCACAGATGCCCAGTGCTGTTGTGCCTATTCATAGGGTGCACGGGGCCAGTGAAGACCAGCAAGAGCTTTCAGGGCTGGCCCCTTCCTTGTGGGAGAAGGAGGCGGACGTTTGCCTTTTCGGAAAGAGGCTCTGCCGAGAACGAGCGCCGTGAGATGCTGAGTCTCTGGGAAAGCACAGATGCCCAGTGCTGTTGTGCCTGTGGGTAGGGTGCACGGGGCCAGTGAAGACCAGCAAGAGCTTTCAGGGCTGGCCCCTTCCTTGTGGGAGAAGGAGCCGGACGTTTGCCTTTTCGGAAAGAGGCTCTGCCGAGAGTGAACGCCGTGAGATATGCCGTCTGTGGTTAAGCACAGATGCCCAGTGCTGTTGTGCCTATTCATAGGGTGCACGGGGACAGTGAAGACCAGCAAGAGCTTTCAGGGCTGGCCCCTTCCTTGTGGGAGAAGGAGCCGGACGTTTGCCTTTTCGGAAAGAGGCTCTGCCGAGAACGAGCGCCGTGAGATATGCCGTCTGTGGTTAAGCACAGATGCCCAGTGCTGTTGTGCCTGTGGGTAGGGTGCACGGGGCCAGTGAAGACCAGCAAGAGCTTTCAGGGCTGGCCCCTTCCTTGTGGGAGAAGGAGCCGGATGTTTGCCTTTTCGGAAAGAGGCTCTGCCGAGAGCGAACGCAGTGAGATGCTGAGTCTCTGGGAAAGCACAGATGCCCAGTGCTGTTGTGCCTGTGGATAGGGTGCACGGGGCCAGTGAAGACCAGCAAGAGCTTTCAGGGCTGGCCCCTTCCTTGTGGGAGAAGGAGCCGGACGTTTGCCTTTTCGGAAAGATGCTCTGCCGAGAGCGAACGCAGTGAGATGCTGAGTCTCTGGGAAAGCACAGATGCCCAGTGCTGTTGTGCCTATGCATAGGGTGCACGGGGACAGTGAAGACCAGCAAGAGCTTTCAGGGCTGGCCCCTTCCTTGTGGGAGAAGGAGCCGGACGTTTGCCTTTTCGGAAAGAGGCTCTGCCGAGAAAGAGCGCCGTGAGATATGCCGTCTGTGGTTAAGCACAGATGCCCAGTGCTGTTGTGCCTGTGGGTAGGGTGCACGGGGCCAGTGAAGACCAGCAAGAGCTTTCAGGGCTGGCCCCTTCCTTGTGGGAGAAGGAGCCAGACGTTTGCCTTTTCGGAAAGAGGCTCTGCCGAGAACGAGCGCCGTGAGATATGCCGTCTGTGGTTAAGCACAGATGCCCAGTGCTGTTGTGCCTATTCATAAGGTGCACGGGGCCAGTGAAGACCAGCAAGAGCTTTCAGGGCTGGCCCCTTCCTTGTGGGAGAAGGAGCCGGACGTTTGCCTTTTCGGAAAGAGGCTCTGCCGAGAACGAGCGCCGTGAGATGCTGAGTCTCTGGGAAAGCACAGATGCCCAGTGCTGTTGTGCCTGTGGGTAGGGTGCACGCGGCCAGTGAAGACCAGCAAGAGCTTTCAGGGCTGGCCCCTTCCTTGTGGGAGAAGGAGCCGGACGTTTGCCTTTTCGGAAAGAGGCTCTGCCGAGAGTGAACGCCGTGAGATGCTGAGTCTCTGGGAAAGCACAGATGCCCAGTGCTGTTGTGCCTGTGGGTAGGGTGCACGGGGACAGTGAAGACCAGCAAGAGCTTTCAGGGCTGGCCCCTTCCTTGTGGGAGAAGGAGCCGGACGTTTGCCTTTTCGGAAAGAGGCTCTGCCGAGAACGAGCGCCGTGAGATATGCCGTCTGTGGTTAAGCACAGATGCCCAGTGCTGTTGTGCCTGTGGGTAGGGTGCACGCGGCCAGTGAAGACCAGCAAGAGCTTTCAGGGCTGGCCCCTTCCTTGTGGGAGAAGGAGCCGGACGTTTGCCTTTTCGGAAAGAGGCTCTGCCGAGAACGAGCGCCGTGAGATGCTGAGTCTCTGGGAAAGCACAGATGCCCAGTGCTGTTGTGCCTGTGGGTAGGGTGCACGGGGATAGTGAAGACCAGCAAGAGCTTTCAGGGCTGGCCCCTTCCTTGTGGGAGAAGGAGCCAGACGTTTGCCTTTTCGGAAAGAGGCTCTGCCGAGAACGAGCGCCGTGAGATATGCCGTCTGTGGTTAAGCACAGATGCCCAGTGCTGTTGTGCCTGTGGGTAGGGTGCACGGGGATAGTGAAGACCAGCAAGAGCTTTCAGGGCTGGCCCCTTCCTTGTGGGAGAAGGAGCCGGACGTTTGCCTTTTCGGAAAGAGGCTCTGCCGAGAACGAGCGCCGTGAGATATGCCGTCTGTGGTTAAGCACAGATGCCCAGTGCTGTTGTGCCTGTGGGTAGGGTGCACGGGGCCAGTGAAGACCAGCAAGAGCTTTCAGGGCTGGCCCCTTCCTTGTGGGAGAAGGAGGCGGACGTTTGCCTTTTCGGAAAGAGGCTCTGCCGAGAACGAGCGCCGTGAGATGCTGAGTCTCTGGGAAAGCACAGATGCCCAGTGCTGTTGTGCCTGTGGGTAGGGTGCACGGGGCCAGTGAAGACCAGCAAGAGCTTTCAGGGCTGGCCCCTTCCTTGTGGGAGAAGGAGCCGGACGTTTGCCTTTTCGGAAAGAGGCTCTGCCGAGAGTGAACGCCGTGAGATATGCCGTCTGTGGTTAAGCACAGATGCCCAGTGCTGTTGTGCCTATTCATAGGGTACACGGGGACAGTGAAGACCAGCAAGAGCTTTCAGGGCTGGCCCCTTCCTTGTGGGAGAAGGAGCCGGACGTTTGCCTTTTCGGAAAGAGGCTCTGCCGAGAACGAGCGCCGTGAGATATGCCGTCTGTGGTTAAGCACAGATGCCCAGTGCTGTTGTGCCTGTGGGTAGGGTGCACGGGGCCAGTGAAGACCAGCAAGAGCTTTCAGGGCTGGCCCCTTCCTTGTGGGAGAAGGAGCCGGATGTTTGCCTTTTCGGAAAGAGGCTCTGCCGAGAGCGAACGCAGTGAGATGCTGAGTCTCTGGGAAAGCACAGATGCCCAGTGCTGTTGTGCCTGTGGATAGGGTGCACGGGGCCAGTGAAGACCAGCAAGAGCTTTCAGGGCTGGCCCCTTCCTTGTGGGAGAAGGAGCCGGACGTTTGCCTTTTCGGAAAGATGCTCTGCCGAGAGCGAACGCAGTGAGATGCTGAGTCTCTGGGAAAGCACAGATGCCCAGTGCTGTTGTGCCTGTGGGTAGGGTGCACGGGGACAGTGAAGACCAGCAAGAGCTTTCAGGGCTGGCCCCTTCCTTGTGGGAGAAGGAGCCGGACGTTTGCCTTTTCGGAAAGAGGCTCTGCCGAGAGCGAACGCCGTGAGATATGCCGTCTGTGGTTAAGCACAGATGCCCAGTGCTGTTGTGCCTGTGGGTAGGGTGCACGGGGCCAGTGAAGACCAGCAAGAGCTTTCAGGGCTGGCCCCTTCCTTGTGGGAGAAGGAGCCAGACGTTTGCCTTTTCGGAAAGAGGCTCTGCCGAGAACGAGCGCCGTGAGATATGCCGTCTGTGGTTAAGCACAGATGCCCAGTGCTGTTGTGCCTATTCATAAGGTGCACGGGGCCAGTGAAGACCAGCAAGAGCTTTCAGGGCTGGCCCCTTCCTTGTGGGAGAAGGAGCCGGACGTTTGCCTTTTCGGAAAGAGGCTCTGCCGAGAACGAGCGCCGTGAGATGCTGAGTCTCTGGGAAAGCACAGATGCCCAGTGCTGTTGTGCCTGTGGGTAGGGTGCACGGGGATAGTGAAGACCAGCAAGAGCTTTCAGGGCTGGCCCCTTCCTTGTGGGAGAAGGAGCCGGACGTTTGCCTTTTCGGAAAGAGGCTCTGCCGAGAACGAGCGCCGTGAGATGCTGATTCTCTGGGAAAGCACAGATGCCCAGTGCTGTTGTGCCTGTGTGTAGGGTGCACGGGGACAGTGAAGACCAGCAAGAGCTTTCAGGGCTGGCCCCTTCCTTGTGGGAGAAGGAGCCGGACGTTTGCCTTTTCGGAAAGAGGCTCTGCCGAGAGCGAACGCCGTGAGATATGCCGTCTGTGGTTAAGCACAGATGCCCAGTGCTGTTGTGCCTATTCATAGGGTGCACGTGGACAGTGAAGACCAGCAAGAGCTTTCAGGGCTGGCCCCTTCCTTGTGGGAGAAGGAGCCGGACGTTTGCCTTTTCGGAAAGAGGCTCTGCCGAGAGTGAACGCCGTGAGATATGCCGTCTGTGGTTAAGCACAGATGCCCAGTGCTGTTGTGCCTGTGGGTAGGGTGCACGGGGATAGTGAAGACCAGCAAGAGCTTTCAGGGCTGGCCCCTTCCTTGTGGGAGAAGGAGCCGGACGTTTGCCTTTTCGGAAAGAGGCTCTGCCGAGAGCGAACGCAGTGAGATGCTGAGTCTCTGGGAAAGCACAGATGCCCAGTGCTGTTGTGCCTGTGGGTAGGGTGCACGGGGCCAGTGAAGACCAGCAAGAGCTTTCAGGGCTGGCCCCTTCCTTGTGGGAGAAGGAGCCGGACGTTTGCCTTTTCGGAAAGAGGCTCTGCCGAGAACGAGCGCCGTGAGATGCTGAGTCTCTGGGAAAGCACAGATGCCCAGTGCTGTTGTGCCTGTGGGTAGGGTGCACGGGGCCAGTGAAGACCAGCAAGAGCTTTCAGGGCTGGCCCCTTCCTTGTGGGAGAAGGAGCCGGACGTTTGCCTTTTCGGAAAGAGGCTCTGCCGAGAGCGAACGCCGTGAGATGCTGAGTCTCTGGGAAAGCACAGATGCCCAGTGCTGTTGTGCCTGTGGGTAGGGTGCACGGGGCCAGTGAAGACCAGCAAGAGCTTTCAGGGCTGGCCCCTTCCTTGTGGGAGAAGGAGCCGGACGTTTGCCTTTTCGGAAAGAGGCTCTGCCGAGAACGAGCGCCGTGAGATATGCCGTCTGTGGTTAAGCACAGATGCCCAGTGCTGTTGTGCCTGTGGGTAGGGTGCACGGGGCCAGTGAAGACCAGCAAGAGCTTTCAGGGCTGGCCCCTTCCTTGTGGGAGAAGGAGGCGGACGTTTGCCTTTTCGGAAAGAGGCTCTGCCGAGAACGAGCGCCGTGAGATGCTGAGTCTCTGGGAAAGCACAGATGCCCAGTGCTGTTGTGCCTGTGGGTAGGGTGCACGGGGCCAGTGAAGACCAGCAAGAGCTTTCAGGGCTGGCCCCTTCCTTGTGGGAGAAGGAGCCGGACGTTTGCCTTTTCGGAAAGAGGCTCTGCCGAGAACGAGCGCCGTGAGATATGCCGTCTGTGGTTAAGCACAGATGCCCAGTGCTGTTGTGCCTATTCATAGGGTGCACGGGGACAGTGAAGACCAGCAAGAGCTTTCAGGGCTGGCCCCTTCCTTGTGGGAGAAGGAGCCGGACGTTTGCCTTTTCGGAAAGAGGCTCTGCCGAGAACGAGCGCCGTGAGATATGCCGTCTGTGGTTAAGCACAGATGCCCAGTGCTGTTGTGCCTGTGGGTAGGGTGCACGCGGCCAGTGAAGACCAGCAAGAGCTTTCAGGGCTGGCCCCTTCCTTGTGGGAGAAGGAGCCAGACGTTTGCCTTTTCGGAAAGAGGCTCTGCCGAGAACGAGCGCCGTGAGATATGCCGTCTGTGGTTAAGCACAGATGCCCAGTGCTGTTGTGCCTGTGGGTAGGGTGCACGGGGATAGTGAAGACCAGCAAGAGCTTTCAGGGCTGGCCCCTTCCTTGTGGGAGAAGGAGCCGGACGTTTGCCTTTTCGGAAAGAGGCTCTGCCGAGAACGAGCGCCGTGAGATATGCCGTCTGTGGTTAAGCACAGATGCCCAGTGCTGTTGTGCCTGTGGGTAGGGTGCACGGGGCCAGTGAAGACCAGCAAGAGCTTTCAGGGCTGGCCCCTTCCTTGTGGGAGAAGGAGGCGGACGTTTGCCTTTTCGGAAAGAGGCTCTGCCGAGAACGAGCGCCGTGAGATGCTGAGTCTCTGGGAAAGCACAGATGCCCAGTGCTGTTGTGCCTGTGGGTAGGGTGCACGGGGCCAGTGAAGACCAGCAAGAGCTTTCAGGGCTGGCCCCTTCCTTGTGGGAGAAGGAGCCGGACGTTTGCCTTTTCGGAAAGAGGCTCTGCCGAGAGTGAACGCCGTGAGATATGCCGTCTGTGGTTAAGCACAGATGCCCAGTGCTGTTGTGCCTATTCATAGGGTACACGGGGACAGTGAAGACCAGCAAGAGCTTTCAGGGCTGGCCCCTTCCTTGTGGGAGAAGGAGCCGGACGTTTGCCTTTTCGGAAAGAGGCTCTGCCGAGAACGAGCGCCGTGAGATATGCCGTCTGTGGTTAAGCACAGATGCCCAGTGCTGTTGTGCCTGTGGGTAGGGTGCACGGGGCCAGTGAAGACCAGCAAGAGCTTTCAGGGCTGGCCCCTTCCTTGTGGGAGAAGGAGCCGGATGTTTGCCTTTTCGGAAAGAGGCTCTGCCGAGAGCGAACGCAGTGAGATGCTGAGTCTCTGGGAAAGCACAGATGCCCAGTGCTGTTGTGCCTGTGGATAGGGTGCACGGGGCCAGTGAAGACCAGCAAGAGCTTTCAGGGCTGGCCCCTTCCTTGTGGGAGAAGGAGCCGGACGTTTGCCTTTTCGGAAAGATGCTCTGCCGAGAGCGAACGCAGTGAGATGCTGAGTCTCTGGGAAAGCACAGATGCCCAGTGCTGTTGTGCCTGTGGGTAGGGTGCACGGGGACAGTGAAGACCAGCAAGAGCTTTCAGGGCTGGCCCCTTCCTTGTGGGAGAAGGAGCCGGACGTTTGCCTTTTCGGAAAGAGGCTCTGCCGAGAGCGAACGCCGTGAGATATGCCGTCTGTGGTTAAGCACAGATGCCCAGTGCTGTTGTGCCTGTGGGTAGGGTGCACGGGGCCAGTGAAGACCAGCAAGAGCTTTCAGGGCTGGCCCCTTCCTTGTGGGAGAAGGAGCCAGACGTTTGCCTTTTCGGAAAGAGGCTCTGCCGAGAACGAGCGCCGTGAGATATGCCGTCTGTGGTTAAGCACAGATGCCCAGTGCTGTTGTGCCTATTCATAAGGTGCACGGGGCCAGTGAAGACCAGCAAGAGCTTTCAGGGCTGGCCCCTTCCTTGTGGGAGAAGGAGCCGGACGTTTGCCTTTTCGGAAAGAGGCTCTGCCGAGAACGAGCGCCGTGAGATGCTGAGTCTCTGGGAAAGCACAGATGCCCAGTGCTGTTGTGCCTGTGGGTAGGGTGCACGGGGATAGTGAAGACCAGCAAGAGCTTTCAGGGCTGGCCCCTTCCTTGTGGGAGAAGGAGCCGGACGTTTGCCTTTTCGGAAAGAGGCTCTGCCGAGAACGAGCGCCGTGAGATGCTGATTCTCTGGGAAAGCACAGATGCCCAGTGCTGTTGTGCCTGTGTGTAGGGTGCACGGGGACAGTGAAGACCAGCAAGAGCTTTCAGGGCTGGCCCCTTC
The DNA here is from genome assembly GCF_947461875.1 of Haliaeetus albicilla. Lineage (NCBI taxonomy): Eukaryota > Metazoa > Chordata > Aves > Accipitriformes > Accipitridae > Haliaeetus > Haliaeetus albicilla. The sequence continues at coordinate 252,239 of NW_027212539.1, forward strand.
CTTGTGGGAGAAGGAGCCGGACGTTTGCCTTTTCGGAAAGAGGCTCTGCCGAGAGCGAACGCCGTGAGATATGCCGTCTGTGGTTAAGCACAGATGCCCAGTGCTGTTGTGCCTATTCATAGGGTGCACGTGGACAGTGAAGACCAGCAAGAGCTTTCAGGGCTGGCCCCTTCCTTGTGGGAGAAGGAGCCGGACGTTTGCCTTTTCGGAAAGAGGCTCTGCCGAGAGTGAACGCCGTGAGATATGCCGTCTGTGGTTAAGCACAGATGCCCAGTGCTGTTGTGCCTGTGGGTAGGGTGCACGGGGATAGTGAAGACCAGCAAGAGCTTTCAGGGCTGGCCCCTTCCTTGTGGGAGAAGGAGCCGGACGTTTGCCTTTTCGGAAAGAGGCTCTGCCGAGAGCGAACGCAGTGAGATGCTGAGTCTCTGGGAAAGCACAGATGCCCAGTGCTGTTGTGCCTGTGGGTAGGGTGCACGGGGCCAGTGAAGACCAGCAAGAGCTTTCAGGGCTGGCCCCTTCCTTGTGGGAGAAGGAGCCGGACGTTTGCCTTTTCGGAAAGAGGCTCTGCCGAGAACGAGCGCCGTGAGATGCTGAGTCTCTGGGAAAGCACAGATGCCCAGTGCTGTTGTGCCTGTGGGTAGGGTGCACGGGGCCAGTGAAGACCAGCAAGAGCTTTCAGGGCTGGCCCCTTCCTTGTGGGAGAAGGAGCCGGACGTTTGCCTTTTCGGAAAGAGGCTCTGCCGAGAGCGAACGCCGTGAGATGCTGAGTCTCTGGGAAAGCACAGATGCCCAGTGCTGTTGTGCCTGTGGGTAGGGTGCACGGGGCCAGTGAAGACCAGCAAGAGCTTTCAGGGCTGGCCCCTTCCTTGTGGGAGAAGGAGCCGGACGTTTGCCTTTTCGGAAAGAGGCTCTGCCGAGAACGAGCGCCGTGAGATATGCCGTCTGTGGTTAAGCACAGATGCCCAGTGCTGTTGTGCCTGTGGGTAGGGTGCACGGGGCCAGTGAAGACCAGCAAGAGCTTTCAGGGCTGGCCCCTTCCTTGTGGGAGAAGGAGGCGGACGTTTGCCTTTTCGGAAAGAGGCTCTGCCGAGAACGAGCGCCGTGAGATGCTGAGTCTCTGGGAAAGCACAGATGCCCAGTGCTGTTGTGCCTGTGGGTAGGGTGCACGGGGCCAGTGAAGACCAGCAAGAGCTTTCAGGGCTGGCCCCTTCCTTGTGGGAGAAGGAGCCGGACGTTTGCCTTTTCGGAAAGAGGCTCTGCCGAGAACGAGCGCCGTGAGATATGCCGTCTGTGGTTAAGCACAGATGCCCAGTGCTGTTGTGCCTATTCATAGGGTGCACGGGGACAGTGAAGACCAGCAAGAGCTTTCAGGGCTGGCCCCTTCCTTGTGGGAGAAGGAGCCGGACGTTTGCCTTTTCGGAAAGAGGCTCTGCCGAGAACGAGCGCCGTGAGATATGCCGTCTGTGGTTAAGCACAGATGCCCAGTGCTGTTGTGCCTGTGGGTAGGGTGCACGGGGCCAGTGAAGACCAGCAAGAGCTTTCAGGGCTGGCCCCTTCCTTGTGGGAGAAGGAGCCGGATGTTTGCCTTTTCGGAAAGAGGCTCTGCCGAGAGCGAACGCAGTGAGATGCTGAGTCTCTGGGAAAGCACAGATGCCCAGTGCTGTTGTGCCTGTGGATAGGGTGCACGGGGCCAGTGAAGACCAGCAAGAGCTTTCAGGGCTGGCCCCTTCCTTGTGGGAGAAGGAGCCGGACGTTTGCCTTTTCGGAAAGAGGCTCTGCCGAGAGTGAACGCCGTGAGATATGCCGTCTGTGGTTAAGCACAGATGCCCAGTGCTGTTGTGCCTGTGGGTAGGGTGCACGGGGACAGTGAAGACCAGCAAGAGCTTTCAGGGCTGGCCCCTTCCTTGTGGGAGAAGGAGCCGGACGTTTGCCTTTTCGGAAAGAGGCTCTGCCGAGAAAGAGCGCCGTGAGATATGCCGTCTGTGGTTAAGCACAGATGCCCAGTGCTGTTGTGCCTGTGGGTAGGGTGCACGGGGCCAGTGAAGACCAGCAAGAGCTTTCAGGGCTGGCCCCTTCCTTGTGGGAGAAGGAGCCAGACGTTTGCCTTTTCGGAAAGAGGCTCTGCCGAGAACGAGCGCCGTGAGATATGCCGTCTGTGGTTAAGCACAGATGCCCAGTGCTGTTGTGCCTATTCATAAGGTGCACGGGGACAGTGAAGACCAGCAAGAGCTTTCAGGGCTGGCCCCTTCCTTGTGGGAGAAGGAGCCGGACGTTTGCCTTTTCGGAAAGAGGCTCTGCCGAGAACGAGCGCCGTGAGATGCTGAGTCTCTGGGAAAGCACAGATGCCCAGTGCTGTTGTGCCTGTGGGTAGGGTGCACGCGGCCAGTGAAGACCAGCAAGAGCTTTCAGGGCTGGCCCCTTCCTTGTGGGAGAAGGAGCCGGACGTTTGCCTTTTCGGAAAGAGGCTCTGCCGAGAGTGAACGCCGTGAGATGCTGAGTCTCTGGGAAAGCACAGATGCCCAGTGCTGTTGTGCCTGTGGGTAGGGTGCACGGGGCCAGTGAAGACCAGCAAGAGCTTTCAGGGCTGGCCCCTTCCTTGTGGGAGAAGGAGCCGGACGTTTGCCTTTTCGGAAAGAGGCTCTGCCGAGAACGAGCGCCGTGAGATATGCCGTCTGTGGTTAAGCACAGATGCCCAGTGCTGTTGTGCCTATTCATAGGGTGCACGGGGCCAGTGAAGACCAGCAAGAGCTTTCAGGGCTGGCCCCTTCCTTGTGGGAGAAGGAGCCGGACGTTTGCCTTTTCGGAAAGAGGCTCTGCCGAGAACGAGCGCCGTGAGATGCTGAGTCTCTGGGAAAGCACAGATGCCCAGTGCTGTTGTGCCTGTGGGTAGGGTGCACGGGGATAGTGAAGACCAGCAAGAGCTTTCAGGGCTGGCCCCTTCCTTGTGGGAGAAGGAGCCAGACGTTTGCCTTTTCGGAAAGAGGCTCTGCCGAGAACGAGCGCCGTGAGATATGCCGTCTGTGGTTAAGCACAGATGCCCAGTGCTGTTGTGCCTGTGGGTAGGGTGCACGGGGATAGTGAAGACCAGCAAGAGCTTTCAGGGCTGGCCCCTTCCTTGTGGGAGAAGGAGCCGGACGTTTGCCTTTTCGGAAAGAGGCTCTGCCGAGAACGAGCGCCGTGAGATGCTGAGTCTCTGGGAAAGCACAGATGCCCAGTGCTGTTGTGCCTGTGGGTAGGGTGCACGGGGATAGTGAAGACCAGCAAGAGCTTTCAGGGCTGGCCCCTTCCTTGTGGGAGAAGGAGCCGGACGTTTGCCTTTTCGGAAAGAGGCTCTGCCGAGAACGAGCGCCGTGAGATGCTGATTCTCTGGGAAAGCACAGATGCCCAGTGCTGTTGTGCCTGTGGGTAGGGTGCACGGGGACAGTGAAGACCAGCAAGAGCTTTCAGGGCTGGCCCCTTCCTTGTGGGAGAAGGAGCCGGACGTTTGCCTTTTCGGAAAGAGGCTCTGCCGAGAGCGAAAGCCGTGAGATATGCCGTCTGTGGTTAAGCACAGATACCCAGTGCTGTTGTGCCTATTCATAGGGTGCACGTGGACAGTGAAGACCAGCAAGAGCTTTCAGGGCTGGCCCCTTCCTTGTGGGAGAAGGAGCCGGACGTTTGCCTTTTCGGAAAGAGGCTCTGCCGAGAGTGAACGCCGTGAGATATGCCGTCTGTGGTTAAGCACAGATGCCCAGTGCTGTTGTGCCTGTGGGTAGGGTGCACGGGGATAGTGAAGACCAGCAAGAGCTTTCAGGGCTGGCCCCTTCCTTGTGGGAGAAGGAGCCGGACGTTTGCCTTTTCGGAAAGAGGCTCTGCCGAGAGCGAACGCAGTGAGATGCTGAGTCTCTGGGAAAGCACAGATGCCCAGTGCTGTTGTGCCTGTGGGTAGGGTGCACGGGGCCAGTGAAGACCAGCAAGAGCTTTCAGGGCTGGCCCCTTCCTTGTGGGAGAAGGAGCCGGACGTTTGCCTTTTCGGAAAGAGGCTCTGCCGAGAACGAGCGCCGTGAGATGCTGAGTCTCTGGGAAAGCACAGATGCCCAGTGCTGTTGTGCCTGTGGGTAGGGTGCACGGGGCCAGTGAAGACCAGCAAGAGCTTTCAGGGCTGGCCCCTTCCTTGTGGGAGAAGGAGGCGGACGTTTGCCTTTTCGGAAAGAGGCTCTGCCGAGAGCGAACGCCGTGAGATGCTGAGTCTCTGGGAAAGCACAGATGCCCAGTGCTGTTGTGCCTGTGGGTAGGGTGCACGGGGATAGTGAAGACCAGCAAGAGCTTTCAGGGCTGGCCCCTTCCTTGTGGGAGAAGGAGCCGGACGTTTGCCTTTTCGGAAAGAGGCTCTGCCGAGAACGAGCGCCGTGAGATATGCCGTCTGTGGTTAAGCACAGATGCCCAGTGCTGTTGTGCCTGTGGGTAGGGTGCACGGGGCCAGTGAAGACCAGCAAGAGCTTTCAGGGCTGGCCCCTTCCTTGTGGGAGAAGGAGGCGGACGTTTGCCTTTTCGGAAAGAGGCTCTGCCGAGAACGAGCGCCGTGAGATGCTGAGTCTCTGGGAAAGCACAGATGCCCAGTGCTGTTGTGCCTGTGGGTAGGGTGCACGGGGCCAGTGAAGACCAGCAAGAGCTTTCAGGGCTGGCCCCTTCCTTGTGGGAGAAGGAGCCGGACGTTTGCCTTTTCGGAAAGAGGCTCTGCCGAGAGTGAACGCCGTGAGATATGCCGTCTGTGGTTAAGCACAGATGCCCAGTGCTGTTGTGCCTATTCATAGGGTGCACGGGGACAGTGAAGACCAGCAAGAGCTTTCAGGGCTGGCCCCTTCCTTGTGGGAGAAGGAGCCGGACGTTTGCCTTTTCGGAAAGAGGCTCTGCCGAGAACGAGCGCCGTGAGATATGCCGTCTGTGGTTAAGCACAGATGCCCAGTGCTGTTGTGCCTGTGGGTAGGGTGCACGGGGCCAGTGAAGACCAGCAAGAGCTTTCAGGGCTGGCCCCTTCCTTGTGGGAGAAGGAGCCGGATGTTTGCCTTTTCGGAAAGAGGCTCTGCCGAGAGCGAACGCAGTGAGATGCTGAGTCTCTGGGAAAGCACAGATGCCCAGTGCTGTTGTGCCTGTGGATAGGGTGCACGGGGCCAGTGAAGACCAGCAAGAGCTTTCAGGGCTGGCCCCTTCCTTGTGGGAGAAGGAGCCGGACGTTTGCCTTTTCGGAAAGATGCTCTGCCGAGAGCGAACGCAGTGAGATGCTGAGTCTCTGGGAAAGCACAGATGCCCAGTGCTGTTGTGCCTGTGGGTAGGGTGCACGGGGACAGTGAAGACCAGCAAGAGCTTTCAGGGCTGGCCCCTTCCTTGTGGGAGAAGGAGCCGGACGTTTGCCTTTTCGGAAAGAGGCTCTGCCGAGAAAGAGCGCCGTGAGATATGCCGTCTGTGGTTAAGCACAGATGCCCAGTGCTGTTGTGCCTGTGGGTAGGGTGCACGGGGCCAGTGAAGACCAGCAAGAGCTTTCAGGGCTGGCCCCTTCCTTGTGGGAGAAGGAGCCAGACGTTTGCCTTTTCGGAAAGAGGCTCTGCCGAGAACGAGCGCCGTGAGATATGCCGTCTGTGGTTAAGCACAGATGCCCAGTGCTGTTGTGCCTATTCATAAGGTGCACGGGGACAGTGAAGACCAGCAAGAGCTTTCAGGGCTGGCCCCTTCCTTGTGGGAGAAGGAGCCGAACGTTTGCCTTTTCGGAAAGAGGCTCTGCCGAGAACGAGCGCCGTGAGATGCTGAGTCTCTGGGAAAGCACAGATGCCCAGTGCTGTTGTGCCTGTGGGTAGGGTGCACGGGGCCAGTGAAGACCAGCAAGAGCTTTCAGGGCTGGCCCCTTCCTTGTGGGAGAAGGAGCCGGACGTTTGCCTTTTCGGAAAGAGGCTCTGCCGAGAACGAGCGCCGTGAGATGCTGAGTCTCTGGGAAAGCACAGATGCCCAGTGCTGTTGTGCCTGTGGGTAGGGTGCACGGGGACAGTGAAGACCAGCAAGAGCTTTCAGGGCTGGCCCCTTCCTTGTGGGAGAAGGAGCCGGACGTTTGCCTTTTCGGAAAGAGGCTCTGCCGAGAACGAGTGCCGTGAGATATGCCGTCTGTGGTTAAGCACAGATGCCCAGTGCTGTTGTGCCTGTGGGTAGGGTGCACGGGGCCAGTGAAGACCAGCAAGAGCTTTCAGGGCTGGCCCCTTCCTTGTGGGAGAAGGAGCCGGATGTTTGCCTTTTCGGAAAGAGGCTCTGCCGAGAGCGAACGCAGTGAGATGCTGAGTCTCTGGGAAAGCACAGATGCCCAGTGCTGTTGTGCCTGTGGGTAGGGTGCACGGGGCCAGTGAAGACCAGCAAGAGCTTTCAGGGCTGGCCCCTTCCTTGTGGGATAAGGAGCCGGACGTTTGCCTTTTCGGAAAGATGCTCTGCCGAGAGCGAACGCAGTGAGATGCTGAGTCTCTGGGAAAGCACAGATGCCCAGTGCTGTTGTGCCTATGCATAGGGTGCACGGGGACAGTGAAGACCAGCAAGAGCTTTCAGGGCTGGCCCCTTCCTTGTGGGAGAAGGAGCCGGACGTTTGCCTTTTCGGAAAGAGGCTCTGCCGAGAAAGAAGCGCCGTGAGATATGCCGTCTGTGGTTAAGCACAGATGCCCAGTGCTGTTGTGCCTGTGGGTAGGGTGCACGGGGCCAGTGAAGACCAGCAAGAGCTTTCAGGGCTGGCCCCTTCCTTGTGGGAGAAGGAGCCGGACGTTTGCCTTTTCGGAAAGAGGCTCTGCCGAGAACGAGCGCCGTGAGATATGCCGTCTGTGGTTAAGCACAGATGCCCAGTGCTGTTGTGCCTATTCATAAGGTGCACGGGGACAGTGAAGACCAGCAAGAGCTTTCAGGGCTGGCCCCTTCCTTGTGGGAGAAGGAGCCGGACGTTTGCCTTTTCGGAAAGAGGCTCTGCCGAGAACGAGCGCCGTGAGATGCTGAGTCTCTGGGAAAGCACAGATGCCCAGTGCTGTTGTGCCTGTGGGTAGGGTGCACGCGGCCAGTGAAGACCAGCAAGAGCTTTCAGGGCTGGCCCCTTCCTTGTGGGAGAAGGAGCCGGACGTTTGCCTTTTCGGAAAGAGGCTCTGCCGAGAGTGAACGCCGTGAGATGCTGAGTCTCTGGGAAAGCACAGATGCCCAGTGCTGTTGTGCCTGTGGGTAGGGTGCACGGGGACAGTGAAGACCAGCAAGAGCTTTCAGGGCTGGCCCCTTCCTTGTGGGAGAAGGAGCCGGACGTTTGCCTTTTCGGAAAGAGGCTCTGCCGAGAGCGAACGCCGTGAGATATGCCGTCTGTGGTTAAGCACAGATGCCCAGTGCTGTTGTGCCTATTCATAGGGTGCACGTGGACAGTGAAGACCAGCAAGAGCTTTCAGGGCTGGCCCCTTCCTTGTGGGAGAAGGAGCCAGACGTTTGCCTTTTCGGAAAGAGGCTCTGCCGAGAACGAGCGCCGTGAGATATGCCGTCTGTGGTTAAGCACAGATGCCCAGTGCTGTTGTGCCTGTGGGTAGGGTGCACGGGGATAGTGAAGACCAGCAAGAGCTTTCAGGGCTGGCCCCTTCCTTGTGGGAGAAGGAGCCGGACGTTTGCCTTTTCGGAAAGAGGCTCTGCCGAGAGCGAACGCAGTGAGATGCTGAGTCTCTGGGAAAGCACAGATGCCCAGTGCTGTTGTGCCTGTGGGTAGGGTGCACGGGGCCAGTGAAGACCAGCAAGAGCTTTCAGGGCTGGCCCCTTCCTTGTGGGAGAAGGAGCCGGACGTTTGCCTTTTCGGAAAGAGGCTCTGCCGAGAACGAGCGCCGTGAGATGCTGAGTCTCTGGGAAAGCACAGATGCCCAGTGCTGTTGTGCCTGTGGGTAGGGTGCACGGGGATAGTGAAGACCAGCAAGAGCTTTCAGGGCTGGCCCCTTCCTTGTGGGAGAAGGAGCCGGACGTTTCCCTTTTCGGAAAGAGGCTCTGCCGAGAATGAGCGCCGTGAGATGCTGAGTCTCTGGGAAAGCACAGATGCCCAGTGCTGTTGTGCCTGTGGGTAGGGTGCACGGGGCCAGTGAAGACCAGCAAGAGCTTTCAGGGCTGGCCCCTTCCTTGTGGGAGAAGGAGCCGGACGTTTCCCTTTTCGGAAAGAGGCTCTGCCGAGAATGAGCACCGTGAGATGCTGAGTCTCTGGGAAAGCACAGATGCCCAGTGCTGTTGTGCCTGTGGGTAGGGTGCACGCGGCCAGTGAAGACCAGCAAGAGTTTTCAGGGCTGGCCCCTTCCTTGTGGGAGAAGGAGCCGGACGTTTGCCTTTTCGGAAAGAGGCTCTGCCGAGAACGAGCGCCGTGAGATATGCCGTCTGTGGTTAAGCACAGATGCCCATTGCTGTTGTGCCTATTCATAGGGTGCACGGGGACAGTGAAGACCAGCAAGAGCTTTCAGGACTGGCCCCTTCCTTGTGGGAGAAGGAGCCGGACGTTTGCCTTTTCGGAAAGAGGCTCTGCCGAGAACGAACGCCGTGAGATGCTGAGTCTCTGGGAAAGCACAGATGCCCAGTGCTGTTGTGCCTGTGGGTAGGGTGCACGGGGACAGTGAAGACCAGCAAGAGCTTTCAGGGCTGGCCCCTTCCTTGTGGGAGAAGGAGCCGGACGTTTGCCTTTTCGGAAAGAGGCTCTGCCGAGAGTGAACGCCGTGAGATATGCCGTCTGTGGTTAAGCACAGATGCCCAGTGCTGTTGTGCCTGTGTGTAGGGTGCACGGGGACAGTGAAGACCAGCAAGAGCTTTCAGGGCTGGCCCCTTCCTTGTGGGAGAAGGAGCCGGACGTTTGCCTTTTCGGAAAGAGGCTCTGCCGAGAGCGAACGCAGTGAGATGCTGAGTCTCTGGGAAAGCACAGATGCCCAGTGCTGTTGTGCCTGTGGGTAGGGTGCACGGGGCCAGTGAAGACCAGCAAGAGCTTTCAGGGCTGGCCCCTTCCTTGTGGGAGAAGGAGCCGGACGTTTGCCTTTTCGGAAAGAGGCTCTGCCGAGAACGAGCGCCGTGAGATATGCCGTCTGTGGTTAAGCACAGATGCCCATTGCTGTTGTGCGTATTCATAGGGTGCACGGGGCCAGTGAAGACCAGCAAGAGCTTTCAGGGCTGGCCCCTTCCTTGTGGGAGAAGGAGCCGGACGTTTGCCTTTTCGGAAAGAGGCTCTGCCGAGAACGAGCGCCGTGAGATGCTGAGTCTCTGGGAAAGCACAGATGCCCAGTGCTGTTGTGCCTGTGGGTAGGGTGCACGGGGCCAGTGAAGACCAGCAAGAGCTTTCAGGGCTGGCCCCTTCCTTGTGGGAGAAGGAGCCGGACGTTTGCCTTTTCGGAAAGAGGCTCTGCCGAGAACGAGCGCCGTGAGATGCTGAGTTTCTGGGAAAGCACAGATGCCCAGTGCTGTTGTGCCTGTGGGTAGGGTGCACGGGGCCAGCGAAGACCAGCAAGAGCTTTCAGGGCTGGCCCCTTCCTTGTGGGAGAAGGAGCCGGACGTTTGCCTTTTCGGAAAGAGGCTCTGCCGAGAGCGAACGCAGTGAGATGCTGAGTCTCTGGGAAAGCACAGATGCCCAGTGCTGTTGTGCCTGTGGGTAGGGTGCACGGGGATAGTGAAGACCAGCAAGAGCTTTCAGGGCTGGCCCCTTCCTTGTGGGAGAAGGAGCCGGACGTTTGCCTTTTCGGAAAGAGGCTCTGCCGAGAACGAGCGCCGTGAGATATGCCGTCTGTGGTTAAGCACAGATGCCCATTGCTGTTGTGCCTGTGGGTAGGGTGCACGGGGCCAGTGAAGACCAGCAAGAGCTTTCAGGGATGGCCCCTTCCTTGTGGGAGAAGGAGCCGGACGTTTGCCTTTTCGGAAAGAGGCTCTGCCGAGAACGAGCGCCGTGAGATGCTGAGTTTCTGGGAAAGCACAGATGCCCAGTGCTGTTGTGCCTGTGGGTAGGGTGCACGCGGCCAGTGAAGACCAGCAAGAGCTTTCAGGGCTGGCCCCTTCCTTGTGGGAGAAGGAGGCGGACGTTTGCCTTTTCGGAAAGAGGCTCTGCCGAGAGCGAACGCCGTGAAATATGCCGTCTGTGGTTAAGCACAGATGCCCAGTGCTGTTGTGCCTGTGGGTAGGGTGCACGGGGCCAGTGAAGACCAGCAAGAGCTTTCAGGGCTGGCCCCTTCCTTGTGGGAGAAGGAGCCGGACGTTTGCCTTTTCGGAAAGAGGCTCTGCGGAGAGCGAACGCAGTGAGATGCTGAGTCTCTGGGAAAGCACAGATGCCCAGTGCTGTTGTGCCTGTGGGTAGGGTGCACGGGGCCAGTGAAGACCAGCAAGAGCTTTCAGGGCTGGCCCCTTCCTTGTGGGAGAAGGAGCCGGACGTTTGCCTTTTCGGAAAGAGGCTCTGCCGAGAGCGAACGCCGTGAGATATGCCGTCTGTGGTTAAGCACAGATGCCCAGTGCTGTTGTGCCTATTCATAGGGTGCACGGGGACAGTGAAGACCAGCAAGAGCTTTCAGGGCTGGCCCCTTCCTTGTGGGAGAAGGAGCCGGATGTTTGCCTTTTCGGAAAGAGGCTCTGCCGAGAACGAGCGCCGTGAGATATGCCGTCTGTGGTTAAGCACAGATGCCCAGTGCTGTTGTGCCTGTGGGTAGGGTGCACGGGGCCAGTGAAGACCAGCAAGAGCTTTCAGGGCTGGCCCCTTCCTTGTGGGAGAAGGAGCCGGATGTTTGCCTTTTCGGAAAGAGGCTCTGCCGAGAGCGAACGCAGTGAGATGCTGAGTCTCTGGGAAAGCACAGATGCCCAGTGCTGTTGTGCCTGTGGGTAGGGTGCACGGGGCCAGTGAAGACCAGCAAGAGCTTTCAGGGCTGGCCCCTTCCTTGTGGGAGAAGGAGCCGGACGTTTGCCTTTTCGGAAAGAGGCTCTGCCGAGAGCGAACGCAGTGAGATGCTGAGTCTCTGGGAAAGCACAGATGCCCAGTGCTGTTGTGCCTGTGGGTAGGGTGCACGGGGATAGTGAAGACCAGCAAGAGCTTTCAGGGCTGGCCCCTTCCTTGTGGGAGAAGGAGCCGGACGTTTGCCTTTTCGGAAAGAGGCTCTGCCGAGAACGAGCGCCGTGAGATATGCCGTCTGTGGTTAAGCACAGATGCCCAGTGCTGTTGTGCCTGTGTGTAGGGTGCACGGGGACAGTGAAGACCAGCAAGAGCTTTCAGGGCTGGCCCCTTCCTTGTGGGAGAAGGAGCCGGACGTTTGCCTTTTCGGAAAGAGGCTCTGCCGAGAACGAGCGCCGTGAGATGCTGATTCTCTGGGAAAGCACAGATGCCCAGTGCTGTTGTACCTGTGGGTAGGGTGCACGGGGACAGTGAAGACCAGCAAGAGCTTTCAGGGCTGGCCCCTTCCTTGTGGGAGAAGGAGCCGGACGTTTGCCTTTTCGGAAAGAGGCTCTGCCGAGAGCGAACGCCGTGAGATATGCCGTCTGTGGTTAAGCACAGATGCCCAGTGCTGTTGTGCCTGTGGGTAGGGTGCACGGGGCCAGTGAAGACCAGCAAGAGCTTTCAGGGCTGGCCCCTTCCTTGTGGGAGAAGGAGCCGGACGTTTGCCTTTTCGGAAAGAGGCTCTGCCGAGAACGAGCGCCGTGAGATGCTGAGTCTCTGGGAAAGCACAGATGCCCAGTGCTGTTGTGCCTGTGGGTAGGGTGCACGGGGCCAGTGAAGACCAGCAAGAGCTTTCAGGGCTGGCCCCTTCCTTGTGGGAGAAGGAGCCGGACGTTTGCCTTTTCGGAAAGAGGCTCTGCCGAGAACGAGCGCCGTGAGATGCTGAGTCTCTGGGAAAGCACAGATGCCAGTGCTGTTGTGCCTGTGGGTAGGGTGCACGGGGACAGTGAAGACCAGCAAGAGCTTTCAGGGCTGGCCCCTTCCTTGTGGGAGAAGGAGCCGGACGTTTGCCTTTTCGGAAAGAGGCTCTGCCGAGAACGAGCGCCGTGAGATGCTGAGTTTCTGGGAAAGCACAGATGCCCAGTGCTGTTGTGCCTGTGGGTAGGGTGCACGGGGCCAGCGAAGACCAGCAAGAGCTTTCAGGGCTGGCCCCTTCCTTGTGGGAGAAGGAGCCGGACGTTTGCCTTTTCGGAAAGAGGCTCTGCCGAGAGCGAACGCAGTGAGATGCTGAGTCTCTGGGAAAGCACAGATGCCCAGTGCTGTTGTGCCTGTGGATAGGGTGCACGGGGATAGTGAAGACCAGCAAGAGCTTTCAGGGCTGGCCCCTTCCTTGTGGGAGAAGGAGCCGGACGTTTGCCTTTTCGGAAAGAGGCTCTGCCGAGAACGAGCGCCGTGAGATATGCCGTCTGTGGTTAAGCACAGATGCCCATTGCTGTTGTGCCTGTGGGTAGGGTGCACGGGGCCAGTGAAGACCAGCAAGAGCTTTCAGGGATGGCCCCTTCCTTGTGGGAGAAGGAGCCGGACGTTTGCCTTTTCGGAAAGAGGCTCTGCCGAGAACGAATGCCGTGAGATGCTGAGTCTCTGGGAAAGCACAGATGCCCAGTGCTGTTGTGCCTGTGGGTAGGGTGCACGGGGACAGTGAAGACCAGCAAGAGCTTTCAGGGCTGGCCCCTTCCTTGTGGGAGAAGGAGCCGGACGTTTGCCTTTTCGGAAAGAGGCTCTGCCGAGAGTGAACGCCGTGAGATATGCCGTCTGTGGTTAAGCACAGATGCCCAGTGCTGTTGTGCCTGTGGGTAGGGTGCACGGGGCCAGTGAAGACCAGCAAGAGCTTTCAGGGCTGGCCCCTTCCTTGTGGGAGAAGGAGGCGGACGTTTGCCTTTTCGGAAAGAGGCTCTGCCGAGAGCGAACGCCGTGAGATATGCCGTCTGTGGTTAAGCACAGATGCCCAGTGCTGTTGTGCCTGTGGGTAGGGTGCACGGGGCCAGTGAAGACCAGCAAGAGCTTTCAGGGCTGGCCCCTTCCTTGTGGGAGAAGGAGCCGGACGTTTGCCTTTTCGGAAAGAGGCTCTGCCGAGAGCGAACGCCGTGAGATATGCCGTCTGTGGTTAAGCACAGATGCCCAGTGCTGTTGTGCCTGTGGGTAGGGTGCACGGGGCCAGTGAAGACCAGCAAGAGCTTTCAGGGCTGGCCCCTTCCTTGTGGGAGAAGGAGCCGGACGTTTGCCTTTTCGGAAAGAGGCTCTGCCGAGAACGAGCGCCGTGAGATGCTGAGTCTCTGGGAAAGCACAGATGCCCAGTGCTGTTGTGCCTGTGGGTAGGGTGCACGGGGCCAGTGAAGACCAGCAAGAGCTTTCAGGGCTGGCCCCTTCCTTGTGGGAGAAGGAGCCGGACGTTTGCCTTTTCGGAAAGAGGCTCTGCCGAGAACGAGCGCCGTGAGATGCTGAGTCTCTGGGAAAGCACAGATGCCCAGTGCTGTTGTGCCTGTGGGTAGGGTGCACGGGGACAGTGAAGACCAGCAAGAGCTTTCAGGGCTGGCCCCTTCCTTGTGGGAGAAGGAGCCGGACGTTTGCCTTTTCGGAAAGAGGCTCTGCCGAGAACGAGCGCCGTGAGATGCTGAGTTTCTGGGAAAGCACAGATGCCCAGTGCTGTTGTGCCTGTGGGTAGGGTGCACGGGGCCAGCGAAGACCAGCAAGAGCTTTCAGGGCTGGCCCCTTCCTTGTGGGAGAAGGAGCCGGACGTTTGCCTTTTCGGAAAGAGGCTCTGCCGAGAGCGAACGCAGTGAGATGCTGAGTCTCTGGGAAAGCACAGATGCCCAGTGCTGTTGTGCCTGTGGATAGGGTGCACGGGGATAGTGAAGACCAGCAAGAGCTTTCAGGGCTGGCCCCTTCCTTGTGGGAGAAGGAGCCGGACGTTTGCCTTTTCGGAAAGAGGCTCTGCCGAGAACGAGCGCCGTGAGATATGCCGTCTGTGGTTAAGCACAGATGCCCATTGCTGTTGTGCCTGTGGGTAGGGTGCACGGGGCCAGTGAAGACCAGCAAGAGCTTTCAGGGATGGCCCCTTCCTTGTGGGAGAAGGAGCCGGACGTTTGCCTTTTCGGAAAGAGGCTCTGCCGAGAACGAATGCCGTGAGATGCTGAGTCTCTGGGAAAGCACAGATGCCCAGTGCTGTTGTGCCTGTGGGTAGGGTGCACGGGGACAGTGAAGACCAGCAAGAGCTTTCAGGGCTGGCCCCTTCCTTGTGGGAGAAGGAGCCGGACGTTTGCCTTTTCGGAAAGAGGCTCTGCCGAGAGTGAACGCCGTGAGATATGCCGTCTGTGGTTAAGCACAGATGCCCAGTGCTGTTGTGCCTGTGGGTAGGGTGCACGGGGCCAGTGAAGACCAGCAAGAGCTTTCAGGGCTGGCCCCTTCCTTGTGGGAGAAGGAGGCGGACGTTTGCCTTTTCGGAAAGAGGCTCTGCCGAGAGCGAACGCCGTGAGATATGCCGTCTGTGGTTAAGCACAGATGCCCAGTGCTGTTGTGCCTGTGGGTAGGGTGCACGGGGCCAGTGAAGACCAGCAAGAGCTTTCAGGGCTGGCCCCTTCCTTGTGGGAGAAGGAGCCGGACGTTTGCCTTTTCGGAAAGAGGCTCTGCGGAGAGCGAACGCAGTGAGATGCTGAGTCTCTGGGAAAGCACAGATGCCCAGTGCTGTTGTGCCTGTGGGTAGGGTGCACGGGGCCAGTGAAGACCAGCAAGAGCTTTCAGGGCTGGCCCCTTCCTTGTGGGAGAAGGAGCCGGACGTTTGCCTTTTCGGAAAGAGGCTCTGCCGAGAACGAATGCCGTGAGATGCTGAGTCTCTGGGAAAGCACAGATGCCCAGTGCTGTTGTGCCTGTGGGTAGGGTGCACGGGGCCAGTGAAGACCAGCAAGAGCTTTCAGGGCTGGCCCCTTCCTTGTGGGAGAAGGAGCCGGACGTTTGCCTTTTCGGAAAGAGGCTCTGCCGAGAACGAGCGCCGTGAGATGCTGAGTCTCTGGGAAAGCACAGATGCCCAGTGCTGTTGTGCCTGTGGGTAGGGTGCACGGGGCCAGTGAAGACCAGCAAGAGCTTTCAGGGCTGGCCCCTTCCTTGTGGGAGAAGGAGCCGGACGTTTGCCTTTTCGGAAAGAGGCTCTGCCGAGAACGAGCGCCGTGAGATGCTGAGTTTCTGGGAAAGCACAGATGCCCATTGCTGTTGTGCCTGTGGGTAGGGTGCACGGGGCCAGCGAAGACCAGCAAGAGCTTTCAGGGCTGGCCCCTTCCTTGTGGGAGAAGGAGCCGGACGTTTGCCTTTTCGGAAAGAGGCTCTGCCGAGAGCGAACGCAGTGAGATGCTGAGTCTCTGGGAAAGCACAGATGCCCAGTGCTGTTGTGCCTGTGGATAGGGTGCACGGGGATAGTGAAGACCAGCAAGAGCTTTCAGGGCTGGCCCCTTCCTTGTGGGAGAAGGAGCCGGACGTTTGCCTTTTCGGAAAGAGGCTCTGCCGAGAACGAGCGCCGTGAGATATGCCGTCTGTGGTTAAGCACAGATGCCCAGTGCTGTTGTACCTGTGGGTAGGGTGCACGGGGACAGTGAAGACCAGCAAGAGCTTTCAGGGCTGGCCCCTTCCTTGTGGGAGAAGGAGCCGGACGTTTGCCTTTTCGGAAAGAGGCTCTGCCGAGAGCGAACGCCGTGAGATATGCCGTCTGTGGTTAAGCACAGATGCCCAGTGCTGTTGTGCCTGTGGGTAGGGTGCACGGGGCCAGTGAAGACCAGCAAGAGCTTTCAGGGCTGGCCCCTTCCTTGTGGGAGAAGGAGCCGGACGTTTGCCTTTTCGGAAAGAGGCTCTGCCGAGAACGAGCGCCGTGAGATATGCCGTCTGTGGTTAAGCACAGATGCCCAGTGCTGTTGTGCCTGTGGATAGGGTGCACGGGGCCAGTGAAGACCAGCAAGAGCTTTCAGGGCTGGCCCCTTCCTTGTGGGAGAAGGAGCCGGACGTTTGCCTTTTCGGAAAGAGGCTCTGCCGAGAACGAGCGCCGTGAGATATGACGTCTGTGGTTAAGCACAGATGCCCATTGCTGTTGTGCGTATTCATAGGGTGCACGGGGCCAGTGAAGACCAGCAAGAGCTTTCAGGGCTGGCCCCTTCCTTGTGGGAGAAGGAGCCGGACGTTTGCCTTTTCGGAAAGAGGCTCTGCCGAGAACGAGCGCCGTGAGATGCTGAGTCTCTGGGAAAGCACAGATGCCCAGTGCTGTTGTGCCTGTGGGTAGGGTGCACGGGGACAGTGAAGACCAGCAAGAGCTTTCAGGGCTGGCCCCTTCCTTGTGGGAGAAGGAGCCGGACGTTTGCCTTTTCGGAAAGAGGCTCTGCCGAGAGCGAACGCCGTGAGATATGCCGTCTGTGGTTAAGCACAGATGCCCAGTGCTGTTGTGCCTGTGGGTAGGGTGCACGGGGCCAGTGAAGACCAGCAAGAGCTTTCAGGGCTGGCCCCTTCCTTGTGGGAGAAGGAGCCGGACGTTTGCCTTTTCGGAAAGAGGCTCTGCCGAGAGCGAACGCAGTGAGATGCTGAGTCTCTGGGAAAGCACAGATGCCCAGTGCTGTTGTGCCTGTGGGTAGGGTGCACGGGGCCAGCGAAGACCAGCAAGAGCTTTCAGGGCTGGCCCCTTCCTTGTGGGAGAAGGAGCCGGACGTTTGCCTTTTCGGAAAGAGGCTCTGCCGAGAGTGAACGCCGTGAGATATGCCGTCTGTGGTTAAGCACAGATGCCCAGTGCTGTTGTGCCTGTGGGTAGGGTGCACGGGGACAGTGAAGACCAGCAAGAGCTTTCAGGGCTGGCCCCTTCCTTGTGGGAGAAGGAGCCGGACGTTTGCCTTTTCGGAAAGAGGCTCTGCCGAGAGTGAACGCCGTGAGATATGCCGTCTGTGGTTAAGCACAGATGCCCAGTGCTGTTGTGCCTGTGGGTAGGGTGCACGGGGCCAGTGAAGACCAGCAAGAGCTTTCAGGGCTGGCCCCTTCCTTGTGGGAGAAGGAGCCGGACGTTTGCCTTTTCGGAAAGAGGCTCTGCCGAGAACGAGCGCCGTGAGATATGCCGTCTGTGGTTAAGCACAGATGCCCAGTGCTGTTGTGCCTATTCATAGGGTGCACGTGGACAGTGAAGACCAGCAAGAGCTTTCAGGGCTGGCCCCTTCCTTGTGGGAGAAGGAGCCGGACGTTTGCCTTTTCGGAAAGAGGCTCTGCCGAGAACGAATGCCGTGAGATGCTGAGTCTCTGGGAAAGCACAGATGCCCAGTGCTGTTGTGCCTGTGGGTAGGGTGCACGGGGACAGTGAAGACCAGCAAGAGCTTTCAGGGCTGGCCCCTTCCTTGTGGGAGAAGGAGCCGGACGTTTGCCTTTTCGGAAAGAGGCTCTGCCGAGAACGAGCGCCGTGAGATGCTGAGACTCTGGGAAAGCACAGATGCCCAGTGCTGTTGTGCCTGTGGGTAGGGTGCACGGGGCCAGTGAAGACCAGCAAGAGCTTTCAGGGCTGGCCCCTTCCTTGTGGGAGAAGGAGCCGGACGTTTGCCTTTTCGGAAAGAGGCTCTGCCGAGAGCGAACGCCGTGAGATATGCCGTCTGTGGTTAAGCACAGATGCCCAGTGCTGTTGTGCCTATTCATAGGGTGCACGGGGACAGTGAAGACCAGCAAGAGCTTTCAGGGCTGGCCCCTTCCTTGTGGGAGAAGGAGCCGGACGTTTGCCTTTTCGGAAAGAGGCTCTGCCGAGAATGAGCGCCGTGAGATATGCCGTCTGTGGTTAAGCACAGATGCCCAGTGCTGTTGTGCCTGTGGGTAGGGTGCACGGGGCCAGTGAAGACCAGCAAGAGCTTTCAGGGCTGGCCCCTTCCTTGTGGGAGAAGGAGCCGGATGTTTGCCTTTTCGGAAAGAGGCTCTGCCGAGAGCGAACGCAGTGAGATGCTGAGTCTCTGGGAAAGCACAGATGCCCAGTGCTGTTGTGCCTGTGGATAGGGTGCACGGGGCCAGTGAAGACCAGCAAGAGCTTTCAGGGCTGGCCCCTTCCTTGTGGGAGAAGGAGCCGGACGTTTGCCTTTTCGGAAAGAGGCTCTGCCGAGAACGAGCGCCGTGAGATATGCCGTCTGTGGTTAAGCACAGATGCCCAGTGCTGTTGTGCCTGTGGGTAGGGTGCACGCGGCCAGTGAAGACCAGCAAGAGCTTTCAGGGCTGGCCCCTTCCTTGTGGGAGAAGGAGCCGGACGTTTGCCTTTTCGGAAAGAGGCTCTGCCGAGAACGAGCGCCGTGAGATGCTGATTCTCTGGGAAAGCACAGATGCCCAGTGCTGTTGTACCTGTGGGTAGGGTGCACGGGGACAGTGAAGACCAGCAAGAGCTTTCAGGGCTGGCCCCTTCCTTGTGGGAGAAGGAGCCGGACGTTTGCCTTTTCGGAAAGAGGCTCTGCCGAGAGCGAACGCCGTGAGATATGCCGTCTGTGGTTAAGCACAGATGCCCAGTGCTGTTGTGCCTGTGGGTAGGGTGCACGGGGACAGTGAAGACCAGCAAGAGCTTTCAGGGCTGGCCCCTTCCTTGTGGGAGAAAGAGCCGGACGTTTGCCTTTTCGGAAAGAGGCTCTGCCGAGAACGAGCGCCGTGAGATGCTGAGTCTCTGGGAAAGCACAGATGCCCAGTGCTGTTGTGCCTGTGGGTAGGGTGCACGGGGCCAGTGAAGACCAGCAAGAGCTTTCAGGGCTGGCCCCTTCCTTGTGGGAGAAGGAGCCGGACGTTTGCCTTTTCGGAAAGAGGCTCTGCCGAGAACGAGCGCCGTGAGATATGCCGTCTGTGGTTAAGCACAGATGCCCAGTGCTGTTGTGCCTGTGGATAGGGTGCACGGGGCAAGTGAAGACCAGCAAGAGCTTTCAGGGCTGGACCCTTCCTTGTGGGAGAAGGAGCCGGACGTTTGCCTTTTCGGAAAGAGGCTCTGCCGAGAACGAATGCCGTGAGATGCTGAGTCTCTGGGAAAGCACAGATGCCCAGTGCTGTTGTGCCTGTGGGTAGGGTGCACGGGGACAGTGAAGACCAGCAAGAGCTTTCAGGGCTGGCCCCTTCCTTGTGGGAGAAGGAGCCGGACGTTTGCCTTTTCGGAAAGAGGCTCTGCCGAGAGTGAACGCCGTGAGATATGCCGTCTGTGGTTAAGCACAGATGCCCAGTGCTGTTGTGCCTGTGGGTAGGGTGCACGGGGATAGTGAAGACCAGCAAGAGCTTTCAGGGCTGGCCCCTTCCTTGTGGGAGAAGGAGCCGGACGTTTGCCTTTTCGGAAAGAGGCTCTGCCGAGAACGAGCGCCGTGAGATATGCCGTCTGTGGTTAAGCACAGATGCCCAGTGCTGTTGTGCCTATTCATAGGGTGCACGGGGACAGTGAAGACCAGCAAGAGCTTTCAGGGCTGGCCCCTTCCTTGTGGGAGAAGGAGCCGGACGTTTGCCTTTTCGGAAAGAGGCTCTGCCGAGAACGAATGCCGTGAGATGCTGAGTCTCTGGGAAAGCACAGATGCCCAGTGCTGTTGTGCCTGTGGGTAGGGTGCACGGGGACAGTGAAGACCAGCAAGAGCTTTCAGGGCTGGCCCCTTCCTTGTGGGAGAAGGAGCCGGACGTTTGCCTTTTCGGAAAGAGGCTCTGCCGAGAGTGAACGCCGTGAGATATGCCGTCTGTGGTTAAGCACAGATGCCCAGTGCTGTTGTGCCTGTGGGTAGGGTGCACGGGGACAGTGAAGACCAGCAAGAGCTTTCAGGGCTGGCCCCTTCCTTGTGGGAGAAGGAGCCGGACGTTTGCCTTTTCGGAAAGAGGCTCTGCCGAGAACGAGCGCCGTGAGATATGCCGTCTGTGGTTAAGCACAGATGCCCAGTGCTGTTGTGCCTATTCATAGGGTGCACGGGGCCAGTGAAGACCAGCAAGAGCTTTCAGGGCTGGCCCCTTCCTTGTGGGAGAAGGAGCCGGACGTTTGCCTTTTCGGAAAGAGGCTCTGCCGAGAACGAATGCCGTGAGATGCTGAGTCTCTGGGAAAGCACAGATGCCCAGTGCTGTTGTGCCTGTGGGTAGGGTGCACGGGGACAGTGAAGACCAGCAAGAGCTTTCAGGGCTGGCCCCTTCCTTGTGGGAGAAGGAGCCGGACGTTTGCCTTTTCGGAAAGAGGCTCTGCCGAGAACGAGCGCCGTGAGATGCTGAGACTCTGGGAAAGCACAGATGCCCAGTGCTGTTGTGCCTGTGGGTAGGGTGCACGGGGCCAATGAAGACCAGCAAGAGCTTTCAGGGCTGGCCCCTTCCTTGTGGGAGAAGGAGCCGGACGTTTGCCTTTTCGGAAAGAGGCTCTGCCAAGAGCGAACGCAGTGAGATGCTGAGTCTCTGGGAAAGCACAGATGCCCAGTGCTGTTGTGCCTGTGGGTAGGGTGCACGGGGATAGTGAAGACCAGCAAGAGCTTTCAGGGCTGGCCCCTTCCTTGTGGGAGAAGGAGCCGGACGTTTGCCTTTTCGGAAAGAGGCTCTGCCGAGAGTGAACGCCGTGAGATATGCCGTCTGTGGTTAAGCACAGATGCCCAGTGCTGTTGTGCCTGTGGGTAGGGTGCACGGGGACAGTGAAGACCAGCAAGAGCTTTCAGGGCTGGCCCCTTCCTTGTGGGAGAAGGAGCCGGACGTTTGCCTTTTCGGAAAGAGGCTCTGCCGAGAACGAGCGCCGTGAGATGCTGATTCTCTGGGAAAGCACAGATGCCCAGTGCTGTTGTACCTGTGGGTAGGGTGCACGGGGACAGTGAAGACCAGCAAGAGCTTTCAGGGCTGGCCCCTTCCTTGTGGGAGAAGGAGCCGGACGTTTGCCTTTTCGGAAAGAGGCTCTGCCGAGAGCGAACGCCGTGAGATATGCCGTCTGTGGTTAAGCACAGATGCCCAGTGCTGTTGTGCCTGTGGGTAGGGTGCACGGGGACAGTGAAGACCAGCAAGAGCTTTCAGGGCTGGCCCCTTCCTTGTGGGAGAAGGAGCCGGACGTTTGCCTTTTCGGAAAGAGGCTCTGCCGAGAACGAGCGCCGTGAGATGCTGAGTCTCTGGGAAAGCACAGATGCCCAGTGCTGTTGTGCCTGTGGGTAGGGTGCACGGGGCCAATGAAGACCAGCAAGAGCTTTCAGGGCTGGCCCCTTCCTTGTGGGAGAAGGAGCCGGACGTTTGCCTTTTCGGAAAGAGGCTCTGCCGAGAACGAGCGCCGTGAGATATGCCGTCTGTGGTTAAGCACAGATGCCCAGTGCTGTTGTGCCTGTGGATAGGGTGCACGGGGCCAGTGAAGACCAGCAAGAGCTTTCAGGGCTGGCCCCTTCCTTGTGGGAGAAGGAGCCGGACGTTTGCCTTTTCGGAAAGAGGCTCTGCCGAGAACGAGCGCCGTGAGATATGCCGTCTGTGGTTAAGCACAGATGCCCAGTGCTGTTGTGCCTATTCATAGGGTGCACGGGGCCAGTGAAGACCAGCAAGAGCTTTCAGGGCTGGCCCCTTCCTTGTGGGAGAAGGAGCCGGACGTTTGCCTTTTCGGAAAGAGGCTCTGCCGAGAGCGAACGCAGTGAGATGCTCAGTCTCTGGGAAAGCACAGATGCCCAGTGCTGTTGTGCCTGTGGGTAGGGTGCACGGGGCCAGTGAAGACCAGCAAGAGCTTTCAGGGCTGGCCCCTTCCTTGTGGGAGAAGGAGCCGGACGTTTGCCTTTTCGGAAAGAGGCTCTGCCGAGAGTGAACGCCGTGAGATATGCCGTCTGTGGTTAAGCACAGATGCCCAGTGCTGTTGTGCCTGTGGGTAGGGTGCACGGGGACAGTGAAGACCAGCAAGAGCTTTCAGGGCTGGCCCCTTCCTTGTGGGAGAAGGAGCCGGACGTTTGCCTTTTCGGAAAGAGGCTCTGCCGAGAACGAGCGCCGTGAGATATGCCGTCTGTGGTTAAGCACAGATGCCCATTGCTGTTGTGCCTGTGGGTAGGGTGCACGGGGACAGTGAAGACCAGCAAGAGCTTTCAGGGCTGGCCCCTTCCTTGTGGGAGAAGGAGCCGGACGTTTGCCTTTTCGGAAAGAGGCTCTGCCGAGAACGAATGCCGTGAGATGCTGAGTCTCTGGGAAAGCACAGATGCCCAGTGCTGTTGTGCCTGTGGGTAGGGTGCACGGGGCCAGTGAAGACCAGCAAGAGCTTTCAGGGCTGGCCCCTTCCTTGTGGGAGAAGGAGCCGGACGTTTTCCTTTTCGGAAAGAGGCTCTGCCGAGAGTGAACGCCGTGAGATATGCCGTCTGTGGTTAAGCACAGATGCCCAGTGCTGTTGTGCCTGTGGGTAGGGTGCACGGGGACAGTGAAGACCAGCAAGAGCTTTCAGGGCTGGCCCCTTCCTTGTGGGAGAAGGAGCCGGACGTTTGCCTTTTCGGAAAGAGGCTCTGCCGAGAACGAGCGCCGTGAGATATGCCGTCTGTGGTTAAGCACAGATGCCCAGTGCTGTTGTGCCTGTGGGTAGGGTGCACGGGGCCAGTGAAGACCAGCAAGAGCTTTCAGGGCTGGCCCCTTCCTTGTGGGAGAAGGAGCCGGACGTTTGCCTTTTCGGAAAGAGGCTCTGCCGAGAACGAATGCCGTGAGATGCTGAGTCTCTGGGAAAGCACAGATGCCCAGTGCTGTTGTGCCTGTGGGTAGGGTGCACGGGGACAGTGAAGACCAGCAAGAGCTTTCAGGGCTGGCCCCTTCCTTGTGGGAGAAGGAGCCGGACGTTTGCCTTTTCGGAAAGAGGCTCTGCCGAGAACGAGCGCCGTGAGATATGCCGTCTGTGGTTAAGCACAGATGCCCAGTGCTGTTGTGCCTATTCATAGGGTGCACGGGGACAGTGAAGACCAGCAAGAGCTTTCAGGGCTGGCCCCTTCCTTGTGGGAGAAGGAGCCGGACGTTTGCCTTTTCGGAAAGAGGCTCTGCCGAGAACGAATGCCGTGAGATGCTGAGTCTCTGGGAAAGCACAGATGCCCAGTGCTGTTGTGCCTGTGGGTAGGGTGCACGGGGCCAGTGAAGACCAGCAAGAGCTTTCAGGGCTGGCCCCTTCCTTGTGGGAGAAGGAGCCGGACGTTTGCCTTTTCGGAAAGAGGCTCTGCCGAGAGCGAACGCAGTGAGATGCTGAGTCTCTGGGAAAGCACAGATGCCCAGTGCTGTTGTGCCTGTGGGTAGGGTGCACGGGGATAGTGAAGACCAGCAAGAGCTTTCAGGGCTGGCCCCTTCCTTGTGGGAGAAGGAGCCGGACGTTTGCCTTTTTGGAAAGAGGCTCTGCCGAGAACGAGCGCCGTGAGATATGCCGTCTGTGGTTAAGCACAGATGCCCAGTGCTGTTGTGCCTGTGGGTAGGGTGCACGGGGACAGTGAAGACCAGCAAGAGCTTTCAGGGCTGGCCCCTTCCTTGTGGGAGAAGGAGCCGGACGTTTGCCTTTTCGGAAAGAGGCTCTGCCGAGAACGAGCGCCGTGAGATGCTGATTCTCTGGGAAAGCACAGATGCCCAGTGCTGTTGTACCTGTGGGTAGGGTGCACGGGGACAGTGAAGACCAGCAAGAGCTTTCAGGGCTGGCCCCTTCCTTGTGGGAGAAGGAGCCGGACGTTTGCCTTTTCGGAAAGAGGCTCTGCCGAGAGTGAACGCCGTGAGATATGCCGTCTGTGGTTAAGCACAGATGCCCAGTGCTGTTGTGCCTGTGGGTAGGGTGCACGGGGCCAGTGAAGACCAGCAAGAGCTTTCAGGGCTGGCCCCTTCCTTGTGGGAGAAGGAGCCGGACGTTTGCCTTTTCGGAAAGAGGCTCTGCCGAGAACGAGCGCCGTGAGATGCTGAGTCTCTGGGAAAGCACAGATGCCCAGTGCTGTTGTGCCTGTGGGTAGGGTGCACGGGGCCAGTGAAGACCAGCAAGAGCTTTCAGGGCTGGCCCCTTCCTTGTGGGAGAAGGAGCCGGACGTTTGCCTTTTCGGAAAGAGGCTCTGCCGAGAGTGAACGCCGTGAGATATGCCGTCTGTGGTTAAGCACAGATGCCCAGTGCTGTTGTGCCTGTGGGTAGGGTGCACGGGGACAGTGAAGACCAGCAAGAGCTTTCAGGGCTGGCCCCTTCCTTGTGGGAGAAGGAGCCGGACGTTTGCCTTTTCGGAAAGAGGCTCTGCCGAGAACGAGCGCCGTGAGATGCTGAGTCTCTGGGAAAGCACAGATGCCCAGTGCTGTTGTGCCTGTGGGTAGGGTGCACGCGGCCAGTGAAGACCAGCAAGAGCTTTCAGGGCTGGCCCCTTCCTTGTGGGAGAAGGAGCCGGACGTTTGCCTTTTCGGAAAGAGGCTCTGCCGAGAACGAGCGCCGTGAGATGCTGAGACTCTGGGAAAGCACAGATGCCCAGTGCTGTTGTGCCTGTGGGTAGGGTGCACGGGGCCAGCGAAGACCAGCAAGAGCTTTCAGGGCTGGCCCCTTCCTTGTGGGAGAAGGAGCCGGACGTTTGCCTTTTCGGAAAGAGGCTCTGCCGAGAGCGAACGCCGTGAGATATGCCGTCTGTGGTTAAGCACAGATGCCCAGTGCTGTTGTGCCTATTCATAGGGTGCACGGGGACAGTGAAGACCAGCAAGAGCTTTCAGGGCTGGCCCCTTCCTTGTGGGAGAAGGAGCCGGACGTTTGCCTTTTCGGAAAGAGGCTCTGCCGAGAGCGAACGCAGTGAGATGCTGAGTCTCTGGCAAAGCACAGATGCCCAGTGCTGTTGTGCCTGTGGATAGGGTGCACGGGGCCAGTGAAGACCAGCAAGAGCTTTCAGGGCTGGCCCCTTCCTTGTGGGAGAAGGAGCCGGACGTTTGCCTTTTCGGAAAGAGGCTCTGCCGAGAGCGAACGCAGTGAGATGCTGAGTCTCTGGGAAAGCACAGATGCCCAGTGCTGTTGTGCCTGTGGGTAGGGTGCACGGGGATAGTGAAGACCAGCAAGAGCTTTCAGGGCTGGCCCCTTCCTTGTGGGAGAAGGAGCCGGACGTTTGCCTTTTCGGAAAGAGGCTCTGCCGAGAAAGAGCGCCGTGAGATATGCCGTCTGTGGTTAAGCACAGATGCCCAGTGCTGTTGTGCCTATGCACAGGGTGCACGGGGACAGTGAAGACCAGCAAGAGCTTTCAGGGCTGGCCCCTTCCTTGTGGGAGAAGGAGCCGGACGTTTGCCTTTTCGGAAAGAGGCTCTGCCGAGAACGAGCGCCGTGAGATGCTGATTCTCTGGGAAAGCACAGATGCCCAGTGCTGTTGTACCTGTGGGTAGGGTGCACGGGGACAGTGAAGACCAGCAAGAGCTTTCAGGGCTGGCCCCTTCCTTGTGGGAGAAGGAGCCGGACGTTTGCCTTTTCGGAAAGAGGCTCTGCCGAGAGCGAACGCTTTGAGATATGCCGTCTGTGGTTAAGCACAGATGCCCAGTGCTGTTGTGCCTATGCATAGGGTGCACGGGGCCAGTGAAGACCAGCAAGAGCTTTCAGGGCTGGCCCCTTCCTTGTGGGAGAAGGAGCCGGACGTTTGCCTTTTCGGAAAGAGGCTCTGCCGAGAACGAGCGCCGTGAGATATGCCGTCTGTGGTTAAGCACAGATGCCCAGTGCTGTTGTGCCTGTGGGTAGGGTGCACGGGGACAGTGAAGACCAGCAAGAGCTTTCAGGGCTGGCCCCTTCCTTGTGGGAGAAGGAGCCGGACGTTTGCCTTTTCGGAAAGAGGCTCTGCCGAGAACGAGCGCCGTGAGATATGCTGTCTGTGGTTAAGCACAGATGCCCAGTGCTGTTGTGCCTGTGGGTAGGGTGCACGGGGCCAGTGAAGACCAGCAAGAGCTTTCAGGGCTGGCCCCTTCCTTGTGGGAGAAGGAGCCGGACGTTTGCCTTTTCGGAAAGAGGCTCTGCCGAGAACGAGCGCCGTGAGATATGCCGTCTGTGGTTAAGCACAGATGCCCAGTGCTGTTGTGCCTATTCATAGGGTGCACGGGGCCAGTGAAGACCAGCAAGAGCTTTCAGGGCTGGCCCCTTCCTTGTGGGAGAAGGAGCCGGACGTTTGCCTTTTCGGAAAGAGGCTCTGCCGAGAACGAGCGCCGTGAGATGCTGATTCTCTGGGAAAGAACAGATGCCCAGTGCTGTTGTGCCTGTGGATAGGGTGCACGGGGACAGTGAAGACCAGCAAGAGCTTTCAGGGCTGGCCCCTTCCTTGTGGGAGAAGGAGCCGGACGTTTGCCTTTTCGGAAAGACGATCTGCCGAGAACGAGCGCCGTGAGATGCTGAGTCTCTGGGAAAGCACAGATGCCCAGTGCTGTTGTGCCTGTGGGTAGGGTGCACGGGGACAGTGAAGACCAGCAAGAGCTTTCAGGGCTGGCCCCTTCCTTGTGGGAGAAGGAACCAGACGCTTGCCTTTTCGGAAAGAGGCTCTGCCGAGAACGAGCGCCGTGAGATATGCCGTCTGTGGTTAAGCACAGATGCCCAGTGCTGTTGTGCCTGTGGGTAGGGTGCACGCGGCCAGTGAAGACCAGCAAGAGCTTTCAGGGCTGGCCCCTTCCTTGTGGGAGAAGGAGCCGGACGTTTGCCTTTTCGGAAAGAGGCTCTGCCGAGAGCGAACGCCGTGAGATATGCCGTCTGTGGTTAAGCACAGATGCCCAGTGCTGTTGTGCCTATTCATAGGGTGCACGGGGACAGTGAAGACCAGCAAGAGCTTTCAGGGCTGGCCCCTTCCTTGTGGGAGAAGGAGCCGGACGTTTGCCTTTTCGGAAAGAGGCACTGCCGAGAACGAGCGCCGTGAGATATGCCGTCTGCGGTTAAGCACAGATGCCCAGTGCTGTTGTGCCTGTGGATAGGGTGCACGGGGACAGTGAAGACCAGCAAGAGCTTTCAGGGCTGGCCCCTTCCTTGTGGGAGAAGGAGCCGGACGTTTGCCTTTTCGGAAAGAGGCTCTGCCGAGAACGAGCGCCGTGAGATATGCCGTCTGTGGTTAAGCACAGATGCCCAGTGCTGTTGTGCCTGTGGGTAGGGTGCACGGGGACAGTGAAGACCAGCAAGAGCTTTCAGGGCTGGCCCCTTCCTTGTGGGAGAAGGAGCCGGACGTTTGCCTTTTCGGAAAGAGGCTCTGCCGAGAACGAGCGCCGTGAGATGCTGAGCGTCCTAAAAAGGCACAGATGCCCAGTGCTGTTGTGCCTGCGGATAGGGTGCACGGGGCCAGTGAAGACCAGCAAGAGCTTTCAGGGCTGGCCCCTTCCTTGTGGGAGAAGGAGCCGGACGTTTGCCTTTTCGGAAAGAGGCTCTGCCGAGAACGAGCGCCGTGAGATATGCCGTCTGTGGTTAAGCACAGATGCCCAGTGCTGTTATGCCTATGCACAGGGTGCACGGGGCCAGTGAAGACCAGCAAGAGCTTTCAGGGCTGGCCCCTTCCTTGTGGGAGAAGGAGCCGGACGTTTGCCTTTTCGGAAAGAGGCTCTGCCGAGAACGAGCGTCCTGAGATGCTGAGTCTCTGGGAAAGCACAGATGCCCAGTGCTGTTGTGCCTGTGGGTAGGGTGCACGGGGCCAGCGAAGACCAGCAAGAGCTTTCAGGGCTGGCCCCTTCCTTGTGGGAGAAGGAGCCGGACGTTTGCCTTTTCGGAAAGAGGCTCTGCCGAGAGTGAACGCCGTGAGATATGCCGTCTGTGGTTAAGCACAGATGCCCAGTGCTGTTGTGCCTGTGGGTAGGGTGCACGGGGCCAGTGAAGACCAGCAAGAGCTTTCAGGGCTGGCCCCTTCCTTGTGGGAGAAGGAGCCGGACGTTTGCCTTTTCGGAAAGAGGCTCTGCCGAGAACGAGCGCCGTGAGATGCTGATTCTCTGGGAAAGCACAGATGTCCAGTGCTGTTGTGCCTGTGGGTAGGGTGCACGGGGACAGTGAAGACCAGCAAGAGCTTTCAGGGCTGGCCCCTTCCTTGTGGGAGAAGGAGCCGGACGTTTGCCTTTTCGGAAAGAGGCTCTGCCGAGAACGAGCGCCGTGAGATGCTGATTCTCTGGGAAAGCACAGATGCCCAGTGCTGTTGTGCCTGTGGGTAGGGTGCACGGGGCCAGTGAAGACCAGCAAGAGCTTTCAGGGCTGGCCCCTTCCTTGTGGGAGAAGGAGCCGGACGTTTGCCTTTTCGGAAAGAGGCTCTGCCGAGAACGAATGCCGTGAGATGCAGAGTCTCTGGGAAAGCACTGATGCCCAGTGCTGTTGTGCCTGTGGGTAGGGTGCACGGGGACAGTGAAGACCAGCAAGAGCTTTCAGGGCTGGCCCCTTCCTTGTGGGAGAAGGAGCCGGACGTTTGCCTTTTCGGAAAGAGGCTCTGCCGAGAACGAGCGCCGCGAGATATGCCGTCTGTGGTTAAGCACAGATGCCCATTGCTGTTGTGCCTATTCATAGGGTGCACGGGGCCAGTGAAGACCAGCAAGAGCTTTCAGGGCTGGCCCCTTCCTTGTGGGAGAAGGAGCCGGACGTTTGCCTTTTCGGAAAGAGGCTCTGCCGAGAGCGAACGCAGTGAGATGCTGAGTCTCTGGGAAAGCACAGATGCCCAGTGCTGTTGTGCCTGTGGGTAGGGTGCACGGGGATAGTGAAGACCAGCAAGAGCTTTCAGGGCTGGCCCCTTCCTTGTGGGAGAAGGAGCCGGACGTTTGCCCTTTCGGAAAGAGGCTCTGCCGAGAACGAGCGCCGTGAGATATGCCGTCTGTGGTTAAGCACAGATGCCCATTGCTGTTGTGCCTGTGGGTAGGGTGCACGGGGACAGTGAAGACCAGCAAGAGCTTTCAGGGCTGGCCCCTTCCTTGTGGGAGAAGGAGCCGGACGTTTGCCTTTTCGGAAAGAGGCTCTGCCGAGAACGAGCGCCGTGAGATATGCCGTCTGTGGTTAAGCACAGATGCCCAGTGCTGTTGTGCCTGTGGGTAGGGTGCACGGGGCCAGGGAAGACCAGCAAGAGCTTTCAGGGCTGGCCCCTTCCTTGTGGGAGAAGGAGCCGGATGTTTGCCTTTTCAGAAAGAGGCTCTGCCGAGAGCGAACGCAGTGAGATGCTGAGTCTCTGGGAAAGCACAGATGCCCAGTGCTGTTGTGCCTATTCATAGGGTGCACGGGGCCAGTGAAGACCAGCAAGAGCTTTCAGGGCTGGCCCCTTCCTTGTGGGAGAAGGAGCCGGACGTTTGCCTTTTCGGAAAGAGGCTCTGCCGAGAACGAGCGCCGTGAGATATGCCGTCTGTGGTTAAGCACAGATGCCCAGTGCTGTTGTGCCTATTCATAGGGTGCACGGGGCCAGTGAAGACCAGCAAGAGCTTTCAGGGCTGGCCCCTTCCTTGTGGGAGAAGGAGCCGGACGTTTGCCTTTTCGGAAAGAGGCTCTGCCGAGAACGAATGTCGTGAGATGCTGAGTCTCTGGGAAAGCACAGATGCCCAGTGCTGTTGTGCCTGTGGGTAGGGTGCACGGGGCCAGTGAAGACCAGCAAGAGCTTTCAGGGCTGGCCCCTTCCTTGTGGGAGAAGGAGCCGGACGTTTGCCTTTTCGGAAAGAGGCTCTGCCGAGAGCGAACGCAGTGAGATGCTGAGTCTCTGGGAAAGAACAGATGCCCAGTGCTGTTGTGCCTGTGGGTAGGGTGCACGGGGATAGTGAAGACCAGCAAGAGCTTTCAGGGCTGGCCCCTTCCTTGTGGGAGAAGGAGCCGGACGTTTGCCTTTTCGGAAAGAGGCTCTGCCGAGAACGAGCGCCGTGAGATATGCCGTCTGTGGTTAAGCACAGATGCCCAGTGCTGTTGTGCCTGTGGGTAGGGTGCACGGGGACAGTGAAGACCAGCAAGAGCTTTCAGGGCTGGCCCCTTCCTTGTGGGAGAAGGAGCCGGACGTTTGCCTTTTCGGAAAGAGGCTCTGCCGAGAACGAGCGCCTTGAGATGCTGATTCTCTGGGAAAGCACAGATGCCCAGTGCTGTTGTACCTGTGGGTAGGGTGCACGGGGACAGTGAAGACCAGCAAGAGCTTTCAGGGCTGGCCCCTTCCTTGTGGGAGAAGGAGCCGGACGTTTGCCTTTTCGGAAAGAGGCTCTGCCGAAACCGAACGTTTTGAGATATGCCGTCTGTGGTTAAGCACAGATGCCCAGTGCTGTTGTGCCTATGCATAGGGTGCACGGGGACAGTGAAGACCAGCAAGAGCTTTCAGGGCTGGCCCCTTCCTTGTGGGAGAAGGAGCCGGACGTTTGCCTTTTCGGAAAGAGGCTCTGCCGAGAACGAGCGCCGTGAGATGCTGAGTCTCTGGGAAAGCACAGATGCCCAGTGCTGTTGTGCCTGTGGGTAGGGTGCACGGGGCCAGTGAAGACCAGCAAGAGCTTTCAGGGCTGGCCCCTTCCTTGTGGGAGAAGGAGCCGGACGTTTGCCTTTTCGGAAAGAGGCTCTGCCGAGAACGAGCGCCGTGAGATATGCCGTCTGTGGTTAAGCACAGATGCCCAGTGCTGTTGTGCCTGTGGGTAGGGTGCACGGGGACAGTGAAGACCAGCAAGAGCTTTCAGGGCTGGCCCCTTCCTTGTGGGAGAAGGAGCCGGACGTTTGCCTTTTCGGAAAGAGGCTCTGCCGAGAACGAGCGCCGTGAGATATGCTGTCTGTGGTTAAGCACAGATGCCCAGTGCTGTTGTGCCTGTGGGTAGGGTGCACGGGGCCAGTGAAGACCAGCAAGAGCTTTCAGGGCTGGCCCCTTCCTTGTGGGAGAAGGAGACGGACGTTTGCCTTTTCGGAAAGAGGCTCTGCCGAGAGCGAACGCAGTGAGATGCTGATTCTCTGGGAAAGCACAGATGCCCAGTGCTGTTGTGCCTGTGGGTAGGGTGCACGGGGACAGTGAAGACCAGCAAGAGCTTTCAGGGCTGGCCCCTTCCTTGTGGGAGAAGGAGCCGGACGTTTGCCTTTTCGGAAAGAGGCTCTGCCGAGAACGAGCGCCGTGAGATATGCCGTCTGTGGTTAAGCACAGAGGCCCAGTGCTGTTGTGCCTATTCATAGGGTGCACGGGGCCAGTGAAGACCAGCAAGAGCTTTCAGGGCTGGCCCCTTCCTTGTGGGAGAAGGAGCCGGACGTTTGCCTTTTCGGAAAGAGGCTCTGCCGAGAACGAGCGCCGTGAGATGCGCCGTCTGTGGTTAAGCACAGATGCCCAGTGCTGTTGTGCCTGTGGGTAGGGTGCACGCGGCCAGTGAAGACCAGCAAGAGCTTTCAGGGCTGGCCCCTTCCTTGTGGGAGAAGGAGCCGGACGTTTGCCTTTTCGGAAAGAGGCTCTGCCGAGAGCGAACGCCGTGAGATATGCCGTCTGTGGTTAAGCACAGATGCCCAGTGCTGTTGTGCCTATTCATAGGGTGCACGGGGACAGTGAAGACCAGCAAGAGCTTTCAGGGCTGGCCCCTTCCTTGTGGGAGAAGGAGCCGGACGTTTGCCTTTTCGGAAAGAGGCTCTGCCGAGAACGAATGCCGTGAGATGCTGAGTCTCTGGGAAAGCACAGATGCCCAGTGCTGTTGTGCCTGTGGATAGGGTGCACGGGGCCAGCGAAGACCAGCAAGAGCTTTCAGGGCTGGCCCCTTCCTTGTGGGAGAAGGAGCCGGACGTTTGCCTTTTCGGAAAGAGGCTCTGCCGAGAACGAGCGCTGTGAGATGCTGAGTCTCTGGGAAAGCACAGATGCCCAGTGCTGTTGTGCCTGTGGGTAGGGTGCACGGGGCCAGTGAAGACCAGCAAGAGCTTTCAGGGCTGGCCCCTTCCTTGTGGGAGAAGGAGCCGGACGTTTGCCTTTTCGGAAAGAGGCTCTGCCGAGAGCGAACGCAGTGAGATGCTGAGTCTCTGGGAAAGCACAGATGCCCAGTGCTGTTGTGCCTGTGGGTAGGGTGCACGGGGATAGTGAAGACCAGCAAGAGCTTTCAGGGCTGGCCCCTTCCTTGTGGGAGAAGGAGCCAGACGCTTGCCTTTTCGGAAAGAGGCTCTGCCGAGAACGAGCGCCGTGAGATATGCCGTCTGCGGTTAAGCACAGATGCCCAGTGCTGTTGTGCCTGTGGGTAGGGTGCACGGGGACAGTGAAGACCAGCAAGAGCTTTCAGGGCTGGCCCCTTCCTTGTGGGAGAAGGAGCCGGACGTTTGCCTTTTCGGAAAGAGGCTCTGCCGAGAACGAGCGCCGTGAGATGCTGAGTCTCTGGGAAAGAACAGATGCCCAGTGCTGTTGTGCCTGTGGGTAGGGTGCACGGGGACAGTGAAGACCAGCAAGAGCTTTCAGGGCTGGCCCCTTCCTTGTGGGAGAAGGAGCCGGACGTTTGCCTTTTCGGAAAGAGGCTCTGCCGAGAACGAGTGCCGTGAGATATGCCGTCTGTGGTTAAGCACAGATGCCCATTGCTGTTGTGCCTGTGGATAGGGTGCACGGGGCCAGTGAAGACCAGCAAGAGCTTTCAGGGCTGGCCCCTTCCTTGTGGGAGAAGGAGCCGGACGTTTGCCTTTTCGGAAAGAGGCTCTGCCGAGAGCGAACGCAGTGAGATGCTGAGTCTCTGGGAAAGCACAGATGCCCAGTGCTGTTGTGCCTGTGGGTAGGGTGCACGGGGCCAGTGAAGACCAGCAAGAGCTTTCAGGGCTGGCCCCTTCCTTGTGGGAGAAGGAGCCGGACGTTTGCCTTTTCGGAAAGAGGCTCTGCCGAGAACGAGCGCCGTGAGATGCTGATTCTCTGGGAAAGCACAGATGCCCAGTGCTGTTGTGCCTGTGGGTAGGGTGCACGGGGCCAGTGAAGACCAGCAAGAGCTTTCAGGGCTGGCCCCTTCCTTGTGGGAGAAGGAGCCGGACGTTTGCCTTTTCGGAAAGAGGCTCTGCCGAGAACGAGCGCCGTGAGATGCTGATTCTCTGGGAAAGCACAGATGCCCAGTGCTGTTGTGCCTGTGGGTAGGGTGCACGGGGCCAGTGAAGACCAGCAAGAGCTTTCAGGGCTGGCCCCTTCCTTGTGGGAGAAGGAGCCGGACGTTTGCCTTTTCGGAAAGAGGCTCTGCCGAGAGCGAACGCCGTGAGATATGCCGTCTGTGGTTAAGCACAGATGCCCAGTGCTGTTGTGCCTGTGGATAGGGTGCACGGGGACAGTGAAGACCAGCAAGAGCTTTCAGGGCTGGTCCCTTCCTTGTGGGAGAAGGAGCCGGACGTTTGCCTTTTCGGAAAGAGGCTCTGCCGAGAACGAGCGCCGTGAGATATGCCGTCTGTGGTTAAGCACAGATGCCCAGTGCTGTTGTGCCTATGCACAGGGTGCACGGGGCCAGTGAAGACCAGCAAGAGCTTTCAGGGCTGGCCCCTTCCTTGTGGGAGAAGGAGCCGGACGTTTGCCTTTTCGGAAAGAGGCTCTGCCAAGAACGAGCGCCGTGAGATATGCCGTCTGTGGTTAAGCACAGATGCCCAGTGCTGTTGTGCCTATGCACAGGGTGCACGGGGACAGTGAAGACCAGCAAGAGCTTTCAGGGCTGGCCCCTTCCTTGTGGGAGAAGGAGCCGGACGTTTGCCTTTTCGGAAAGAGGCTCTGCCGAGAACGAGCGCCGTGAGATGCTGATTCTATGGGAAAGCACAGATGCCCAGTGCTGTTGTGCCTGTGGGTAGGGTGCACGGGGCCAGTGAAGACCAGCAAGAGCTTTCAGGGCTGGCCCCTTCCTTGTGGGAGAAGGAGCCGGACGTTTGCCTTTTCGGAAAGAGGCTCTGCCGAGAACGAGCGCCGTGAGATGCTGAGTCTCTGGGAAAGCACAGATGCCCAGTGCTGTTGTGCCTGTGGGTAGGGTGCACGGGGCCAGTGAAGACCAGCAAGAGCTTTCAGGGCTGGCCCCTTCCTTGTGGGAGAAGGAGCCGCACGTTTGCCTTTTCGGAAAGAGGCTCTGCCGAGAGTGAACGCCGTGAGATATGCCGTCTGTGGTTAAGCACAGATGCCCAGTGCTGTTGTGCCTGTGGGTAGGGTGCACGGGGCCAGTGAAGACCAGCAAGAGCTTTCAGGGCTGGCCCCTTCCTTGTGGGAGAAGGAGCCGGACGTTTGCCTTTTCGGAAAGAGGCTCTGCCGAGAGTGAACGCCGTGAGATATGCCGTCTGTGGTTAAGCACAGATGCCCAGTGCTGTTGTGCCTGTGGGTAGGGTGCACGGGGACAGTGAAGACCAGCAAGAGCTTTCAGGGCTGGCCCCTTCCTTGTGGGAGAAGGAGCCGGACGTTTGCCTTTTCGGAAAGAGGCTCTGCCGAGAGCGAACGCAGTGAGATGCTGAGTCTCTGGGAAAGCACAGATGCCCAGTGCTGTTGTGCCTGTGGATAGGGTGCACGGGGCCAGTGAAGACCAGCAAGAGCTTTCAGGGCTGGCCCCTTCCTTGTGGGAGAAGGAGCCGGACGTTTGCCTTTTCGGAAAGAGGCTCTGCCGAGAACGAGCGCCGTGAGATATGCCGTCTGTGGTTAAGCACAGATGCCCAGTGCTGTTGTGCCTATTCATAGGGTGCACGGGGCCAGTGAAGACCAGCAAGAGCTTTCAGGGCTGGCCCCTTCCTTGTGGGAGAAGGAGCCGGACGTTTGCCTTTTCGGAAAGAGGCTCTGCCGAGAGCGAACGCAGTGAGATGCTGAGTCTCTGGGAAAGCACAGATGCCCAGTGCTGTTGTGCCTGTGGGTAGGGTGCACGGGGATAGTGAAGACCAGCAAGAGCTTTCAGGGCTGGCCCCTTCCTTGTGGGAGAAGGAGCCGGACGTTTGCCTTTTCGGAAAGAGGCTCTGCCGAGAACGAGCGCCGTGAGATATGCCGTCTGTGGTTAAGCACAGATGCCCAGTGCTGTTGTGCCTGTGGGTAGGGTGCACGCGGCCAGTGAAGACCAGCAAGAGCTTTCAGGGCTGGCCCCTTCCTTGTGGGAGAAGGAGCCGGACGTTTGCCTTTTCGGAAAGAGGCTCTGCCGAGAGCGAACGCCGTGAGATATGCCGTCTGTGGTTAAGCACAGATGCCCAGTGCTGTTGTGCCTGTGGGTAGGGTGCACGGGGCCAGTGAAGACCAGCAAGAGCTTTCAGGGCTGGCCCCTTCCTTGTGGGAGAAGGAGCCGGACGTTTGCCTTTTCGGAAAGAGGCTCTACCGAGAACGAGCGCCGTGAGATATGCCGTCTGTGGTTAAGCACAGATGCCCAGTGCTGTTGTGCCTGTGGGTAGGGTGCACGGGGCCAGTGAAGACCAGCAAGAGCTTTCAGGGCTGGCCCCTTCCTTGTGGGAGAAGGAGCCGGACGTTTGCCTTTTCGGAAAGAGGCTCTGCCAAGAACGAGCGCCGTGAGATATGCCGTCTGTGGTTAAGCACAGATGCCCAGTGCTGTTGTGCCTATGCACAGGGTGCACGGGGCCAGTGAAGACCAGCAAGAGCTTTCAGGGCTGGCCCCTTCCTTGTGGGAGAAGGAGCCGGACGTTTGCCTTTTCGGAAAGAGGCTCTGCCGAGAACGAGCGCCGTGAGATGCTGATTCTATGGGAAAGCAGAGATGCCCAGTGCTGTTGTGCCTGTGGGTAGGGTGCACGGGGCCAGTGAAGACCAGCAAGAGCTTTCAGGGCTGGCCCCTTCCTTGTGGGAGAAGGAGCCGGACGTTTGCCTTTTCGGAAAGAGGCTCTGCCGAGAACGAACACAGTGAGATGCTGAGTCTCTGGGAAAGCACAGATGCCCAGTGCTGTTGTGCCTGTGGGTAGGGTGCACGGGGATCGTGAAGACCAGCAAGAGCTTTCAGGGCTGGCCCCTTCCTTGTGGGAGAAGGAGCCAGACGTTTGCTTTTTCGGAAAGAGGCTCTGCCGAGAACGAGCGCCGTGAGATATGCCGTCTGTGGTT
Source organism: Haliaeetus albicilla (assembly GCF_947461875.1). Taxonomy (NCBI): domain Eukaryota; kingdom Metazoa; phylum Chordata; class Aves; order Accipitriformes; family Accipitridae; genus Haliaeetus; species Haliaeetus albicilla. The sequence goes on from NW_027212539.1 coordinate 287,963, forward strand.
AAGCACAGATGCCCAGTGCTGTTGTGCCTGTGGGTAGGGTGCACGGGGCCAGTGAAGACCAGCAAGAGCTTTCAGGGATGGCCCCTTCCTTGTGGGAGAAGGAGCCGGACGTTTGCCTTTTCGGAAATAGGCTCTGCCGAGAGCGAACGCAGTGAGATGCTGAGTCTCTGGGAAAGCACAGATGCCCAGTGCTGTTGTGCCTGTGGGTAGGGTGCACGGGGATAGTGAAGACCAGCAAGAGCTTTCAGGGCTGGCCCCTTCCTTGTGGGAGAAGGAGCCAGACGTTTGCCTTTTCGGAAAGAGGCTCTGCCGAGAACGAGCGCCGTGAGATATGCCGTCTGTGGTTAAGCACAGATGCCCAGTGCTGTTGTGCCTGTGGGTAGGGTGCACGCGGCCAGTGAAGACCAGCAAGAGCTTTCAGGGCTGGCCCCTTCCTTGTGGGAGAAGGAGCCGGACGTTTGCCTTTTCGGAAAGAGGCTCTGCCAAGAACGAGCGCCGTGAGATATGCCGTCTGTGGTTAAGCACAGATGCCCAGTGCTGTTGTGCCTATGCACAGGGTGCACGGGGCCAGTGAAGACCAGCAAGAGCTTTCAGGGCTGGCCCCTTCCTTGTGGGAGAAGGAGCCGGACGTTTGCCTTTTCGGAAAGAGGCTCTGCCAAGAACGAGCGCCGTGAGATATGCCGTCTGTGGTTAAGCACAGATGCCCAGTGCTGTTGTGCCTATGCACAGGGTGCACGGGGACAGTGAAGACCAGCAAGAGCTTTCAGGGCTGGCCCCTTCCTTGTGGGAGAAGGAGCCGGACGTTTGCCTTTTCGGAAAGAGGCTCTGCCGAGAGTGAACGCCGTGAGATATGCCGTCTGTGGTTAAGCACAGATGCCCAGTGCTGTTGTGCCTGTGGGTAGGGTGCACGGGGCCAGCGAAGACCAGCAAGAGCTTTCAGGGCTGGCCCCTTCCTTGTGGGAGAAGGAGCCGGACGTTTGCCTTTTCGGAAAGAGGCTCTGCCGAGAGTGAACGCCGTGAGATATGCCGTCTGTGGTTAAGCACAGATGCCCAGTGCTGTTGTGCCTGTGGGTAGGGTGCACGGGGACAGTGAAGACCAGCAAGAGCTTTCAGGGCTGGCCCCTTCCTTGTGGGAGAAGGAGCCGGACGTTTGCCTTTTCGGAAAGAGGCTCTGCCGAGAGCGAACGCAGTGAGATGCTGAGTCTCTGGGAAAGCACAGATGCCCAGTGCTGTTGTGCCTGTGGATAGGGTGCACGGGGCCAGTGAAGACCAGCAAGAGCTTTCAGGGCTGGCCCCTTCCTTGTGGGAGAAGGAGCCGGACGTTTGCCTTTTCGGAAAGAGGCTCTGCCGAGAACGAGCGCCGTGAGATATGCCGTCTGTGGTTAAGCACAGATGCCCAGTGCTGTTGTGCCTATTCATAGGGTGCACGGGGCCAGTGAAGACCAGCAAGAGCTTTCAGGGCTGGCCCCTTCCTTGTGGGAGAAGGAGCCGGACGTTTGCCTTTTCGGAAAGAGGCTCTGCCGAGAGCGAACGCCGTGAGATGCTGAGTCTCTGGGAAAGCACAGATGCCCAGTGCTGTTGTGCCTGTGGGTAGGGTGCACGGGGATAGTGAAGACCAGCAAGAGCTTTCAGGGCTGGCCCCTTCCTTGTGGGAGAAGGAGCCGGACGTTTGCCTTTTCGGAAAGAGGCTCTGCCGAGAGTGAACGCCGTGAGATATGCCGTCTGTGGTTAAGCACAGATGCCCAGTGCTGTTGTGCCTGTGGGTAGGGTGCACGCGGCCAGTGAAGACCAGCAAGAGCTTTCAGGGCTGGCCCCTTCCTTGTGGGAGAAGGAGCCGGACGTTTGCCTTTTCGGAAAGAGGCTCTGCCGAGAGCGAACGCCGTGAGATATGCCGTCTGTGGTTAAGCACAGATGCCCAGTGCTGTTGTGCCTGTGGGTAGGGTGCACGGGGCCAGTGAAGACCAGCAAGAGCTTTCAGGGCTGGCCCCTTCCTTGTGGGAGAAGGAGCCGGACGTTTGCCTTTTCGGAAAGAGGCTCTACCGAGAACGAGCGCCGTGAGATATGCCGTCTGTGGTTAAGCACAGATGCCCAGTGCTGTTGTGCCTGTGGGTAGGGTGCACGGGGCCAGTGAAGACCAGCAAGAGCTTTCAGGGCTGGCCCCTTCCTTGTGGGAGAAGGAGCCGGACGTTTGCCTTTTCGGAAAGAGGCTCTGCCGAGAACGAATGCCGTGAGATGCTGAGTCTCTGGGAAAGCACAGATGCCCAGTGCTGTTGTGCCTGTGGGTAGGGTGCACGGGGACAGTGAAGACCAGCAAGAGCTTTCAGGGCTGGCCCCTTCCTTGTGGGAGAAGGAGCCGGACGTTTGCCTTTTCGGAAAGAGGCTCTGCCGAGAACGAGCGCCGTGAGATGCTGATTCTATGGGAAAGCAGAGATGCCCAGTGCTGTTGTGCCTGTGGGTAGGGTGCACGGGGCCAGTGAAGACCAGCAAGAGCTTTCAGGGCTGGCCCCTTCCTTGTGGGAGAAGGAGCCGGACGTTTGCCTTTTCGGAAAGAGGCTCTGCCGAGAACGAACACAGTGAGATGCTGAGTCTCTGGGAAAGCACAGATGCCCAGTGCTGTTGTGCCTGTGGGTAGGGTGCACGGGGATCGTGAAGACCAGCAAGAGCTTTCAGGGCTGGCCCCTTCCTTGTGGGAGAAGGAGCCAGACGTTTGCTTTTTCGGAAAGAGGCTCTGCCGAGAACGAGCGCCGTGAGATATGCCGTCTGTGGTTAAGCACAGATGCCCAGTGCTGTTGTGCCTGTGGGTAGGGTGCACGGGGCCAGTGAAGACCAGCAAGAGCTTTCAGGGATGGCCCCTTCCTTGTGGGAGAAGGAGCCGGACGTTTGCCTTTTCGGAAATAGGCTCTGCCGAGAGCGAACGCAGTGAGATGCTGAGTCTCTGGGAAAGCACAGATGCCCAGTGCTGTTGTGCCTGTGGGTAGGGTGCACGGGGATAGTGAAGACCAGCAAGAGCTTTCAGGGCTGGCCCCTTCCTTGTGGGAGAAGGAGCCAGACGTTTGCCTTTTCGGAAAGAGGCTCTGCCGAGAACGAGCGCCGTGAGATATGCCGTCTGTGGTTAAGCACAGATGCCCAGTGCTGTTGTGCCTGTGGGTAGGGTGCACGCGGCCAGTGAAGACCAGCAAGAGCTTTCAGGGCTGGCCCCTTCCTTGTGGGAGAAGGAGCCGGACGTTTGCCTTTTCGGAAAGAGGCTCTGCCGAGAGCGAACGCCGTGAGATATGCCGTCTGTGGTTAAGCACAGATGCCCAGTGCTGTTGTGCCTGTGGGTAGGGTGCACGCGGCCAGTGAAGACCAGCAAGAGCTTTCAGGGCTGGCCCCTTCCTTGTGGGAGAAGGAGCCGGACGTTTGCCTTTTCAGAAAGAGGCTCTGCCGAGAACGAGCGCCGTGAGATGCTGATTCTCTGGGAAAGCACAGATGCCCAGTGCTGTTGTGCCTGTGGGTAGGGTGCACGGGGCCAGTGAAGACCAGCAAGAGCTTTCAGGGCTGGCCCCTTCCTTGTGGGAGAAGGAGCCGGACGTTTGCCTTTTCGGAAAGAGGCTCTGCCGAGAACGAACGCCGTGAGATATGCCGTCTGTGGTTAAGCACAGATGCCCAGTGCTGTTGTGCCTATTCATAGGGTGCACGGGGCCAGTGAAGACCAGCAAGAGCTTTCAGGGATGGCCCCTTCCTTGTGGGAGAAGGAGCCGGACGTTTGCCTTTTCGGAAAGAGGCTCTGCCGAGAGCGAACGCAGTGAGATGCTGAGTCTCTGGGAAAGCACAGATGCCCAGTGCTGTTGTGCCTGTGGGTAGGGTGCACGGGGATAGTGAAGACCAGCAAGAGCTTTCAGGGCTGGCCCCTTCCTTGTGGGAGAATGAGCCAGACGTTTGCCTTTTCGGAAAGAGGCTCTGCCGAGAACGAGCGCCGTGAGATATGCCATCTGTGGTTAAGCACAGATGCCCAGTGCTGTTGTGCCTGTGGGTAGGGTGCACGGGGCCAGCGAAGACCAGCAAGAGCTTTCAGGGCTGGCCCCTTCCTTGTGGGAGAAGGAGCCGGACGTTTGCCTTTTCGGAAAGAGGCTCTGCCGAGAGTGAACGCCGTGAGATATGCCGTCTGTGGTTAAGCACAGATGCCCAGTGCTGTTGTGCCTGTGGGTAGGGTGCACGGGGACAGTGAAGACCAGCAAGAGCTTTCAGGGCTGGCCCCTTCCTTGTGGGAGAAGGAGCCGGACGTTTGCCTTTTCGGAAAGAGGCACTGCCGAGAACGAGCGCCGTGAGATATGCCGTCTGCGGTTAAGCACAGATGCCCAGTGCTGTTGTGCCTGCGGATAGGGTGCACGGGGCCAGTGAAGACCAGCAAGAGCTTTCAGGGCTGGCCCCTTCCTTGTGGGAGAAGGAGCCGGACGTTTGCCTTTTCGGAAAGAGGCTCTGCCGAGAGCGAACGCCGTGAGATATGCCGTCTGTGGTTAAGCACAGATGCCCAGTGCTGTTATGCCTATGCACAGGGTGCACGGGGCCAGTGAAGACCAGCAAGAGCTTTCAGGGCTGGCCCCTTCCTTGTGGGAGAAGGAGCCGGACGTTTGCCTTTTCGGAAAGAGGCTCTGCCGAGAACGAGCGCCGTGAGATGCTGAGCGTCCTAAAAAGGCACAGATGCCCAGTGCTGTTGTGCCTGCGGATAGGGTGCACGGGGCCAGTGAAGACCAGCAAGAGCTTTCAGGGCTGGCCCCTTCCTTGTGGGAGAAGGAGCCGGACGTTTGCCTTTTCGGAAAGAGGCTCTGCCGAGAGCGAACGCCGTGAGATATGCCGTCTGTGGTTAAGCACAGATGCCCAGTGCTGTTATGCCTATGCACAGGGTGCACGGGGCCAGTGAAGACCAGCAAGAGCTTTCAGGGCTGGCCCCTTCCTTGTGGGAGAAGGAGCCGGACGTTTGCCTTTTCGGAAAGAGGCTCTGCCGAGAACGAGCGCCGTGAGATGCTGAGTCTCTGGGAAAGCACAGATGCCCAGTGCTGTTGTGCCTGTGGGTAGGGTGCACGGGGCCAGCGAAGACCAGCAAGAGCTTTCAGGGCTGGCCCCTTCCTTGTGGGAGAAGGAGCCGGACGTTTGCCTTTTCGGAAAGAGTCTCTGCCGAGAGTGAACGCCGTGAGATATGCCGTCTGTGGTTAAGCACAGATGCCCAGTGCTGTTGTGCCTGTGGGTAGGGTGCACGGGGCCAGTGAAGACCAGCAAGAGCTTTCAGGGCTGGCCCCTTCCTTGTGGGAGAAGGAGCCGGATGTTTGCCTTTTCGGAAAGAGGCTCTGCCGAGAACGAGCGCCGTGAGATGCTGATTCTCTGGGAAAGCACAGATGCCCAGTGCTGTTGTGCCTGTGGGTAGGGTGCACGGGGACAGTGAAGACCAGCAAGAGCTTTCAGGGCTGGCCCCTTCCTTGTGGGAGAAGGAGCCGGACGTTTGCCTTTTCGGAAAGAGGCTCTGCCGAGAACGAATGCCGTGAGATGCAGAGTCTCTGGGAAAGCACTGATGCCCAGTGCTGTTGTGCCTGTGGGTAGGGTGCACGGGGACAGTGAAGACCAGCAAGAGCTTTCAGGGCTGGCCCCTTCCTTGTGGGAGAAGGAGCCGGACGTTTGCCTTTTCGGAAAGAGGCTCTGCCGAGAACGAGCGCCGCGAGATATGCCGTCTGTGGTTAAGCACAGATGCCCATTGCTGTTGTGCCTATTCATAGGGTGCACGGGGCCAGTGAAGACCAGCAAGAGCTTTCAGGGCTGGCCCCTTCCTTGTGGGAGAAGGAGCCGGACGTTTGCCTTTTCGGAAAGAGGCTCTGCCGAGAGCGAACGCAGTGAGATGCTGAGTCTCTGGGAAAGCACAGATGCCCAGTGCTGTTGTGCCTGTGGGTAGGGTGCACGGGGATAGTGAAGACCAGCAAGAGCTTTCAGGGCTGGCCCCTTCCTTGTGGGAGAAGGAGCCGGACGTTTGCCTTTTCGGAAAGAGGCTCTGCCGAGAACGAGCGCCGTGAGATATGCCGTCTGTGGTTAAGCACAGATGCCCATTGCTGTTGTGCCTGTGGGTAGGGTGCACGGGGACAGTGAAGACCAGCAAGAGCTTTCAGGGCTGGCCCCTTCCTTGTGGGAGAAGGAGCCGGACGTTTGCCTTTTCGGAAAGAGGCTCTGCCGAGAACGAGCGCCGTGAGATATGCCGTCTGTGGTTAAGCACAGATGCCCAGTGCTGTTGTGCCTGTGGGTAGGGTGCACGGGGCCAGGGAAGACCAGCAAGAGCTTTCAGGGCTGGCCCCTTCCTTGTGGGAGAAGGAGCCGGACGTTTGCCTTTTCGGAAAGAGGCTCTGCCGAGAACGAATGCCGTGAGATGCTGAGTCTCTGGGAAAGCACAGATGCCCAGTGCTGTTGTGCCTGTGGGTAGGGTGCACGGGGACAGTGAAGACCAGCAAGAGCTTTCAGGGCTGGCCCCTTCCTTGTGGGAGAAGGAGCCGGACGTTTGCCTTTTCGGAAAGAGGCTCTGCCGAGAACGAGCGCCGTGAGATGCTGATTCTATGGGAAAGCAGAGATGCCCAGTGCTGTTGTGCCTGTGGGTAGGGTGCACGGGGCCAGTGAAGACCAGCAAGAGCTTTCAGGGCTGGCCCCTTCCTTGTGGGAGAAGGAGCCGGACGTTTGCCTTTTCGGAAAGAGGCTCTGCCGAGAACGAACACAGTGAGATGCTGAGTCTCTGGGAAAGCACAGATGCCCAGTGCTGTTGTGCCTGTGGGTAGGGTGCACGGGGATCGTGAAGACCAGCAAGAGCTTTCAGGGCTGGCCCCTTCCTTGTGGGAGAAGGAGCCAGACGTTTGCTTTTTCGGAAAGAGGCTCTGCCGAGAACGAGCGCCGTGAGATATGCCGTCTGTGGTTAAGCACAGATGCCCAGTGCTGTTGTGCCTGTGGGTAGGGTGCACGGGGCCAGTGAAGACCAGCAAGAGCTTTCAGGGATGGCCCCTTCCTTGTGGGAGAAGGAGCCGGACGTTTGCCTTTTCGGAAAGAGGCTCTGCCGAGAGCGAACGCAGTGAGATGCTGAGTCTCTGGGAAAGCACAGATGCCCAGTGCTGTTGTGCCTGTGGGTAGGGTGCACGGGGATAGTGAAGACCAGCAAGAGCTTTCAGGGCTGGCCCCTTCCTTGTGGGAGAAGGAGCCAGACGTTTGCCTTTTCGGAAAGAGGCTCTGCCGAGAACGAGCGCCGTGAGATATGCCGTCTGTGGTTAAGCACAGATGCCCAGTGCTGTTGTGCCTGTGGGTAGGGTGCACGCGGCCAGTGAAGACCAGCAAGAGCTTTCAGGGCTGGCCCCTTCCTTGTGGGAGAAGGAGCCGGACGTTTGCCTTTTCGGAAAGAGGCTCTGCCGAGAGCGAACGCCGTGAGATATGCCGTCTGTGGTTAAGCACAGATGCCCAGTGCTGTTGTGCCTGTGGGTAGGGTGCACGCGGCCAGTGAAGACCAGCAAGAGCTTTCAGGGCTGGCCCCTTCCTTGTGGGAGAAGGAGCCGGACGTTTGCCTTTTCAGAAAGAGGCTCTGCCAAGAACGAGCGCCGTGAGATGCTGATTCTCTGGGAAAGCACAGATGCCCAGTGCTGTTGTGCCTGTGGGTAGGGTGCACGGGGCCAGTGAAGACCAGCAAGAGCTTTCAGGGCTGGCCCCTTCCTTGTGGGAGAAGGAGCCGGACGTTTGCCTTTTCGGAAAGAGGCTCTGCCGAGAACGAACGCCGTGAGATATGCCGTCTGTGGTTAAGCACAGATGCCCAGTGCTGTTGTGCCTATTCATAGGGTGCACGGGGCCAGTGAAGACCAGCAAGAGCTTTCAGGGATGGCCCCTTCCTTGTGGGAGAAGGAGCCGGACGTTTGCCTTTTCGGAAAGAGGCTCTGCCTAGAGCGAACGCAGTGAGATGCTGAGTCTCTGGGAAAGCACAGATGCCCAGTGCTGTTGTGCCTGTGGGTAGGGTGCACGGGGATAGTGAAGACCAGCAAGAGCTTTCAGGGCTGGCCCCTTCCTTGTGGGAGAATGAGCCAGACGTTTGCCTTTTCGGAAAGAGGCTCTGCCGAGAACGAGCGCCGTGAGATATGCCATCTGTGGTTAAGCACAGATGCCCAGTGCTGTTGTGCCTGTGGGTAGGGTGCACGGGGCCAGCGAAGACCAGCAAGAGCTTTCAGGGCTGGCCCCTTCCTTGTGGGAGAAGGAGCCGGACGTTTGCCTTTTCGGAAAGAGGCTCTGCCGAGAGTGAACGCCGTGAGATATGCCGTCTGTGGTTAAGCACAGATGCCCAGTGCTGTTGTGCCTGTGGGTAGGGTGCACGGGGACAGTGAAGACCAGCAAGAGCTTTCAGGGCTGGCCCCTTCCTTGTGGGAGAAGGAGCCGGACGTTTGCCTTTTCGGAAAGAGGCACTGCCGAGAACGAGCGCCGTGAGATATGCCGTCTGCGGTTAAGCACAGATGCCCAGTGCTGTTGTGCCTGTGGATAGGGTGCACGGGGACAGTGAAGACCAGCAAGAGCTTTCAGGGCTGGCCCCTTCCTTGTGGGAGAAGGAGCCGGACGTTTGCCTTTTCGGAAAGAGGCTCTGCCGAGAACGAGCGCCGTGAGATATGCCGTCTGTGGTTAAGCACAGATGCCCAGTGCTGTTGTGCCTGTGGGTAGGGTGCACGGGGACAGTGAAGACCAGCAAGAGCTTTCAGGGCTGGCCCCTTCCTTGTGGGAGAAGGAGCCGGACGTTTGCCTTTTCGGAAAGAGGCTCTGCCGAGAACGAGCGCCGTGAGATGCTGAGCGTCCTAAAAAGGCACAGATGCCCAGTGCTGTTGTGCCTGCGGATAGGGTGCACGGGGCCAGTGAAGACCAGCAAGAGCTTTCAGGGCTGGCCCCTTCCTTGTGGGAGAAGGAGCCGGACGTTTGCCTTTTCGGAAAGAGGCTCTGCCGAGAGCGAACGCCGTGAGATATGCCGTCTGTGGTTAAGCACAGATGCCCAGTGCTGTTATGCCTATGCACAGGGTGCACGGGGCCAGTGAAGACCAGCAAGAGCTTTCAGGGCTGGCCCCTTCCTTGTGGGAGAAGGAGCCGGACGTTTGCCTTTTCGGAAAGAGGCTCTGCCGAGAACGAGCGCCGTGAGATGCTGAGTCTCTGGGAAAGCACAGATGCCCAGTGCTGTTGTGCCTGTGGGTAGGGTGCACGGGGCCAGCGAAGACCAGCAAGAGCTTTCAGGGCTGGCCCCTTCCTTGTGGGAGAAGGAGCCGGACGTTTGCCTTTTCGGAAAGAGTCTCTGCCGAGAGTGAACGCCGTGAGATATGCCGTCTGTGGTTAAGCACAGATGCCCAGTGCTGTTGTGCCTGTGGGTAGGGTGCACGGGGCCAGTGAAGACCAGCAAGAGCTTTCAGGGCTGGCCCCTTCCTTGTGGGAGAAGGAGCCGGACGTTTGCCTTTTCGGAAAGAGGCTCTGCCGAGAACGAGCGCCGTGAGATGCTGATTCTCTGGGAAAGCACAGATGCCCAGTGCTGTTGTGCCTGTGGGTAGGGTGCACGGGGACAGTGAAGACCAGCAAGAGCTTTCAGGGCTGGCCCCTTCCTTGTGGGAGAAGGAGCCGGACGTTTGCCTTTTCGGAAAGAGGCTCTGCCGAGAACGAATGCCGTGAGATGCAGAGTCTCTGGGAAAGCACTGATGCCCAGTGCTGTTGTGCCTGTGGGTAGGGTGCACGGGGACAGTGAAGACCAGCAAGAGCTTTCAGGGCTGGCCCCTTCCTTGTGGGAGAAGGAGCCGGACGTTTGCCTTTTCGGAAAGAGGCTCTGCCGAGAACGAGCGCCGCGAGATATGCCGTCTGTGGTTAAGCACAGATGCCCATTGCTGTTGTGCCTATTCATAGGGTGCACGGGGCCAGTGAAGACCAGCAAGAGCTTTCAGGGCTGGCCCCTTCCTTGTGGGAGAAGGAGCCGGACGTTTGCCTTTTCGGAAAGAGGCTCTGCCGAGAGCGAACGCAGTGAGATGCTGAGTCTCTGGGAAAGCACAGATGCCCAGTGCTGTTGTGCCTGTGGGTAGGGTGCACGGGGACAGTGAAGACCAGCAAGAGCTTTCAGGGCTGGCCCCTTCCTTGTGGGAGAAGGAGCCGGACGTTTGCCTTTTCGGAAAGAGGCTCTGCCGAGAACGAGCGCCGTGAGATATGCCGTCTGTGGTTAAGCACAGATGCCCAGTGCTGTTGTGCCTGTGGGTAGGGTGCACGGGGCCAGGGAAGACCAGCAAGAGCTTTCAGGGCTGGCCCCTTCCTTGTGGGAGAAGGAGCCGGATGTTTGCCTTTTCAGAAAGAGGCTCTGCCGAGAGCGAACGCAGTGAGATGCTGAGTCTCTGGGAAAGCACAGATGCCCAGTGCTGTTGTGCCTGTGGATAGGGTGCACGGGGCCAGTGAAGACCAGCAAGAGCTTTCAGGGCTGGCCCCTTCCTTGTGGGAGAAGGAGCCGGACGTTTGCCTTTTCGGAAAGAGGCTCTGCCGAGAGCGAACGCAGTGAGATGCTGAGTCTCTGGGAAAGAACAGATGCCCAGTGCTGTTGTGCCTGTGGGTAGGGTGCACGGGGATAGTGAAGACCAGCAAGAGCTTTCAGGGCTGGCCCCTTCCTTGTGGGAGAAGGAGCCGGACGTTTGCCTTTTCGGAAAGAGGCTCTGCCGAGAACGAGCGCCGTGAGATATGCCGTCTGTGGTTAAGCACAGATGCCCAGTGCTGTTGTGCCTGTGGGTAGGGTGCACGGGGCCAGTGAAGACCAGCAAGAGCTTTCAGGGCTGGCCCCTTCCTTGTGGGAGAAGGAGCCGGACGTTTGCCTTTTCGGAAAGAGGCTCTGCCGAGAACGAGCGCCTTGAGATGCTGATTCTCTGGGAAAGCACAGATGCCCAGTGCTGTTGTACCTGTGGGTAGGGTGCACGGGGACAGTGAAGACCAGCAAGAGCTTTCAGGGCTGGCCCCTTCCTTGTGGGAGAAGGAGCCGGACGTTTGCCTTTTCGGAAAGAGGCTCTGCCGAAACCGAACGTTTTGAGATATGCCGTCTGTGGTTAAGCACAGATGCCCAGTGCTGTTGTGCCTATGCATAGGGTGCACGGGGACAGTGAAGACCAGCAAGAGCTTTCAGGGCTGGCCCCTTCCTTGTGGGAGAAGGAGCCGGACGTTTGCCTTTTCGGAAAGAGGCTCTGCCGAGAACGAGCGCCGTGAGATGCTGAGTCTCTGGGAAAGCACAGATGCCCAGTGCTGTTGTGCCTATTCATAGGGTGCACGGGGCCAGTGAAGACCAGCAAGAGCTTTCAGGGCTGGCCCCTTCCTTGTGGGAGAAGGAGCCGGACGTTTGCCTTTTCGGAAAGAGGCTCTGTCGAGAACGAGCGCCGTGAGATGCTGAGCGTCCTAAAAAGGCACAGATGCCCAGTGCTGTTGTGCCTGTGGGTAGGGTGCACGGGGCCAGTGAAGACCAGCAAGAGCTTTCAGGGCTGGCCCCTTCCTTGTGGGAGAAGGAGCCGGACGTTTGCCTTTTCGGAAAGAGGCTCTGCCGAGAGCGAACGCCGTGAGATATGCCGTCTGTGGTTAAGCACAGATGCCCAGTGCTGTTGTGCCTGTGGGTAGGGTGCACGGGGCCAGTGAAGACCAGCAAGAGCTTTCAGGGCTGGCCCCTTCCTTGTGGGAGAAGGAGCCGGACGTTTGCCTTTTCGGAAAGAGGCTCTGCCGAGAACGAGCGCCGTGAGATGCTGATTCTCTGGGAAAGCACAGATGCCCAGTGCTGTTGTGCCTGTGGGTAGGGTGCACGGGGCCAGTGAAGACCAGCAAGAGCTTTCAGGGCTGGCCCCTTCCTTGTGGGAGAAGGAGCCGGACGTTTGCCTTTTCGGAAAGAGGCTCTGCCGAGAGCGAACGCCGTGAGATATGCCGTCTGTGGTTAAGCACAGATGCCCAGTGCTGTTGTGCCTGTGGATAGGGTGCACGGGGCCAGTGAAGACCAGCAAGAGCTTTCAGGGCTGGTCCCTTCCTTGTGGGAGAAGGAGCCGGACGTTTGCCTTTTCGGAAAGAGGCTCTGCCAAGAACGAGCGCCGTGAGATATGCCGTCTGTGGTTAAGCACAGATGCCCAGTGCTGTTGTGCCTATGCACAGGGTGCACGGGGCCAGTGAAGACCAGCAAGAGCTTTCAGGGCTGGCCCCTTCCTTGTGGGAGAAGGAGCCGGACGTTTGCCTTTTCGGAAAGAGGCTCTGCCAAGAACGAGCGCCGTGAGATATGCCGTCTGTGGTTAAGCACAGATGCCCAGTGCTGTTGTGCCTATGCACAGGGTGCACGGGGACAGTGAAGACCAGCAAGAGCTTTCAGGGCTGGCCCCTTCCTTGTGGGAGAAGGAGCCGGACGTTTGCCTTTTCGGAAAGAGGCTCTGCCGAGAACGAGCGCCGTGAGATGCTGATTCTATGGGAAAGCACAGATGCCCAGTGCTGTTGTGCCTGTGGGTAGGGTGCACGGGGCCAGTGAAGACCAGCAAGAGCTTTCAGGGCTGGCCCCTTCCTTGTGGGAGAAGGAGCCGGACGTTTGCCTTTTCGGAAAGAGGCTCTGCCGAGAACGAGCGCCGTGAGATGCTGAGTCTCTGGGAAAGCACAGATGCCCAGTGCTGTTGTGCCTGTGGGTAGGGTGCACGGGGCCAGTGAAGACCAGCAAGAGCTTTCAGGGCTGGCCCCTTCCTTGTGGGAGAAGGAGCCGGACGTTTGCCTTTTCGGAAAGAGGCTCTGCCGAGAGTGAACGCCGTGAGATATGCCGTCTGTGGTTAAGCACAGATGCCCAGTGCTGTTGTGCCTGTGGGTAGGGTGCACGGGGCCAGTGAAGACCAGCAAGAGCTTTCAGGGCTGGCCCCTTCCTTGTGGGAGAAGGAGCCGGACGTTTGCCTTTTCGGAAAGAGGCTCTGCCGAGAGTGAACGCCGTGAGATATGCCGTCTGTGGTTAAGCACAGATGCCCAGTGCTGTTGTGCCTGTGGGTAGGGTGCACGGGGACAGTGAAGACCAGCAAGAGCTTTCAGGGCTGGCCCCTTCCTTGTGGGAGAAGGAGCCGGACGTTTGCCTTTTCGGAAAGAGGCTCTGCCGAGAGCGAACGCAGTGAGATGCTGAGTCTCTGGGAAAGCACAGATGCCCAGTGCTGTTGTGCCTGTGGATAGGGTGCACGGGGCCAGTGAAGACCAGCAAGAGCTTTCAGGGCTGGCCCCTTCCTTGTGGGAGAAGGAGCCGGACGTTTGCCTTTTCGGAAAGAGGCTCTGCCGAGAACGAGCGCCGTGAGATATGCCGTCTGTGGTTAAGCACAGATGCCCAGTGCTGTTGTGCCTATTCATAGGGTGCACGGGGCCAGTGAAGACCAGCAAGAGCTTTCAGGGCTGGCCCCTTCCTTGTGGGAGAAGGAGCCGGACGTTTGCCTTTTCGGAAAGAGGCTCTGCCGAGAGCGAACGCAGTGAGATGCTGAGTCTCTGGGAAAGCACAGATGCCCAGTGCTGTTGTGCCTGTGGGTAGGGTGCACGGGGATAGTGAAGACCAGCAAGAGCTTTCAGGGCTGGCCCCTTCCTTGTGGGAGAAGGAGCCGGACGTTTGCCTTTTCGGAAAGAGGCTCTGCCGAGAGTGAACGCCGTGAGATATGCCGTCTGTGGTTAAGCACAGATGCCCAGTGCTGTTGTGCCTGTGGGTAGGGTGCACGCGGCCAGTGAAGACCAGCAAGAGCTTTCAGGGCTGGCCCCTTCCTTGTGGGAGAAGGAGCCGGACGTTTGCCTTTTCGGAAAGAGGCTCTGCCGAGAGCGAACGCCGTGAGATATGCCGTCTGTGGTTAAGCACAGATGCCCAGTGCTGTTGTGCCTGTGGGTAGGGTGCACGCGGCCAGTGAAGACCAGCAAGAGCTTTCAGGGCTGGCCCCTTCCTTGTGGGAGAAGGAGCCGGACGTTTGCCTTTTCGGAAAGAGGCTCTACCGAGAACGAGCGCCGTGAGATATGCCGTCTGTGGTTAAGCACAGATGCCCAGTGCTGTTGTGCCTGTGGGTAGGGTGCACGGGGCCAGTGAAGACCAGCAAGAGCTTTCAGGGCTGGCCCCTTCCTTGTGGGAGAAGGAGCCGGACGTTTGCCTTTTCGGAAAGAGGCTCTGCCGAGAACGAGCGCCGTGAGATGCTGAGTCTCTGGGAAAGCACAGATGCCCAGTGCTGTTGTGCCTGTGGGTAGGGTGCACGCGGCCAGTGAAGACCAGCAAGAGCTTTCAGGGCTGGCCCCTTCCTTGTGGGAGAAGGAGCCAGACGTTTGCCTTTTCGGAAAGAGGCTCTGCCGAGAGTGAACGCCGTGAGATATGCCGTCTGTGGTTAAGCACAGATGCCCAGTGCTGTTGTGCCTGTGGGTAGGGTGCACGGGGCCAGTGAAGACCAGCAAGAGCTTTCAGGGCTGGCCCCTTCCTTGCGGGAGAAGGAGCCGGACGTTTGCCTTTTCGGAAAGAGGCTCTGCCGAGAGCGAACGCAGTGAGATGCTGAGTCTCTGGGAAAGCACAGATGCCCAGTGCTGTTGTGCCTGTGGGTAGGGTGCACGGGGACAGTGAAGACCAGCAAGAGCTTTCAGGGCTGGCCCCTTCCTTGTGGGAGAAGGAGCCGGACGTTTGCCTTTTCGGAAAGAGGCTCTGCCGAGAACGAGCGCCGTGAGATGCTGAGTCTCTTGGAAAGCACAGATGCCCAGTGCTGTTGTGCCTGTGGGTAGGGTGCACGGGGCCAGTGAAGACCAGCAAGAGCTTTCAGGGCTGGCCCCTTCCTTGTGGGAGAAGGAGCCGGACGTTTGCCTTTTCGGAAAGAGGCACTGCCGAGAACGAGCGCCGTGAGATATGCCGTCTGCGGTTAAGCACAGATGCCCAGTGCTGTTGTGCCTGTGGGTAGGGTGCACGGGGACAGTGAAGACCAGCAAGAGCTTTCAGGGCTGGCCCCTTCCTTGTGGGAGAAGGAGCCGGACGTTTGCCTTTTCGGAAAGAGGCTCTGCCGAGAACGAACGCCGTGAGATGCTGAGTCTCTGGGAAAGCACAGATGCCCAGTGCTGTTGTGCCTGTGGGTAGGGTGCACGGGGATAGTGAAGACCAGCAAGAGCTTTCAGGGCTGGCCCCTTCCTTGTGGGAGAAGGAGCCGGACGTTTGCCTTTTCGGAAAGAGGCTCTGCCGAGAACGAGCGCCGTGAGATATGCCGTCTGTGGTTAAGCACAGATGCCCAGTGCTGTTGTGCCTGTGGGTAGGGTGCACGGGGCCAGCGAAGACCAGCAAGAGCTTTCAGGGCTGGCCCCTTCCTTGTGGGAGAAGGAGCCGGACGTTTGCCTTTTCGGAAAGAGGCTCTGCCGAGAGTGAACGCCGTGAGATATGCCGTCTGTGGTTAAGCACAGATGCCCAGTGCTGTTGTGCCTGTGGGTAGGGTGCACGGGGCCAGTGAAGACCAGCAAGAGCTTTCAGGGCTGGCCCCTTCCTTGTGGGAGAAGGAGCCGGACATTTGCCTTTTCGGAAAGAGGCACTGCCGAGAACGAGCGCCGTGAGATATGCCGTCTGCGGTTAAGCACAGATGCCCAGTGCTGTTGTGCCTGTGGGTAGGGTGCACGGGGACAGTGAAGACCAGCAAGAGCTTTCAGGGCTGGCCCCTTCCTTGTGGGAGAAGGAGCCGGACGTTTGCCTTTTCGGAAAGAGGCTCTGCCGAGAGCGAACGCAGTGAGATGCTGAGTCTCTGGGAAAGCACAGATGCCCAGTGCTGTTGTGCCTGTGGGTAGGGTGCACGGGGATAGTGAAGACCAGCAAGAGCTTTCAGGGCTGGCCCCTTCCTTGTGGGAGAAGGAGCCGGACGTTTGCCTTTTCGGAAAGAGGCTCTGCCGAGAGTGAACGCCGTGAGATATGCCGTCTGTGGTTAAGCACAGATGCCCAGTGCTGTTGTGCCTGTGGGTAGGGTGCACGCGGCCAGTGAAGACCAGCAAGAGCTTTCAGGGCTGGCCCCTTCCTTGTGGGAGAAGGAGCCGGACGTTTGCCTTTTCGGAAAGAGGCTCTGCCGAGAGCGAACGCCGTGAGATATGCCGTCTGTGGTTAAGCACAGATGCCCAGTGCTGTTGTGCCTGTGGGTAGGGTGCACGCGGCCAGTGAAGACCAGCAAGAGCTTTCAGGGCTGGCCCCTTCCTTGTGGGAGAAGGAGCCGGACGTTTGCCTTTTCGGAAAGAGGCTCTACCGAGAACGAGCGCCGTGAGATATGCCGTCTGTGGTTAAGCACAGATGCCCAGTGCTGTTGTGCCTGTGGGTAGGGTGCACGGGGCCAGTGAAGACCAGCAAGAGCTTTCAGGGCTGGCCCCTTCCTTGTGGGAGAAGGAGCCGGACGTTTGCCTTTTCGGAAAGAGGCTCTGCCGAGAACGAGCGCCGTGAGATGCTGAGTCTCTGGGAAAGCACAGATGCCCAGTGCTGTTGTGCCTGTGGGTAGGGTGCACGCGGCCAGTGAAGACCAGCAAGAGCTTTCAGGGCTGGCCCCTTCCTTGTGGGAGAAGGAGCCGGACGTTTGCCTTTTCGGAAAGAGGCTCTGCCGAGAGTGAACGCCGTGAGATATGCCGTCTGTGGTTAAGCACAGATGCCCAGTGCTGTTGTGCCTGTGGGTAGGGTGCACGGGGCCAGTGAAGACCAGCAAGAGCTTTCAGGGCTGGCCCCTTCCTTGCGGGAGAAGGAGCCGGACGTTTGCCTTTTCGGAAAGAGGCTCTGCCGAGAGCGAACGCAGTGAGATGCTGAGTCTCTGGGAAAGCACAGATGCCCAGTGCTGTTGTGCCTGTGGGTAGGGTGCACGGGGACAGTGAAGACCAGCAAGAGCTTTCAGGGCTGGCCCCTTCCTTGTGGGAGAAGGAGCCGGACGTTTGCCTTTTCGGAAAGAGGCTCTGCCGAGAACGAGCGCCGTGAGATGCTGAGTCTCTTGGAAAGCACAGATGCCCAGTGCTGTTGTGCCTGTGGGTAGGGTGCACGGGGCCAGTGAAGACCAGCAAGAGCTTTCAGGGCTGGCCCCTTCCTTGTGGGAGAAGGAGCCGGACGTTTGCCTTTTCGGAAAGAGGCACTGCCGAGAACGAGCGCCGTGAGATATGCCGTCTGCGGTTAAGCACAGATGCCCAGTGCTGTTGTGCCTGTGGGTAGGGTGCACGGGGACAGTGAAGACCAGCAAGAGCTTTCAGGGCTGGCCCCTTCCTTGTGGGAGAAGGAGCCGGACGTTTGCCTTTTCGGAAAGAGGCTCTGCCGAGAACGAACGCCGTGAGATGCTGAGTCTCTGGGAAAGCACAGATGCCCAGTGCTGTTGTGCCTGTGGGTAGGGTGCACGGGGATAGTGAAGACCAGCAAGAGCTTTCAGGGCTGGCCCCTTCCTTGTGGGAGAAGGAGCCGGACGTTTGCCTTTTCGGAAAGAGGCTCTGCCGAGAACGAGCGCCGTGAGATATGCCGTCTGTGGTTAAGCACAGATGCCCAGTGCTGTTGTGCCTGTGGGTAGGGTGCACGGGGCCAGCGAAGACCAGCAAGAGCTTTCAGGGCTGGCCCCTTCCTTGTGGGAGAAGGAGCCGGACGTTTGCCTTTTCGGAAAGAGGCTCTGCCGAGAGTGAACGCCGTGAGATATGCCGTCTGTGGTTAAGCACAGATGCCCAGTGCTGTTGTGCCTGTGGGTAGGGTGCACGGGGCCAGTGAAGACCAGCAAGAGCTTTCAGGGCTGGCCCCTTCCTTGTGGGAGAAGGAGCCGGACATTTGCCTTTTCGGAAAGAGGCTCTGCCGAGAGTGAACGCCGTGAGATATGCCGTCTGTGGTTAAGCACAGATGCCCAGTGCTGTTGTGCCTGTGGGTAGGGTGCACGGGGCCAGTGAAGACCAGCAAGAGCTTTCAGGGCTGGCCCCTTCCTTGTGGGAGAAGGAGCCGGACGTTTGCCTTTTCGGAAAGAGGCTCTGCCGAGAGCGAACGCAGTGAGATGCTGAGTCTCTGGGAAAGCACAGATGCCCAGTGCTGTTGTGCCTGTGGGTAGGGTGCACGGGGACAGTGAAGACCAGCAAGAGCTTTCAGGGCTGGCCCCTTCCTTGTGGGAGAAGGAGCCGGACGTTTGCCTTTTCGGAAAGAGGCTCTGCCGAGAGTGAACGCCGTGAGATATGCCGTCTGTGGTTAAGCACAGATGCCCAGTGCTGTTGTGCCTGTGGGTAGGGTGCACGGGGCCAGTGAAGACCAGCAAGAGCTTTCAGGGCTGGCCCCTTCCTTGTGGGAGAAGGAGCCGGACGTTTGCCTTTTCGGAAAGAGGCTCTGCCGAGAGCGAACGCAGTGAGATGCTGAGTCTCTGGGAAAGCACAGATGCCCAGTGCTGTTGTGCCTGTGGGTAGGGTGCACGGGGCCAGTGAAGACCAGCAAGAGCTTTCAGGGCTGGCCCCTTCCTTGTGGGAGAAGGAGCCGGACGTTTGCCTTTTCGGAAAGAGGCTCTGCCGAGAACGAGCGCCGTGAGATATGCCGTCTGTGGTTAAGCACAGATGCCCAGTGCTGTTGTGCCTGTGGGTAGGGTGCACGGGGACAGTGAAGACCAGCAAGAGCTTTCAGGGCTGGCCCCTTCCTTGTGGGAGAAGGAGCCGGACATTTGCCTTTTCGGAAAGAGGCTCTGCCGAGAACGAGCGCCGTGAGATATGCCGTCTGTGGTTAAGCACAGATGTCCAGTGCTGTTGTGCCTGTGGGTAGGGTGCACGGGGCCAGTGAAGACCAGCAAGAGCTTTCAGGGCTGGCCCCTTCCTTGTGGGAGAAGGAGCCGGACGTTTGCCTTTTCGGAAAGAGGCTCTGCCGAGAACGAGCGCCGTGAGATGCTGAGTCTCTGGGAAAGCACAGATGCCCAGTGCTGTTGTGCCTGTGGGTAGGGTGCACGCGGCCAGTGAAGACCAGCAAGAGCTTTCAGGGCTGGCCCCTTCCTTGTGGGAGAAGGAGCCGGACGTTTGCCTTTTCGGAAAGAGGCTCTGCCGAGAACGAGCGCCGTGAGATATGCCGTCTGTGGTTAAGCACAGATGCCCAGTGCTGTTGTGCCTGTGGGTAGGGTGCACGGGGATAGTGAAGACCAGCAAGAGCTTTCAGGGCTGGCCCCTTCCTTGCGGGAGAAGGAGCCGGACGTTTGCCTTTTCGGAAAGAGGCTCTGCCGAGAGCGAACGCAGTGAGATGCTGAGTCTCTGGGAAAGCACAGATGCCCAGTGCTGTTGTGCCTGTGGGTAGGGTGCACGGGGACAGTGAAGACCAGCAAGAGCTTTCAGGGCTGGCCCCTTCCTTGTGGGAGAAGGAGCCGGACGTTTGCCTTTTCGGAAAGAGGCTCTGCCGAGAACGAGCGCCGTGAGATGCTGAGTCTCTTGGAAAGCACAGATGCCCAGTGCTGTTGTGCCTGTGGGTAGGGTGCACGGGGCCAGTGAAGACCAGCAAGAGCTTTCAGGGCTGGCCCCTTCCTTGTGGGAGAAGGAGCCGGACGTTTGCCTTTTCGGAAAGAGGCACTGCCGAGAACGAGCGCCGTGAGATATGCCGTCTGCGGTTAAGCACAGATGCCCAGTGCTGTTGTGCCTGTGGGTAGGGTGCACGGGGACAGTGAAGACCAGCAAGAGCTTTCAGGGCTGGCCCCTTCCTTGTGGGAGAAGGAGCCGGACGTTTGCCTTTTCGGAAAGAGGCTCTGCCGAGAACGAACGCCGTGAGATGCTGAGTCTCTGGGAAAGCACAGATGCCCAGTGCTGTTGTGCCTGTGGGTAGGGTGCACGGGGCCAGTGAAGACCAGCAAGAGCTTTCAGGGCTGGCCCCTTCCTTGTGGGAGAAGGAGCCGGACGTTTGCCTTTTCGGAAAGAGGCTCTGCCGAGAACGAGCGCCGTGAGATATGCCGTCTGTGGTTAAGCACAGATGCCCAGTGCTGTTGTGCCTGTGGGTAGGGTGCACGGGGCCAGCGAAGACCAGCAAGAGCTTTCAGGGCTGGCCCCTTCCTTGTGGGAGAAGGAGCCGGACGTTTGCCTTTTCGGAAAGAGGCTCTGCCGAGAGTGAACGCCGTGAGATATGCCGTCTGTGGTTAAGCACAGATGCCCAGTGCTGTTGTGCCTGTGGGTAGGGTGCACGGGGCCAGTGAAGACCAGCAAGAGCTTTCAGGGCTGGCCCCTTCCTTGTGGGAGAAGGAGCCGGACGTTTGCCTTTTCGGAAAGAGGCTCTGCCGAGAACGAGCGCCGTGAGATGCTGAGTCTCTGGGAAAGCACAGATGCCCAGTGCTGTTGTGCCTGTGGGTAGGGTGCACGGGGACAGTGAAGACCAGCAAGAGCTTTCAGGGCTGGCCCCTTCCTTGTGGGAGAAGGAGCCGGACGTTTGCCTTTTCGGAAAGAGGCTCTGCCGAGAGCGAACGCAGTGAGATGCTGAGACTCTGGGAAAGCACAGATGCCCAGTGCTGTTGTGCCTGTGGGTAGGGTGCACGGGGCCAGTGAAGACCAGCAAGAGCTTTCAGGGCTGGCCCCTTCCTTGTGGGAGAAGGAGCCGGACGTTTGCCTTTTCGGAAAGAGGCTCTGCCGAGAACGAGCGCCGTGAGATATGCCGTCTGTGGTTAAGCACAGATGCCCAGTGCTGTTGTGCCTGTGGGTAGGGTGCACGGGGCCAGTGAAGACCAGCAAGAGCTTTCAGGGCTGGCCCCTTCCTTGTGGGAGAAGGAGCCGGACATTTGCCTTTTCGGAAAGAGGCTCTGCCGAGAGTGAACGCCGTGAGATATGCCGTCTGTGGTTAAGCACAGATGCCCAGTGCTGTTGTGCCTGTGGGTAGGGTGCACGGGGCCAGTGAAGACCAGCAAGAGCTTTCAGGGCTGGCCCCTTCCTTGTGGGAGAAGGAGCCGGACGTTTGCCTTTTCGGAAAGAGGCTCTGCCGAGAGCGAACGCAGTGAGATGCTGAGTCTCTGGGAAAGCACAGATGCCCAGTGCTGTTGTGCCTGTGGGTAGGGTGCACGGGGCCAGTGAAGACCAGCAAGAGCTTTCAGGGCTGGCCCCTTCCTTGTGGGAGAAGGAGCCGGACGTTTGCCTTTTCGGAAAGAGGCTCTGCCGAGAACGAGCGCCGTGAGATATGCCGTCTGTGGTTAAGCACAGATGCCCAGTGCTGTTGTGCCTGTGGGTAGGGTGCACGGGGCCAGCGAAGACCAGCAAGAGCTTTCAGGGATGGCCCCTTCCTTGTGGGAGAAGGAGCCGGACGTTTGCCTTTTCGGAAAGAGGCTCTGCCGAGAACGAGCGCCGTGAGATGCTGAGTCTCTGGGAAAGCACAGATGCCCAGTGCTGTTGTGCCTGTGGGTAGGGTGCATGGGGACAGTGAAGACCAGCAAGAGCTTTCAGGGCTGGCCACTTCCTTGTGGGAGAAGGAGCCGGACGTTTGCCTTTTCGGAAAGAGGCTCTGCCGAGAGCGAACGCAGTGAGATGCTGATTCTCTGGGAAAGCACAGATGCCCAGTGCTGTTGTGCCTATTCATAGGGTGCACGGGGATAGTGAAGACCAGCAAGAGCTTTCAGGGCTGGCCCCTTCCTTGTGGGAGAAGGAGCCAGACGTTTGCCTTTTCGGAAAGAGGCTCTGCCGAGAACGAGCGCCGTGAGATATGCCGTCTGTGGTTAAGCACAGATGCCCAGTGCTGTTGTGCCTGTGGGTAGGGTGCACGGGGCCAGTGAAGACCAGCAAGAGCTTTCAGGGCTGGCCCCTTCCTTGTGGGAGAAGGAGCCGGACATTTGCCTTTTCGGAAAGAGGCTCTGCCGAGAACGAGCGCCGTGAGATATGCCGTCTGTGGTTAAGCACAGATGTCCAGTGCTGTTGTGCCTATTCATAGGGTGCACGGGGCCAGTGAAGACCAGCAAGAGCTTTCAGGGCTGGCCCCTTCCTTGTGGGAGAAGGAGCCGGACGTTTGCCTTTTCGGAAAGAGGCTCTGCCGAGAACGAGCGCCGTGAGATGCTGAGTCTCTGGGAAAGCACAGATGCCCAGTGCTGTTGTGCCTGTGGGTAGGGTGCACGCGGCCAGTGAAGACCAGCAAGAGCTTTCAGGGCTGGCCCCTTCCTTGTGGGAGAAGGAGCCGGACGTTTGCCTTTTCGGAAAGAGGCTCTGCCGAGAGTGAACGCCGTGAGATATGCCGTCTGTGGTTAAGCACAGATGCCCAGTGCTGTTGTGCCTGTGGGTAGGGTGCACGGGGCCAGTGAAGACCAGCAAGAGCTTTCAGGGCTGGCCCCTTCCTTGCGGGAGAAGGAGCCGGACGTTTGCCTTTTCGGAAAGAGGCTCTGCCGAGAGCGAATGCAGTGAGATGCTGAGTCTCTGGGAAAGCACAGATGCCCAGTGCTGTTGTGCCTGTGGGTAGGGTGCACGGGGACAGTGAAGACCAGCAAGAGCTTTCAGGGCTGGCCCCTTCCTTGTGGGAGAAGGAGCCGGACGTTTGCCTTTTCGGAAAGAGGCTCTGCCGAGAACGAGCGCCGTGAGATGCTGAGTCTCTTGGAAAGCACAGATGCCCAGTGCTGTTGTGCCTGTGGGTAGGGTGCACGGGGCCAGTGAAGACCAGCAAGAGCTTTCAGGGCTGGCCCCTTCCTTGTGGGAGAAGGAGCCGGACGTTTGCCTTTTCGGAAAGAGGCACTGCCGAGAACGAGCGCCGTGAGATATGCCGTCTGCGGTTAAGCACAGATGCCCAGTGCTGTTGTGCCTGTGGGTAGGGTGCACGGGGACAGTGAAGACCAGCAAGAGCTTTCAGGGCTGGCCCCTTCCTTGTGGGAGAAGGAGCCGGACGTTTGCCTTTTCGGAAAGAGGCTCTGCCGAGAACGAACGCCGTGAGATGCTGAGTCTCTGGGAAAGCACAGATGCCCAGTGCTGTTGTGCCTGTGGGTAGGGTGCACGGGGATAGTGAAGACCAGCAAGAGCTTTCAGGGCTGGCCCCTTCCTTGTGGGAGAAGGAGCCGGACGTTTGCCTTTTCGGAAAGAGGCTCTGCCGAGAACGAGCGCCGTGAGATATGCCGTCTGTGGTTAAGCACAGATGCCCAGTGCTGTTGTGCCTGTGGGTAGGGTGCACGGGGCCAGCGAAGACCAGCAAGAGCTTTCAGGGCTGGCCCCTTCCTTGTGGGAGAAGGAGCCGGACGTTTGCCTTTTCGGAAAGAGGCTCTGCCGAGAACAAGCGCCGTGAGATGCTGAGTCTCTGGTTAAGCACAGATGCCCAGTGCTGTTGTGCCTGTGGGTAGGGTGCACGGGGCCAGTGAAGACCAGCAAGAGCTTTCAGGGCTGGCCCCTTCCTTGTGGGAGAAGGAGCCGGACGTTTGCCTTTTCGGAAAGAGGCTCTGCCGAGAACGAGCGCCGTGAGATATGCCGTCTGTGGTTAAGCACAGATGCCCAGTGCTGTTGTGCCTGTGGGTAGGGTGCACGGGGACAGTGAAGACCAGCAAGAGCTTTCAGGGCTGGCCCCTTCCTTGTGGGAGAAGGAGCCGGACATTTGCCTTTTCGGAAAGAGGCTCTGCCGAGAACGAGCGCCGTGAGATATGCCGTCTGTGGTTAAGCACAGATGCCCAGTGCTGTTGTGCCTGTGGGTAGGGTGCACGGGGCCAGTGAAGACCAGCAAGAGCTTTCAGGGCTGGCCCCTTCCTTGTGGGAGAAGGAGCCGGACGTTTGCCTTTTCGGAAAGAGGCTCTGCCGAGAACGAGCGCCGTGAGATGCTGAGTCTCTGGGAAAGCACAGATGCCCAGTGCTGTTGTGCCTGTGGGTAGGGTGCACGCGGCCAGTGAAGACCAGCAAGAGCTTTCAGGGCTGGCCCCTTCCTTGTGGGAGAAGGAGCCGGACGTTTGCCTTTTCGGAAAGAGGCTCTGCCGAGAGTGAACGCCGTGAGATATGCCGTCTGTGGTTAAGCACAGATGCCCAGTGCTGTTGTGCCTGTGGGTAGGGTGCACGGGGATAGTGAAGACCAGCAAGAGCTTTCAGGGCTGGCCCCTTCCTTGCGGGAGAAGGAGCCGGACGTTTGCCTTTTCGGAAAGAGGCTCTGCCGAGAGCGAACGCAGTGAGATGCTGAGTCTCTGGGAAAGCACAGATGCCCAGTGCTGTTGTGCCTGTGGGTAGGGTGCACGGGGACAGTGAAGACCAGCAAGAGCTTTCAGGGCTGGCCCCTTCCTTGTGGGAGAAGGAGCCGGACGTTTGCCTTTTCGGAAAGAGGCTCTGCCGAGAACGAGCGCCGTGAGATGCTGAGTCTCTTGGAAAGCACAGATGCCCAGTGCTGTTGTGCCTGTGGGTAGGGTGCACGGGGCCAGTGAAGACCAGCAAGAGCTTTCAGGGCTGGCCCCTTCCTTGTGGGAGAAGGAGCCGGACGTTTGCCTTTTCGGAAAGAGGCACTGCCGAGAACGAGCGCCGTGAGATATGCCGTCTGCGGTTAAGCACAGATGCCCAGTGCTGTTGTGCCTGTGGGTAGGGTGCACGGGGACAGTGAAGACCAGCAAGAGCTTTCAGGGCTGGCCCCTTCCTTGTGGGAGAAGGAGCCGGACGTTTGCCTTTTCGGAAAGAGGCTCTGCCGAGAACGAGCGCCGTGAGATGCTGAGTCTCTGGGAAAGCACAGATGCCCAGTGCTGTTGTGCCTGTGGGTAGGGTGCACGGGGCCAGTGAAGACCAGCAAGAGCTTTCAGGGCTGGCCCCTTCCTTGTGGGAGAAGGAGCCGGACGTTTGCCTTTTCGGAAAGAGGCTCTGCCGAGAATGAGCGCCGTGAGATGCTGAGTCTCTGGTTAAGCACAGATGCCCAGTGCTGTTGTGTCTGTGGGTAGGGTGCACGGGGCCAGTGAAGACCAGCAAGAGCTTTCAGGGCTGGCCCCTTCCTTGTGGGAGAAGGAGCCGGACGTTTGCCTTTTCGGAAAGAGGCTCTGCCGAGAACGAGCGCCGTGAGATGCTGAGTCTCTGGGAAAGCACAGATGCCCAGTGCTGTTGTGCCTGTGGGTAGGGTGCACGGGGACAGTGAAGACCAGCAAGAGCTTTCAGGGCTGGCCCCTTCCTTGTGGGAGAAGGAGCCGGACGTTTGCCTTTTCGGAAAGAGGCTCTGCCGAGAGCGAACGCCGTCAGATATGCCGTCTTTGGTTAAGCACAGATGCCCAGTGCTGTTGTGCCTATTCATAGGGTGCACGGGGCCAGTGAAGACCAGCAAGAGCTTTCAGGGCTGGCCCCTTCCTTGTGGGAGAAGGAGCCGGATGTTTGCCTTTTCGGAAAGAGGCTCTGCCGAGAGCGAACGCCGTGAGATGCTGAGTCTCTGGGAAAGCACAGATGCCCAGTGCTGTTGTGCCTGTGGGTAGGGTGCACGGGGACAGTGAAGACCAGCAAGAGCTTTCAGGGCTGGCCCCTTCCTTGTGGGAGAAGGAGCCGGACGTTTGCCTTTTCGGAAAGAGGCTCTGCCGAGAGCGAACGCCGTGAGATGCTGAGCGTCCTAAAAAGGCACAGATGCCCAGTGCTGTTGTGCCTGTGGATAGGGTGCACGGGGCCAGTGAAGACCAGCAAAAGCTTTCAGGGCTGGCCCCTTCCTTGTGGGAGAAGGAGCCGGACGTTTGCCTTTTCGGAAGGAGGCTCTGCCGAGAGTGAACGCCGTGAGATATGCCGTTTGTGGTTAAGCACAGATGCCCATTGCTGTTGTGCCTGTGGATAGGGTGCACGGGGATAGTGAAGACCAGCAAGAGCTTTCAGGGCTGGCCCCTTCCTTGTGGGAGAAGGAGCCGGACGTTTGCCTTTTCGGAAAGAGGCTCTGCCGAGAACGAGCGCCGTGAGATGCTGAGCGTCCTAAAAAGGCACAGATGCCCAGTGCTGTTGTGCCTGTGGGTAGGGTGCACGGGGCCAGTGAAGACCAGCAAGAGCTTTCAGGGCTGGCCCCTTCCTTGTGGGAGAAGGAGCCGGACGTTTGCCTTTTCGGAAAGAGGCTCTGCCTAGAGCGAACGCCGTGAGATATGCCGTCTGTGGTTAAGCACAGATGCCCAGTGCTGTTGTGCCTGTGGATAGGGTGCACGGGGACAGTGAAGACCAGCAAGAGCTTTCAGGGCTGGCCCCTTCCTTGTGGGAGAAGGAGCCGGACGTTTGCCTTTTCGGAAAGAGGCTCTGCCGAGAGCGAACGCAGTGAGATGCTGAGTCTCTGGGAAAGCACAGATGCCCAGTGCTGTTGTGCCTATTCATAGGGTGCACGGGGATAGTGAAGACCAGCAAGAGCTTTCAGGGCTGGCCCCTTCCTTGTGGGAGAAGGAGCCGGACGTTTGCCTTTTCGGAAAGAGGCTCTGCCGAGAACGAGCGCCGTGAGATATGCCGTCTGTGGTTAAGCACAGATGCCCAGTGCTGTTGTGCCTATTCATAGGGTGCACGGGGACAGTGAAGACCAGCAAGAGCTTTCAGGGCTGGCCCCTTCCTTGTGGGAGAAGGAGCCAGACGTTTGCCTTTTCGGAAAGAGGCTCTGCCGAGAACGAGCGCCGTGAGATATGCCGTCTGTGGTTAAGCACAGATGCCCAGTGCTGTTGTGCCTGTGGATAGGGTGCACGGGGACAGTGAAGACCAGCAAGAGCTTTCAGGGCTGGCCCCTTCCTTGTGGGAGAAGGAGCCGGACGTTTGCCTTTTCGTAAGGAGGCTCTGCCGAGAGTGAACGCCGTGAGATATGCCGTCTGTGGTTAAGCACAGATGCCCAGTGCTGTTGTGCCTGTGGGTAGGGTGCACGGGGCCAGTGAAGACCAGCAAGAGCTTTCAGGGCTGGCCCCTTCCTTGTGGGAGAAGGAGCCGGACGTTTGCCTTTTCGGAAAGAGGCTCTGCCGAGAGCGAACGCAGTGAGATATGCCGTCTGTGGTTAAGCACAGATGCCCAGTGCTGTTGTGCCTGTGGGTAGGGTGCACGGGGCCAGTGAAGCCAGCAAGAGCTTTCAGGGCTGGCCCCTTCCTTGTGGGAGATGGAGCCGGACATTTGCCTTTTCGGAAAGAGGCTCTGCCGAGAACGAGCGCCGTGAGATATGCCGTCTGTGGTTAAGCACAGATGCCCAGTGCTGTTGTGCCTGTGGGTAGGGTGCACGGGGCCAGTGAAGCCAGCAAGAGCTTTCAGGGCTGGCCCCTTCCTTGTGGGAGATGGAGCCGGACATTTGCCTTTTCGGAAAGAGGCTCTGCCGAGAACGAGCGCCGTGAGATATGCCGTCTGTGGTTAAGCACAGATGCCCAGTGCTGTTGTGCCTGTGGTTAGGGTGCACGGGGACAGTGAAGACCAGCAAGAGCTTTCAGGGCTGGCCCCTTCCTTGTGGGAGAAGGAGCCGGACGTTTGCCTTTTCGGAAAGAGGCTCTGCCGAGAGTGAACGCCGTGAGATATGCCGTCTGTGGTTAAGCACAGATGCCCAGTGCTGTTGTGCCTGTGGGTAGGGTGCACGGGGCCAGTGAAGACCAGCAAGAGCTTTCAGGGCTGGCCCCTTCCTTGTGGGAGAAGGAGCCGGACGTTTGCCTTTTCGGAAAGAGGCTCTGCCGAGAACGAGCGCCGTGAGATATGCCGTCTGTGGTTAAGCACAGATGCCCAGTGCTGTTGTGCCTGTGGATAGGGTGCACGGGGCCAGTGAAGACCAGCAAGAGCTTTCAGGGCTGGCCCCTTCCTTGTGGGAGAAGGAGCCGGACGTTTGCCTTTTCGGAAAGAGGCTCTGCCGAGAACGAACGCCGTGAGATGCTGAGTCTCTGGGAAAGCACAGATGCCCAGTGCTGTTGTGCCTGTGGGTAGGGTGCACGGGGATAGTGAAGACCAGCAAGAGCTTTCAGGGCTGGCCCCTTCCTTGTGGGAGAAGGAGCCGGACGTTTGCCTTTTCGGAAAGAGGCTCTGCCGAGAACGAGCGCCGTGAGATATGCCGTCTGTGGTTAAGCACAGATGCCCAGTGCTGTTGTGCCTGTGGGTAGGGTGCACGGGGCCAGCGAAGACCAGCAAGAGCTTTCAGGGCTGGCCCCTTCCTTGTGGGAGAAGGAGCCGGACGTTTGCCTTTTCGGAAAGAGGCTCTGCCGAGAGTGAACGCCGTGAGATATGCCGTCTGTGGTTAAGCACAGATGCCCAGTGCTGTTGTGCCTGTGGGTAGGGTGCACGGGGCCAGTGAAGACCAGCAAGAGCTTTCAGGGCTGGCCCCTTCCTTGTGGGAGAAGGAGCCGGACATTTGCCTTTTCGGAAAGAGGCTCTGCCGAGAGTGAACGCCGTGAGATATGCCGTCTGTGGTTAAGCACAGATGCCCAGTGCTGTTGTGCCTGTGGGTAGGGTGCACGGGGCCAGTGAAGACCAGCAAGAGCTTTCAGGGCTGGCCCCTTCCTTGTGGGAGAAGGAGCCGGACGTTTGCCTTTTCGGAAAGAGGCTCTGCCGAGAGCGAACGCAGTGAGATGCTGAGTCTCTGGGAAAGCACAGATGCCCAGTGCTGTTGTGCCTGTGGGTAGGGTGCACGGGGACAGTGAAGACCAGCAAGAGCTTTCAGGGCTGGCCCCTTCCTTGTGGGAGAAGGAGCCGGACGTTTGCCTTTTCGGAAAGAGGCTCTGCCGAGAGTGAACGCCGTGAGATATGCCGTCTGTGGTTAAGCACAGATGCCCAGTGCTGTTGTGCCTGTGGGTAGGGTGCACGGGGCCAGTGAAGACCAGCAAGAGCTTTCAGGGCTGGCCCCTTCCTTGTGGGAGAAGGAGCCGGACGTTTGCCTTTTCGGAAAGAGGCTCTGCCGAGAACAAGCGCCGTGAGATGCTGAGTCTCTGGTTAAGCACAGATGCCCAGTGCTGTTGTGCCTGTGGGTAGGGTGCACGGGGCCAGTGAAGACCAGCAAGAGCTTTCAGGGCTGGCCCCTTCCTTGTGGGAGAAGGAGCCGGACGTTTGCCTTTTCGGAAAGAGGCTCTGCCGAGAACGAGCGCCGTGAGATATGCCGTCTGTGGTTAAGCACAGATGCCCAGTGCTGTTGTGCCTGTGGGTAGGGTGCACGGGGACAGTGAAGACCAGCAAGAGCTTTCAGGGCTGGCCCCTTCCTTGTGGGAGAAGGAGCCGGACATTTGCCTTTTCGGAAAGAGGCTCTGCCGAGAACGAGCGCCGTGAGATATGCCGTCTGTGGTTAAGCACAGATGCCCAGTGCTGTTGTGCCTGTGGGTAGGGTGCACGGGGCCAGTGAAGACCAGCAAGAGCTTTCAGGGCTGGCCCCTTCCTTGTGGGAGAAGGAGCCGGACGTTTGCCTTTTCGGAAAGAGGCTCTGCCGAGAACGAGCGCCGTGAGATGCTGAGTCTCTGGGAAAGCACAGATGCCCAGTGCTGTTGTGCCTGTGGGTAGGGTGCACGCGGCCAGTGAAGACCAGCAAGAGCTTTCAGGGCTGGCCCCTTCCTTGTGGGAGAAGGAGCCGGACGTTTGCCTTTTCGGAAAGAGGCTCTGCCGAGAGTGAACGCCGTGAGATATGCCGTCTGTGGTTAAGCACAGATGCCCAGTGCTGTTGTGCCTGTGGGTAGGGTGCACGGGGATAGTGAAGACCAGCAAGAGCTTTCAGGGCTGGCCCCTTCCTTGCGGGAGAAGGAGCCGGACGTTTGCCTTTTCGGAAAGAGGCTCTGCCGAGAGCGAACGCAGTGAGATGCTGAGTCTCTGGGAAAGCACAGATGCCCAGTGCTGTTGTGCCTGTGGGTAGGGTGCACGGGGACAGTGAAGACCAGCAAGAGCTTTCAGGGCTGGCCCCTTCCTTGTGGGAGAAGGAGCCGGACGTTTGCCTTTTCGGAAAGAGGCTCTGCCGAGAACGAGCGCCGTGAGATGCTGAGTCTCTTGGAAAGCACAGATGCCCAGTGCTGTTGTGCCTGTGGGTAGGGTGCACGGGGCCAGTGAAGACCAGCAAGAGCTTTCAGGGCTGGCCCCTTCCTTGTGGGAGAAGGAGCCGGACGTTTGCCTTTTCGGAAAGAGGCACTGCCGAGAACGAGCGCCGTGAGATATGCCGTCTGCGGTTAAGCACAGATGCCCAGTGCTGTTGTGCCTGTGGGTAGGGTGCACGGGGACAGTGAAGACCAGCAAGAGCTTTCAGGGCTGGCCCCTTCCTTGTGGGAGAAGGAGCCGGACGTTTGCCTTTTCGGAAAGAGGCTCTGCCGAGAACGAACGCCGTGAGATGCTGAGTCTCTGGGAAAGCACAGATGCCCAGTGCTGTTGTGCCTGTGGGTAGGGTGCACGGGGCCAGTGAAGACCAGCAAGAGCTTTCAGGGCTGGCCCCTTCCTTGTGGGAGAAGGAGCCGGACGTTTGCCTTTTCGGAAAGAGGCTCTGCCGAGAATGAGCGCCGTGAGATGCTGAGTCTCTGGTTAAGCACAGATGCCCAGTGCTGTTGTGTCTGTGGGTAGGGTGCACGGGGCCAGTGAAGACCAGCAAGAGCTTTCAGGGCTGGCCCCTTCCTTGTGGGAGAAGGAGCCGGACGTTTGCCTTTTCGGAAAGAGGCTCTGCCGAGAACGAGCGCCGTGAGATGCTGAGTCTCTGGGAAAGCACAGATGCCCAGTGCTGTTGTGCCTGTGGGTAGGGTGCACGGGGACAGTGAAGACCAGCAAGAGCTTTCAGGGCTGGCCCCTTCCTTGTGGGAGAAGGAGCCGGACGTTTGCCTTTTCGGAAAGAGGCTCTGCCGAGAGCGAACGCCGTCAGATATGCCGTCTGTGGTTAAGCACAGATGCCCAGTGCTGTTGTGCCTATTCATAGGGTGCACGGGGCCAGTGAAGACCAGCAAGAGCTTTCAGGGCTGGCCCCTTCCTTGTGGGAGAAGGAGCCGGATGTTTGCCTTTTCGGAAAGAGGCTCTGCCGAGAGCGAACGCCGTGAGATGCTGAGTCTCTGGGAAAGCACAGATGCCCAGTGCTGTTGTGCCTGTGGGTAGGGTGCACGGGGACAGTGAAGACCAGCAAGAGCTTTCAGGGCTGGCCCCTTCCTTGTGGGAGAAGGAGCCGGACGTTTGCCTTTTCGGAAAGAGGCTCTGCCGAGAGCGAACGCCGTGAGATGCTGAGCGTCCTAAAAAGGCACAGATGCCCAGTGCTGTTGTGCCTGTGGATAGGGTGCACGGGGCCAGTGAAGACCAGCAAAAGCTTTCAGGGCTGGCCCCTTCCTTGTGGGAGAAGGAGCCGGACGTTTGCCTTTTCGGAAGGAGGCTCTGCCGAGAGTGAACGCCGTGAGATATGCCGTTTGTGGTTAAGCACAGATGCCCATTGCTGTTGTGCCTGTGGATAGGGTGCACGGGGATAGTGAAGACCAGCAAGAGCTTTCAGGGCTGGCCCCTTCCTTGTGGGAGAAGGAGCCGGACGTTTGCCTTTTCGGAAAGAGGCTCTGCCGAGAACGAGCGCCGTGAGATGCTGAGCGTCCTAAAAAGGCACAGATGCCCAGTGCTGTTGTGCCTGTGGGTAGGGTGCACGGGGCCAGTGAAGACCAGCAAGAGCTTTCAGGGCTGGCCCCTTCCTTGTGGGAGAAGGAGCCGGACGTTTGCCTTTTCGGAAAGAGGCTCTGCCTAGAGCGAACGCCGTGAGATATGCCGTCTGTGGTTAAGCACAGATGCCCAGTGCTGTTGTGCCTGTGGATAGGGTGCACGGGGACAGTGAAGACCAGCAAGAGCTTTCAGGGCTGGCCCCTTCCTTGTGGGAGAAGGAGCCGGACGTTTGCCTTTTCGGAAAGAGGCTCTGCCGAGAGCGAACGCAGTGAGATGCTGAGTCTCTGGGAAAGCACAGATGCCCAGTGCTGTTGTGCCTATTCATAGGGTGCACGGGGATAGTGAAGACCAGCAAGAGCTTTCAGGGCTGGCCCCTTCCTTGTGGGAGAAGGAGCCGGACGTTTGCCTTTTCGGAAAGAGGCTCTGCCGAGAACGAGCGCCGTGAGATATGCCGTCTGTGGTTAAGCACAGATGCCCAGTGCTGTTGTGCCTATTCATAGGGTGCACGGGGACAGTGAAGACCAGCAAGAGCTTTCAGGGCTGGCCCCTTCCTTGTGGGAGAAGGAGCCAGACGTTTGCCTTTTCGGAAAGAGGCTCTGCCGAGAACGAGCGCCGTGAGATATGCCGTCTGTGGTTAAGCACAGATGCCCAGTGCTGTTGTGCCTGTGGATAGGGTGCACGGGGACAGTGAAGACCAGCAAGAGCTTTCAGGGCTGGCCCCTTCCTTGTGGGAGAAGGAGCCGGACGTTTGCCTTTTCGTAAGGAGGCTCTGCCGAGAGTGAACGCCGTGAGATATGCCGTCTGTGGTTAAGCACAGATGCCCAGTGCTGTTGTGCCTGTGGGTAGGGTGCACGGGGCCAGTGAAGACCAGCAAGAGCTTTCAGGGCTGGCCCCTTCCTTGTGGGAGAAGGAGCCGGACGTTTGCCTTTTCGGAAAGAGGCTCTGCCGAGAGCGAACGCAGTGAGATATGCCGTCTGTGGTTAAGCACAGATGCCCAGTGCTGTTGTGCCTGTGGGTAGGGTGCACGGGGCCAGTGAAGCCAGCAAGAGCTTTCAGGGCTGGCCCCTTCCTTGTGGGAGATGGAGCCGGACATTTGCCTTTTCGGAAAGAGGCTCTGCCGAGAACGAGCGCCGTGAGATATGCCGTCTGTGGTTAAGCACAGATGCCCAGTGCTGTTGTGCCTGTGGGTAGGGTGCACGGGGCCAGTGAAGCCAGCAAGAGCTTTCAGGGCTGGCCCCTTCCTTGTGGGAGATGGAGCCGGACATTTGCCTTTTCGGAAAGAGGCTCTGCCGAGAACGAGCGCCGTGAGATATGCCGTCTGTGGTTAAGCACAGATGCCCAGTGCTGTTGTGCCTGTGGTTAGGGTGCACGGGGACAGTGAAGACCAGCAAGAGCTTTCAGGGCTGGCCCCTTCCTTGTGGGAGAAGGAGCCGGACGTTTGCCTTTTCGGAAAGAGGCTCTGCCGAGAGTGAACGCCGTGAGATATGCCGTCTGTGGTTAAGCACAGATGCCCAGTGCTGTTGTGCCTGTGGGTAGGGTGCACGGGGCCAGTGAAGACCAGCAAGAGCTTTCAGGGCTGGCCCCTTCCTTGTGGGAGAAGGAGCCGGACGTTTGCCTTTTCGGAAAGAGGCTCTGCCGAGAACGAGCGCCGTGAGATATGCCGTCTGTGGTTAAGCACAGATGCCCAGTGCTGTTGTGCCTGTGGATAGGGTGCACGGGGCCAGTGAAGACCAGCAAGAGCTTTCAGGGCTGGCCCCTTCCTTGTGGGAGAAGGAGCCGGACGTTTGCCTTTTCGGAAAGAGGCTCTGCCGAGAGCGAACGCAGTGAGATGCTGATTCTCTGGGAAAGCACAGATGCCCAGTGCTGTTGTGCCTGTGGGTAGGGTGCACGGGGACAGTGAAGACCAGCAAGAGCTTTCAGGGCTGTCCCCTTCCTTGTGGGAGAAGGAGCCGGACGTTTGCCTTTTCGGAAAGAGGCTCTGCCGAGAACGAGCGCCGTGAGATATGCCGTCTGTGGTTAAGCACAGATGCCCAGTGCTGTTGTGCCTGTGGGTAGGGTGCACGGGGCCAGTGAAGACCAGCAAGAGCTTTCAGGGCTGGCCCCTTCCTTGTGGGAGAAGGAGCCGGACGTTTGCCTTTTCGGAAAGAGGCTCTGCCGAGAGCGAACGCAGTGAGATGCTGAGTCTCTGGGAAAGCACAGATGCCCAGTGCTGTTGTGCCTATTCATAGGGTGCACGGGGCCAGTGAAGACCAGCAAGAGCTTTCAGGGCTGGCCCCTTCCTTGTGGGAGAAGGAGCCGGACGTTTGCCTTTTCGGAAAGAGGCTCTGCCGAGAACGAGCGCCGTGAGATATGCCGTCTGTGGTTAAGCACAGATGCCCAGTGCTGTTGTGCCTATTCATAGGGTGCACGGGGACAGTGAAGACCAGCAAGAGCTTTCAGGGCTGGCCCCTTCCTTGTGGGAGAAGGAGCCAGACGTTTGCCTTTTCGGAAAGAGGCTCTGCCGAGAACGAGCGCCGTGAGATATGCCGTCTGTGGTTAAGCACAGATGCCCAGTGCTGTTGTGCCTGTGGATAGGGTGCACGGGGACAGTGAAGACCAGCAAGAGCTTTCAGGGCTGGCCCCTTCCTTGTGGGAGAAGGAGCCGGACGTTTGCCTTTTCGTAAGGAGGCTCTGCCGAGAGTGAACGCCGTGAGATATGCCGTCTGTGGTTAAGCACAGATGCCCAGTGCTGTTGTGCCTGTGGGTAGGGTGCACGGGGCCAGTGAAGACCAGCAAGAGCTTTCAGGGCTGGCCCCTTCCTTGTGGGAGAAGGAGCCGGACGTTTGCCTTTTCGGAAAGAGGCTCTGCCGAGAACGAGCGCCGTGAGATATGCCGTCTGTGGTTAAGCACAGAGGCCCAGTGCTGTTGTGCCTGTGGGTAGGGTGCACGGGGCCAGTGAAGACCAGCAAGAGCTTTCAGGGCTGGCCCCTTCCTTGTGGGAGAAGGAGCCGGACGTTTGCCTTTTCGGAAAGAGGCTCTGCCGAGAACGAGCGCCGTGAGATGCTGAGTCTCTGGGAAAGCACAGATGCCCAGTGCTGTTGTGCCTGTGGGTAGGGTGCACGGGGCCAGTGAAGACCAGCAAGAGCTTTCAGGGCTGGCCCCTTCCTTGTGGGAGAAGGAGCCGGACGTTTGCCTTTTCGGAAAGAGGCTCTGCCGAGAACGAGCGCCGTGAGATATGCCGTCTGTGGTTAAGCACAGATGCCCAGTGCTGTTGTGCCTGTGGGTAGGGTGCACGGGGCCAGTGAAGCCAGCAAGAGCTTTCAGGGCTGGCCCCTTCCTTGTGGGAGATGGAGCCGGACATTTGCCTTTTCGGAAAGAGGCTCTGCCGAGAACGAGCGCCGTGAGATATGCCGTCTGTGGTTAAGCACAGATGCCCAGTGCTGTTGTGCCTGTGGGTAGGGTGCACGGGGACAGTGAAGACCAGCAAGAGCTTTCAGGGCTGGCCCCTTCCTTGTGGGAGAAGGAGCCAGATGTTTGCCTTTTCGGAAAGAGGCTCTGCCGAGAACGAGCGCCGTGAGATATGCCGTCTGTGGTTAAGCACAGATGCCCAGTGCTGTTGTGCCTGTGGGTAGGGTGCACGGGGATAGTGAAGACCAGCAAGAGCTTTCAGGGCTGGCCCCTTCCTTGTGGGAGAAGGAGCCGGACGTTTGCCTTTTCGGAAAGAGGCTCTGCCGAGAACGAGCGCCGCGAGATATGCCGTCTGTGGTTAAGCACAGGTGCCCAGTGCTGTTGTGCCTGTGGGTAGGGTGCACGGGGCCAGTGAAGACCAGCAAGAGCTTTCAGGGCTGGCCCCTTCCTTGTGGGAGAAGGAGCCGGACATTTGCCTTTTCGGAAAGAGGCTCTGCCGAGAACGAGCGCCGTGAGATATGCCGTCTGTGGTTAAGCACAGATGCCCAGTGCTGTTGTGCCTGTGGGTAGGGTGCACGGGGACAGTGAAGACCAGCAAGAGCTTTCAGGGCTGGCCCCTTCCTTGTGGGAGAAGGAGCCGGACGTTTGCCTTTTCGGAAAGAGGCTCTGCCGAGAGCGAACGCAGTGAGATGCTGAGTCTCTCGTAAAGCACAGATGCCCAGTGCTGTTGTGCCTGTGGGTAGGGTGCACGGGGCCAGTGAAGACCAGCAAGAGCTTTCAGGGCTGGCCCCTTCCTTGTGGGAGAAGGAGCCGGACGTTTGCCTTTTCGGGAAGAGGCTCTGCCGAGAACGAGCGCCGTGAGATATGCCGTCTGTGGTTAAGCACAGATGCCCAGTGCTGTTGTGCCTGTGGGTAGGGTGCACGGGGCCAGTGAAGACCAGCAAGAGCTTTCAGGGCTGGCCCCTTCCTTGTGGGAGAAGGAGCCGGACGTTTGCCTTTTCGGAAAGAGGCTCTGCCGAGAACGAGCGCCGTGAGATATGCCGTCTGTGGTTAAGGACAGATGCCCAGTGCTGTTGTGCCTGTGGATAGGGTGCACGGGGCCAGTGAAGACCAGCAAGAGCTTTCAGGGCTGGCCCCTTCCTTGCGGGAGAAGGAGCCGGACGTTTGCCTTTTCGGAAAGAGGCTCTGCCGAGAACGAGCGCCGTGAGATGCTGAGTCTCTGGGAAAGCACAGATGCCCAGTGCTGTTGTGCCTGTGGGTAGGGTGCACGGGGACAGTGAAGACCAGCAAGAGCTTTCAGGGCTGGCCCCTTCCTTGTGGGAGAAGGAGCCAGACGTTTGCCTTTTCGGAAAGAGGCTCTGTCGAGAGCAAACGCCGTGAGATATGCCGTCTGTGGTTAAGCACAGATGCCCAGTGCTGTTGTGCCTGTGGGTAGGGTGCACGGGGATAGTGAAGACCAGCAAGAGCTTTCAGGGCTGGCCCCTTCCTTGTGGGAGAAGGAGCCGGACGTTTGCCTTTTCGGAAAGAGGCTCTGCCGAGAACGAGCGCCGTGAGATATGCCGTCTGTGGTTAAGCACAGATGCCCAGTGCTGTTGTGCCTGTGGATAGGGTGCACGGGGCCAGTGAAGACCAGCAAGAGCTTTCAGGGCTGGCCCCTTCCTTGTGGGAGAAGGAGCCGGACGTTTGCCTTTTCGGAAAGAGGCTCTGCCGAGAACGAGCGCCGTGAGATGCTGAGTCTCTGGGAAAGCACAGATGCCCAGTGCTGTTGTGCCTGTGGGTAGGGTGCACGGGGACAGTGAAGACCAGCAAGAGCTTTCAGGGCTGGCCCCTTCCTTGTGGGAGAAGGAGCCAGATGTTTGCCTTTTCGGAAAGAGGCTCTGCCGAGAACGAGCGCCGTGAGATATGCCGTCTGTGGTTAAGCACAGATGCCCAGTGCTGTTGTGCCTGTGGGTAGGGTGCACGGGGCCAGTGAAGCCAGCAAGAGCTTTCAGGGCTGGCCCCTTCCTTGTGGGAGAAGGAGCCGGACATTTGCCTTTTCGGAAAGAGGCTCTGCCGAGAACGAGCGCCGTGAGATATGCCGTCTGTGGTTAAGCACAGATGCCCAGTGCTGTTGTGCCTGTGGTTAGGGTGCACGGGGACAGTGAAGACCAGCAAGAGCTTTCAGGGCTGGCCCCTTCCTTGTGGGAGAAGGAGCCGGACGTTTGCCTTTTCGGAAAGAGGCTCTGCCGAGAGTGAACGCCGTGAGATATGCCGTCTGTGGTTAAGCACAGATGTCCAGTGCTGTTGTGCCTATTCATAGGGTGCACGGGGCCAGTGAAGACCAGCAAGAGCTTTCAGGGCTGGCCCCTTCCTTGTGGGAGAAGGAGCCGGACGTTTGCCTTTTCGGAAAGAGGCTCTGCCGAGAACGAGCGCCGTGAGATATGCTGAGTCTCTGGGAAAGCACAGATGCCCAGTGCTGTTGTGCCTATTCATAGGGTGCACGGGGCCAGTGAAGACCAGCAAGAGCTTTCAGGGCTGGCCCCTTCCTTGTGGGAGAAGGAGCCGGACGTTTGCCTTTTCGGAAAGAGGCTCTGCCGAGAACGAGCGCCGTGAGATATGCCGTCTGTGGTTAAGGACAGATGCCCAGTGCTGTTGTGCCTGTGGGTAGGGTGCACGGGGACAGTGAAGACCAGCAAGAGCTTTCAGGGCTGGCCCCTTCCTTGTGGGAGAAGGAGCCGGATGTTTGCCTTTTCGGAAAGAGGCTCTGCCGAGAGCGAACGCAGTGAGATGCTGAGTCTCTGGGAAATAACAGATGCCCAGTGCTGTTGTGCCTGTGGGTAGGGTGCACGGGGACAGTGAAGACCAGCAAGAGCTTTCAGGGCTGGCCCCTTCCTTGTGGGAGAAGGAGCCAGACGTTTGCCTTTTCGGAAAGAGGCTCTGCCGAGAACGAGCGCCGTGAGATATGCCGTCTGTGGTTAAGCACAGATGCCCAGTGCTGTTGTGCCTGTGGGTAGGGTGCACGGGGACAGTGAAGACCAGCAAGAGCTTTCAGGGCTGGCCCCTTCCTTGTGGGAGAAGGAGCCGGATGTTTGCCTTTTCGGAAAGAGGCTCTGCCGAGAACGAGCGCCGTGAGATATGCCGTCTGTGGTTAAGCACAGATGCCCAGTGCTGTTGTGCCTGTGGGTAGGGTGCACGGGGCCAGTGAAGACCAGCAAGAGCTTTCAGGGCTGGCCCCTTCCATGTGGCAGAAGGAGCCGGACGTTTGCCTTTTCGGAAAGAGGCTCTGCCGAGAACGAGCGCCGTGAGATGCTGAGTCTCTGGGAAAGCACAGATGCCCAGTGCTGTTGTGCCTGTGGGTAGGGTGCACGGGGCCAGTGAAGACCAGCAAGAGCTTTCAGGGCTGGCCCCTTCCTTGTGGGAGAAGGAGCCAGATGTTTGCCTTTTCGGAAAGAGGCTCTGCCGAGAACGAGCGCTGTGAGATATGCCGTCTGTGGTTAAGCACAGATGCCCAGTGCTGTTGTGCCTGTGGGTAGGGTGCACGGGGATAGTGAAGACCAGCAAGAGCTTTCAGGGCTGGCCCCTTCCTTGTGGGAGAAGGAGCCGGACGTTTGCCTTTTCGGAAAGAGGCTCTGCCGAGAACGAGCGCCGTGAGATATGCCGTCTGTGGTTAAGCACAGGTGCCCAGTGCTGTTGTGCCTGTGGATAGGGTGCACGGGGACAGTGAAGACCAGCAAGAGCTTTCAGGGCTGGCCCCTTCCTTGTGGGAGAAGGAGCCGGACGTTTGCCTTTTCGGAAAGAGGCTCTGCCGAGAACGAGCGCCGCGAGATATGCCGTCTGTGGTTAAGCACAGATGCCCAGTGCTGTTGTGCCTGTGGGTAGGGTGCACGGGGACAGTGAAGACCAGCAAGAGCTTTCAGGGCTGGCCCCTTCCTTGTGGGAGAAGGAGCCGGACGTTTGCCTTTTCGGAAAGAGGCTCTGCCGAGAGCGAACGCAGTGAGATGCTGAGTCTCTGGGAAATAACAGATGCCCAGTGCTGTTGTGCCTGTGGGTAGGGTGCACGGGGACAGTGAAGACCAGCAAGAGCTTTCAGGGCTGGCCCCTTCCTTGTGGGAGAAGGAGCCGGACGTTTGCCTTTTCGGAAAGAGGCTCTGCCGAGAACGAGCGCCGTGAGATATGCCGTCTGTGGTTAAGCACAGATGCCCAGTGCTGTTGTGCCTGTGGGTAGGGTGCACGGGGCCAGTGAAGACCAGCAAGAGCTTTCAGGGCTGGCCCCTTCCTTGTGGGAGAAGGAGCCGGACGTTTGCCTTTTCGGAAAGAGGCTCTGCCGAGAACGAGCGCCGTGAGATATGCCGTCTGTGGTTAAGCACAGATGCCCAGTGCTGTTGTGCCTGTGGGTAGGGTGCACGGGGCCAGTGAAGACCAGCAAGAGCTTTCAGGGCTGGCCCCTTCCTTGTGGGAGAAGGAGCCGGACGTTTGCCTTTTCGGAAAGAGGCTCTGCCGAGAACGAGCGCCGTGAGATATGCCGTCTGTGGTTAAGCACAGATGCCCAGTGCTGTTGTGCCTGTGGGTAGGGTGCACGGGGACAGTGAAGACCAGCAAGAGCTTTCAGGGCTGGCCCCTTCCTTGTGGGAGAAGGAGCCGGACGTTTGCCTTTTCGGAAAGAGGCTCTGCCGAGAACGAGCGCCGTGAGATGCTGAGTCTCTGGGAAAGCACAGATGCCCAGTGCTGTTGTGCCTGTGGGTAGGGTGCACGGGGCCAGTGAAGACCAGCAAGAGCTTTCAGGGCTGGCCCCTTCCTTGTGGGAGAAGGAGCCGGACGTTTGCCTTTTCGGAAAGAGGCTCTGCCGAGAGCGAACGCCGTGAGATATGCCGTCTGTGGTTAAGCACAGATGCCCAGTGCTGTTGTGCCTGTGGGTAGGGTGCACGGGGCCAGTGAAGACCAGCAAGAGCTTTCAGGGCTGGCCCCTTCCTTGTGGGAGAAGGAGCCGGACGTTTGCCTTTTCGGAAAGAGGCTCTGCCGAGAGTGAACGCCGTGAGATATGCCGTCTGTGGTTAAGCACAGATGTCCAGTGCTGTTGTGCCTATTCATAGGGTGCACGGGGCCAGTGAAGACCAGCAAGAGCTTTCAGGGCTGGCCCCTTCCTTGTGGGAGAAGGAGCCGGACGTTTGCCTTTTCGGAAAGAGGCTCTGCCGAGAACGAGCGCCGTGAGATATGCTGAGTCTCTGGGAAAGCACAGATGCCCAGTGCTGTTGTGCCTATTCATAGGGTGCACGGGGCCAGTGAAGACCAGCAAGAGCTTTCAGGGCTGGCCCCTTCCTTGTGGGAGAAGGAGCCGGACGTTTGCCTTTTCGGAAAGAGGCTCTGCCGAGAGCGAACGCAGTGAGATATGCTGTCTGTGGTTAAGCACAGATGCCCAGTGCTGTTGTGCCTGTGGGTAGGGTGCACGGGGACAGTGAAGACCAGCAAGAGCTTTCAGGGCTGGCCCCTTCCTTGTGGGAGAAGGAGCCGGACGTTTGCCTTTTCGGAAAGAGGCTCTGCCGAGAACGAGCGCCGTGAGATATGCCGTCTGTGGTTAAGGACAGATGCCCAGTGCTGTTGTGCCTGTGGGTAGGGTGCACGGGGCCAGTGAAGACCAGCAAGAGCTTTCAGGGCTGGCCCCTTCCTTGTGGGAGAAGGAGCCGGACGTTTGCCTTTTCGGAAAGAGGCTCTGCCGAGAGCGAACGCAGTGAGATGCTGAGTCTCTGGGAAATAACAGATGCCCAGTGCTGTTGTGCCTGTGGGTAGGGTGCACGGGGACAGTGAAGACCAGCAAGAGCTTTCAGGGCTGGCCCCTTCCTTGTGGGAGAAGGAGCCAGACGTTTGCCTTTTCGGAAAGAGGCTCTGCCGAGAACGAGCGCCGTGAGATATGCCGTCTGTGGTTAAGCACAGATGCCCAGTGCTGTTGTGCCTGTGGGTAGGGTGCACGGGGCCAGTGAAGACCAGCAAGAGCTTTCAGGGCTGGCCCCTTCCTTGTGGGAGAAGGAGCCGGACGTTTGCCTTTTCGGAAAGAGGCTCTGCCGAGAACGAGCGCCGTGAGATATGCCGTCTGTGGTTAAGCACAGATGCCCAGTGCTGTTGTGCCTGTGGGTAGGGTGCACGGGGACAGTGAAGACCAGCAAGAGCTTTCAGGGCTGGCCCCTTCCTTGTGGGAGAAGGAGCCGGACGTTTGCCTTTTCGGAAAGAGGCTCTGCCGAGAACGAGCGCCGTGAGATATTGCCGTCTGTGGTTAAGCACAGATGCCCAGTGCTGTTGTGCCTGTGGGTAGGGTGCACGGGGCCAGAGAAGACCAGCAAGAGCTTTCAGGGCTGGCCCCTTCCATGTGGCAGAAGGAGCCGGACGTTTGCCTTTTCGGAAAGAGGCTCTGCCGAGAACGAGCGCCGTGAGATGCTGAGTCTCTGGGAAAGCACAGATGCCCAGTGCTGTTGTGCCTGTGGGTAGGGTGCACGGGGCCAGTGAAGACCAGCAAGAGCTTTCAGGGCTGGCCCCTTCCTTGTGGGAGAAGGAGCCGGACGTTTGCCTTTTCGGAAAGAGGCTCTGCCGAGAACGAGCGCCGTGAGATATGCCGTCTGTGGTTAAGCACAGATGCCCAGTGCTGTTGTGCCTGTGGGTAGGGTGCACGGGGCCAGTGAAGACCAGCAAGAGCTTTCAGGGCTGGCCCCTTCCTTGTGGGAGAAGGAGCCGGACGTTTGCCTTTTCGGAAAGAGGCTCTGCCGAGAACGAGCGCCGTGAGATATGCCGTCTGTGGTTAAGCACAGGTGCCCAGTGCTGTTGTGCCTGTGGATAGGGTGCACGGGGACAGTGAAGACCAGCAAGAGCTTTCAGGGCTGGCCCCTTCCTTGTGGGAGAAGGAGCCGGACGTTTGCCTTTTCGGAAAGAGGCTCTGCCGAGAACGAGCGCCTCGAGATATGCCGTCTGTGGTTAAGCACAGATGCCCAGTGCTGTTGTGCCTGTGGGTAGGGTGCACGGGGCCAGTGAAGACCAGCAAGAGCTTTCAGGGCTGGCCCCTTCCTTGTGGGAGAAGGAGCCGGACGTTTGCCTTTTCGGAAAGAGGCTCTGCCGAGAACGAGCGCCGTGAGATATGCCGTCTGTGGTTAAGCACAGATGCCCAGTGCTGTTGTGCCTGTGGGTAGGGTGCACGGGGCCAGTGAAGACCAGCAAGAGCTTTCAGGGCTGGCCCCTTCCTTGTGGGAGAAGGAGCCGGACGTTTGCCTTTTCGGAAAGAGGCTCTGCCGAGAGCGAACGCAGTGAGATGCTGAGTCTCTGGGAAAGCACAGATGCCCAGTGCTGTTGTGCCTGTGGGTAGGGTGCACGGGGCCAGTGAAGACCAGCAAGAGCTTTCAGGGCTGGCCCCTTCCTTGTGGGAGAAGGAGCCGGACGTTTGCCTTTTCGGAAAGAGGCTCTGCCGAGAACGAGCGCCGTGAGATATGCCGTCTGTGGTTAAGCACAGATGCCCAGTGCTGTTGTGCCTGTGGGTAGGGTGCACGGGGCCAGTGAAGACCAGCAAGAGCTTTCAGGGCTGGCCCCTTCCTTGTGGGAGAAGGAGCCGGACGTTTGCCTTTTCGGAAAGAGGCTCTGCCGAGAACGAGCGCCGTGAGATATGCTGTCTGTGGTTAAGCACAGATGCCCAGTGCTGTTGTGCCTGTGGGTAGGGTGCACGGGGCCAGTGAAGACCAGCAAGAGCTTTCAGGGCTGGCCCCTTCCTTGTGGGAGAAGGAGCCGGACGTTTGCCTTTTCGGAAAGAGGCTCTGCCGAGAACGAGCGCCGTGAGATATGCCGTCTGTGGTTAAGCACAGATGCCCAGTGCTGTTGTGCCTGTGGGTAGGGTGCACGGGGCCAGAGAAGACCAGCAAGAGCTTTCAGGGCTGGCCCCTTCCATGTGGCAGAAGGAGCCGGACGTTTGCCTTTTCGGAAAGAGGCTCTGCCGAGAACGAGCGCCGTGAGATGCTGAGTCTCTGGGAAAGCACAGATGCCCAGTGCTGTTGTGCCTGTGGGTAGGGTGCACGGGGCCAGTGAAGACCAGCAAGAGCTTTCAGGGCTGGCCCCTTCCTTGTGGGAGAAGGAGCCAGATGTTTGCCTTTTCGGAAAGAGGCTCTGCCGAGAACGAGCGCCGTGAGATATGCCGTCTGTGG
Organism: Haliaeetus albicilla; assembly: GCF_947461875.1. NCBI lineage: Eukaryota > Metazoa > Chordata > Aves > Accipitriformes > Accipitridae > Haliaeetus > Haliaeetus albicilla. Next base: position 330,871 of record NW_027212539.1, read on the forward strand.
TTAAGCACAGATGCCCAGTGCTGTTGTGCCTGTGGGTAGGGTGCACGGGGCCAGTGAAGACCAGCAAGAGCTTTCAGGGCTGGCCCCTTCCTTGTGGGAGAAGGAGCCGGACGTTTGCCTTTTCGGAAAGAGGCTCTGCCGAGAACGAGCGCCGTGAGATATGCCGTCTGTGGTTAAGCACAGGTGCCCAGTGCTGTTGTGCCTGTGGATAGGGTGCACGGGGACAGTGAAGACCAGCAAGAGCTTTCAGGGCTGGCCCCTTCCTTGTGGGAGAAGGAGCCGGACGTTTGCCTTTTCGGAAAGAGGCTCTGCCGAGAACGAGCGCCTCGAGATATGCCGTCTGTGGTTAAGCACAGATGCCCAGTGCTGTTGTGCCTGTGGGTAGGGTGCACGGGGCCAGTGAAGACCAGCAAGAGCTTTCAGGGCTGGCCCCTTCCTTGTGGGAGAAGGAGCCGGACGTTTGCCTTTTCGGAAAGAGGCTCTGCCGAGAACGAGCGCCGTGAGATATGCCGTCTGTGGTTAAGCACAGATGCCCAGTGCTGTTGTGCCTGTGGGTAGGGTGCACGGGGCCAGTGAAGACCAGCAAGAGCTTTCAGGGCTGGCCCCTTCCTTGTGGGAGAAGGAGCCGGACGTTTGCCTTTTCGGAAAGAGGCTCTGCCGAGAGCGAACGCAGTGAGATGCTGAGTCTCTGGTAAAGCACAGATGCCCAGTGCTGTTGTGCCTGTGGGTAGGGTGCACGGGGCCAGTGAAGACCAGCAAGAGCTTTCAGGGCTGGCCCCTTCCTTGTGGGAGAAGGAGCCGGACGTTTGCCTTTTCGGAAAGAGGCTCTGCCGAGAACGAGCGCCGTGAGATATGCCGTCTGTGGTTAAGCACAGATGCCCAGTGCTGTTGTGCCTGTGGGTAGGGTGCACGGGGCCAGTGAAGACCAGCAAGAGCTTTCAGGGCTGGCCCCTTCCTTGTGGGAGAAGGAGCCGGACGTTTGCCTTTTCGGAAAGAGGCTCTGCCGAGAACGAGCGCCGTGAGATATGCTGTCTGTGGTTAAGCACAGATGCCCAGTGCTGTTGTGCCTGTGGGTAGGGTGCACGGGGCCAGTGAAGACCAGCAAGAGCTTTCAGGGCTGGCCCCTTCCTTGTGGGAGAAGGAGCCGGACGTTTGCCTTTTCGGAAAGAGGCTCTGCCGAGAACGAGCGCCGTGAGATGCTGAGTCTCTTGGAAAGCACAGATGCCCAGTGCTGTTGTGCCTGTGGGTAGGGTGCACGGGGACAGTGAAGACCAGCAAGAGCTTTCAGGGCTGGCCCCTTCCTTGTGGGAGAAGGAGCCGGACGTTTGCCTTTTCGGAAAGAGGCACTGCCGAGAACGAGCGCCGTGAGATATGCCGTCTGTGGTTAAGCACAGATGCCCATTGCTGTTGTGCCTGTGGGTAGGGTGCACGGGGCCAGTGAAGACCAGCAAGAGCTTTCAGGGCTGGCCCCTTCCTTGTGGGAGAAGGAGCCGGACGTTTGCCTTTTCGGAAAGAGGCTCTGCCGAGAGCGAACGCCGTGAGATATGCCGTCTGTGGTTAAGCACAGATGCCCAGTGCTGTTGTGCCTGTGGGTAGGTTGCACGGGGACAGTGAAGACCAGCAAGAGCTTTCAGGGCTGGCCCCTTCCTTGTGGGAGAAGGAGCCGGACGTTTGCCTTTTCGGAAAGAGGCTCTGCCGAGAACGAGCGCCGTGAGATATGCCGTCTGTGGTTAAGCACAGATGCCCAGTGCTGTTGTGCCTGTGGGTAGGGTGCACGGGGACAGTGAAGACCAGCAAGAGCTTTCAGGGCTGGCCCCTTCCTTGTGGGAGAAGGAGCCGGACGTTTGCCTTTTCGGAAAGAGGCTCTGCCGAGAACGAGCGCCGTGAGATGCTGAGTCTCTGGGAAAGCACAGATGCCCAGTGCTGTTGTGCCTGTGGGTAGGGTGCACGGGGCCAGTGAAGACCAGCAAGAGCTTTCAGGGCTGGCCCCTTCCTTGTGGGAGAAGGAGCCGGACGTTTGCCTTTTCGGAAAGAGGCTCTGCCGAGAGCGAACGCCGTCAGATATGCCGTCTGTGGTTAAGCACAGATGCCCAGTGCTGTTGTGCCTATTCACAGGGTGCACGGGGACAGTGAAGACCAGCAAGAGCTTTCAGGGCTGGCCCCTTCCTTGTGGGAGAAGGAGCCGGACGTTTGCCTTTTCGGAAAGAGGCTCTGCCGAGAACGAGCGCCGTGAGATATGCCGTCTGTGGTTAAGCACAGATGCCCAGTGCTGTTGTGCCTGTGGGTAGGGTGCACGGGGCCAGTGAAGACCAGCAAGAGCTTTCAGGGCTGGCCCCTTCCTTGTGGGAGAAGGAGCCGGACGTTTGCCTTTTCGGAAAGAGGCTCTGCCGAGAATGAGCGCCGTGAGATGCTGAGTCTCTGGTTAAGCACAGATGCCCAGTGCTGTTGTGCCTGTGGGTAGGGTGCACGGGGCCAGTGAAGACCAGCAAGAGCTTTCAGGGCTGGCCCCTTCCTTGTGGGAGAAGGAGCCGGACGTTTGCCTTTTCGGAAAGAGGCACTGCCGAGAACGAGCGCCGTGAGATATGCCGTCTGTGGTTAAGCACAGATGCCCAGTGCTGTTGTGCCTGTGGGTAGGGTGCACGGGGCCAGTGAAGACCAGCAAGAGCTTTCAGGGCTGGCCCCTTCCTTGTGGGAGAAGGAGCCGGACGTTTGCCTTTTCGGAAACATGCTCTGCCGAGAGCGAACGCAGTGAGATGCTGAGTCTCTGGGAAAGCACAGATGCCCAGTGCTGTTGTGCCTGTGGGTAGGGTGCACGGGGACAGTGAAGACCAGCAAGAGCTTTCAGGGCTGGCCCCTTCCTTGTGGGAGAAGGAGCCGGACGTTTGCCTTTTCGGAAAGAGGCTCTGCCGAGAGCGAACGCAGTGAGATGCTGAGTCTCTGGGAAAGCACAGATGCCCAGTGCTGTTGTGCCTGTGGATAGGGTGCACGGGGACAAAGAAGACCAGCAAGAGCTTTCAGGGCTGGCCCCTTCCTTGTGGGAGAAGGAGCCGGACGTTTGCCTTTTCGGAAAGAGGCTCTGCCGAGAGCGAACGCCGTGAGATATGCCGTCTGTGGTTAAGCACAGATGCCCAGTGCTGTTGTGCCTATTCATAGGGTGCACGGGGCCAGTGAAGACCAGCAAGAGCTTTCAGGGCTGGCCCCTTCCTTGTGGGAGAAGGAGCCGGACGTTTGCCTTTTCGGAAAGAGGCTCTGTCGAGAACGAGCGCCGTGAGATGCTGAGCGTCCTAAAAAGGCACAGATGCCCAGTGCTGTTGTGCCTGTGGATAGGGTGCACGGGGCCAGTGAAGACCAGCAAGAGCTTTCAGGGCTGGCCCCTTCCTTGTGGGAGAAGGAGCCGGACGTTTGCCTTTTCGGAAAGAGGCTCTGTCGAGAGCAAGCGCCGTGAGATATGCCGTCTGTGGTTAAGCACAGATGCCCAGTGCTGTTGTGCCTGTGGGTAGGGTGCACGGGGACAGTGAAGACCAGCAAGAGCTTTCAGGGCTGGCCCCTTCCTTGTGGGAGAAGGAGCCGGACGTTTGCCTTTTCGGAAAGAGGCTCTGCCGAGAGCGAACGCAGTGAGATGCTGAGTCTCTGGGAAAGCACAGATGCCCAGTGCTGTTGTGCCTGTGGGTAGGGTGCACGGGGACAGTGAAGACCAGCAAGAGCTTTCAGGGCTGGCCCCTTCCTTGTGGGAGAAGGAGCCGGACGTTTGCCTTTTCGGAAAGAGGCTCTGCCGAGAGCGAACGCCGTGAGATATGCCGTCTGTGGTTAAGCACAGATGCCCAGTGCTGTTGTGCCTGTGGGTAGGGTGCACGGGGATAGTGAAGACCAGCAAGAGCTTTCAGGGCTGGCCCCTTCCTTGCGGGAGAAGGAGCCGGACGTTTGCCTTTTCGGAAAGAGGCTCTGCCGAGAGCGAACGCAGTGAGATGCTGAGTCTCTGGGAAAGCACAGATGCCCAGTGCTGTTGTGCCTGTGGGTAGGGTGCACGGGGACAGTGAAGACCAGCAAGAGCTTTCAGGGCTGTCCCCTTCCTTGTGGGAGAAGGAGCCGGACGTTTGCCTTTTCGGAAAGAGGCTCTGCCGAGAACGAGCGCCGTGAGATGCTGAGTCTCTTGGAAAGCACAGATGCCCAGTGCTGTTGTGCCTGTGGGTAGGGTGCACGGGGACAGTGAAGACCAGCAAGAGCTTTCAGGGCTGGCCCCTTCCTTGTGGGAGAAGGAGCCGGACGTTTGCCTTTTCGGAAAGAGGCACTGCCGAGAACGAGCGCCGTGAGATATGCCGACTGCGGTTAAGCACAGATGCCCAGTGCTGTTGTGCCTGTGGGTAGGGTGCACGGGGCCAGTGAAGACCAGCAAGAGCTTTCAGGGCTGGCCCCTTCCTTGTGGGAGAAGGAGCCGGACGTTTGCCTTTTCGGAAAGAGGCTCTGCCGAGAGCGAACGCCGTGAGATATGCCGTCTGTGGTTAAGCACAGATGCCCAGTGCTGTTGTGCCTGTGGGTAGGGTGCACGGGGACAGTGAAGACCAGCAAGAGCTTTCAGGGCTGGCCCCTTCCTTGTGGGAGAAGGAGCCGGACGTTTGCCTTTTCGGAAAGAGGCTCTGCCGAGAACGAGCGCCGTGAGATATGCCGTCTGTGGTTAAGCACAGATGCCCAGTGCTGTTGTGCCTGTGGGTAGGGTGCACGGGGCCAGTGAAGACCAGCAAGAGCTTTCAGGGCTGGCCCCTTCCTTGTGGGAGAAGGAGCCGGACGTTTGCCTTTTCGGAAAGAGGCTCTGCCGAGAACGAGCGCCGTGAGATGCTGAGTCTCTGGGAAAGCACAGATGCCCAGTGCTGTTGTGCCTGTGGGTAGGGTGCACGGGGACAGTGAAGACCAGCAAGAGCTTTCAGGGCTGGCCCCTTCCTTGTGGGAGAAGGAGCCGGACGTTTGCCTTTTCGGAAAGAGGCTCTGCCGAGAGCGAACGCCGTCAGATATGCCGTCTGTGGTTAAGCACAGATGCCCAGTGCTGTTGTGCCTATTCACAGGGTGCACGGGGCCAGTGAAGACCAGCAAGAGCTTTCAGGGCTGGCCCCTTCCTTGTGGGAGAAGGAGCCGGACGTTTGCCTTTTCGGAAAGAGGCTCTGCCGAGAACGAGCGCCGTGAGATATGCCGTCTGTGGTTAAGCACAGATGCCCAGTGCTGTTGTGCCTGTGGGTAGGGTGCACGGGGCCAGTGAAGACCAGCAAGAGCTTTCAGGGCTGGCCCCTTCCTTGTGGGAGAAGGAGCCGGACGTTTGCCTTTTCGGAAAGAGGCTCTGCCAAGAACGAGCGCCGTGAGATATGCTGTCTGTGGTTAAGCACAGATGCCCAGTGCTGTTGTGCCTGTGGGTAGGGTGCACGGGGCCAGTGAAGACCAGCAAGAGCTTTCAGGGCTGGCCCCTTCCTTGTGGGAGAAGGAGCCGGACGTTTGCCTTTTCGGAAAGAGGCTCTGCCGAGAACGAGCGCCGTGAGATATGCCGTCTGTGGTTAAGCACAGATGCCCAGTGCTGTTGTGCCTGTGGATAGGGTGCACGGGGCCAGTGAAGACCAGCAAGAGCTTTCAGGGCTGGCCCCTTCCTTGTGGGAGAAGGAGCCGGACGTTTGCCTTTTCGGAAAGAGGCTCTGCCGAGAACGAGCGCCGTGAGATGCTGAGTCTCTGGGAAAGCACAGATGCCCAGTGCTGTTGTGCCTGTGGGTAGGGTGCACGGGGACAGTGAAGACCAGCAAGAGCTTTCAGGGCTGGCCCCTTCCTTGTGGGAGAAGGAGCCGGACGTTTGCCTTTTCGGAAAGAGGCTCTGCCGAGAGCGAACGCCGTGAGATATGCCGTCTGTGGTTAAGCACAGATGTCCAGTGCTGTTGTGCCTGTGGGTAGGGTGCACGGGGCCAGTGAAGACCAGCAAGAGCTTTCAGGGCTGGCCCCTTCCTTGTGGGAGAAGGAGCCGGACGTTTGCCTTTTCGGAAAGAGGCTCTGCCGAGAGCGAACGCAGTGAGATGCTCAGTCTCTGGGAAATAACAGATGCCCAGTGCTGTTGTGCCTGTGGGTAGGGTGCACGGGGACAGTGAAGACCAGCAAGAGCTTTCAGGGCTGGCCCCTTCCTTGTGGGAGAAGGAGCCGGACGTTTGCCTTTTCGGAAAGAGGCTCTGCCGAGAGCGAACGCCGTGAGATATGCCGTCTGTGGTTAAGCACAGATGCCCAGTGCTGTTGTGCCTGTGGATAGGGTGCACGGGGACAGTGAAGACCAGCAAGAGCTTTCAGGGCTGGCCCCTTCCTTGTGGGAGAAGGAGCCGGACGTTTGCCTTTTCGGAAAGAGGCTCTGCCGAGAACGAGCGCCGTGAGATATGCCGTCTGTGGTTAAGCACAGATGCCCAGTGCTGTTGTGCCTGTGGGTAGGGTGCACGGGGCCAGTGAAGACCAGCAAGAGCTTTCAGGGCTGGCCCCTTCCTTGTGGGAGAAGGAGCCGGACGTTTGCCTTTTCGGAAAGAGGCTCTGCCGAGAACGAGCGCCGTGAGATGCTGAGTCTCTGGGAAAGCACAGATGCCCAGTGCTGTTGTGCCTGTGGGTAGGGTGCACGGGGACAGTGAAGACCAGCAAGAGCTTTCAGGGCTGGCCCCTTCCTTGTGGGAGAAGGAGCCAGATGTTTGCCTTTTCGGAAAGACGCTCTGCCGAGAACGAGCGCCGTGAGATATGCCGTCTGTGGTTAAGCACAGATGCCCAGTGCTGTTGTGCCTGTGGGTAGGGTGCACGGGGATAGTGAAGACCAGCAAGAGCTTTCAGGGCTGGCCCCTTCCTTGTGGGAGAAGGAGCCGGACGTTTGCCTTTTCGGAAAGAGGCTCTGCCGAGAACGAGCGCCGTGAGATATGCCGTCTGTGGTTAAGCACAGGTGCCCAGTGCTGTTGTGCCTGTGGATAGGGTGCACGGGGCCAGTGAAGACCAGCAAGAGCTTTCAGGGCTGGCCCCTTCCTTGTGGGAGAAGGAGCCGGACGTTTGCCTTTTCGGAAAGAGGCTCTGCCGAGAACGAGCGCCGCGAGATATGCCGTCTGTGGTTAAGCACAGATGCCCAGTGCTGTTGTGCCTATTCATACGGTGCACGGGGACAGTGAAGACCAGCAAGAGCTTTCAGGGCTGGCCCCTTCCTTGTGGGAGAAGGAGCCGGACGTTTGCCTTTTCGGAAAGAGGCTCTGCCGAGAGCGAACGCCGTGAGATATGCCGTCTGTGGTTAAGCACAGATGCCCAGTGCTGTTGTGCCTATTCATAGGGTGCACGGGGCCAGTGAAGACCAGCAAGAGCTTTCAGGGCTGGCCCCTTCCTTGTGGGAGAAGGAGCCGGACGTTTGCCTTTTCGGAAAGAGGCTCTGCCGAGAACGAGCGCCGTGAGATATGCCGTCTGTGGTTAAGCAGAGATGCCCACTGCTGCTGTGCCTGTGGGTAGGGTGCACGGGGACAGTGAAGACCAGCAAGAGCTTTCAGGGCTGGCCCCTTCCTTGTGGGAGAAGGAGCCGGACGTTTGCCTTTTCGGAAAGAGGCTCTGCCGAGAGCGAACGCAGTGAGATGCTGAGTCTCTGGGAAAGCACAGATGCCCAGTGCTGTTGTGCCTGTGGATAGGGTGCACGAGGATAGTGAAGACCAGCAAGAGCTTTCAGGGCTGGCCCCTTCCTTGTGGGAGAAGGAGCCGGACGTTTGCCTTTTCGGAAAGAGGCTCTGCCGAGAACGAGCGCCGTGAGATATGCCGTCTGTGGTTAAGCACAGATGCCCAGTGCTGTTGTGCCTTTGGGTAGGGTGCACGGGGCCAGTGAAGACCAGCAAGAGCTTTCAGGGCTGGCCCCTTCCTTGTGGGAGAAGGAGCCGGACGTTTGCCTTTTCGGAAAGAGGCTCTGCCGAGAGCGAACGCCGTGAGATATGCCGTCTGTGGTTAAGCACAGATGCCCAGTGCTGTTGTGCCTGTGGGTAGGGTGCACGGGGACAGTGAAGACCAGCAAGAGCTTTCAGGGCTGGCCCCTTCCTTGTGGGAGAAGGAGCCGGACGTTTGCCTTTTCGGAAAGAGGCTCTGCCGAGAACGAGCGCCGTGAGATATGCCGTCTGTGGTTAAGCACAGATGCCCAGTGCTGTTGTGCCTGTGGGTAGGGTGCACGGGGCCAGTGAAGACCAGCAAGAGCTTTCAGGGCTGGCCCCTTCCTTGTGGGAGAAGGAGCCGGACGTTTGCCTTTTCGGAAAGAGGCTCTGCCGAGAACGAGCGCCGTGAGATATGCCGTCTGTGGTTAAGCACAGATGCCCAGTGCTGTTGTGCCTGTGGGTAGGGTGCACGGGGCCAGTGAAGACCAGCAAGAGCTTTCAGGGCTGGCCCCTTCCTTGTGGGAGAAGGAGCCGGACGTTTGCCTTTTCGGAAAGAGGCTCTGCCGAGAACGAGCGCCGTGAGATATGCCGTCTGCGGTTAAGCACAGATGCCCAGTGCTGTTGTGCCTGTGGGTAGGGTGCACGGGGCCAGTGAAGACCAGCAAGAGCTTTCAGGGCTGGCCCCTTCCTTGTGGGAGAAGGAGCCGGACGTTTGCCTTTTCGGAAAGAGGCTCTGCCGAGAACGAGCGCCGTGAGATGCTGAGTCTCTGGGAAAGCACAGATGCCCAGTGCTGTTGTGCCTGTGGGTAGGGTGCACGGGGCCAGTGAAGACCAGCAAGAGCTTTCAGGGCTGGCCCCTTCCTTGTGGGAGAAGGAGCCGGACGTTTGCCTTTTCGGAAAGAGGCTCTGCCGAGAGCGAACACCGTGAGATATGCCGTCTGTGGTTAAGCACAGATGTCCAGTGCTGTTGTGCCTATTCATAGGGTGCACGGGGACAGTGAAGACCAGCAAGAGCTTTCAGGGCTGGCCCCTTCCTTGTGGGAGAAGGAGCTGGACGTTTGCCTTTTCGGAAAGAGGCTCTGCCGAGAACGAGCGCCGTGAGATATGCCGTCTGTGGTTAAGCACAGATGCCCAGTGCTGTTGTGCCTGTGGGTAGGGTGCACGGGGCCAGTGAAGACCAGCAAGAGCTTTCAGGGCTGGCCCCTTCCTTGTGGGAGAAGGAGCCGGACGTTTGCCTTTTCGGAAAGAGGCTCTGCCGAGAACGAGCGCCGTGAGATATGCCGTCTGTGGTTAAGCACAGATGCCCAGTGCTGTTGTGCCTGTGGGTAGGGTGCACGGGGCCAGTGAAGACCAGCAAGAGCTTTCAGGGCTGGCCCCTTCCTTGTGGGAGAAGGAGCCGGACGTTTGCCTTTTCGGAAAGAGGCTCTGCCGAGAACGAGCACCGTGAGATGCTGAGTCTCTGGGAAAGCACAGATGCCCAGTGCTGTTGTGCCTATTCATAGGGTGCACGGGGCCAGTGAAGACCAGCAAGAGCTTTCAGGGCTGGCCCCTTCCTTGTGGGAGAAGGAGCCGGACGTTTGCCTTTTCGGAAAGAGGCACTGCCGAGAACGAGCGCCGTGAGATATGCCGTCTGCGGTTAAGCACAGATGCCCAGTGCTGTTGTGCCTGTGGATAGGGTGCACGGGGATAGTGAAGACCAGCAAGAGCTTTCAGGGCTGGCCCCTTCCTTGTGGGAGAAGGAGCCGGACGTTTGCCTTTTCGGAAAGAGGCTCTGCCGAGAACGAGCGCCGTGAGATATGCCGTCTGTGGTTAAGCACAGATGCCCAGTGCTGTTGTGCCTGTGGATAGGGTGCACGGGGATAGTGAAGACCAGCAAGAGCTTTCAGGGCTGGCCCCTTCCTTGTGGGAGAAGGAGCCGGACGTTTGCCTTTTCGGAAAGAGGCTCTGCCGAGAACGAGCGCCGTGAGATGCTGAGTCTCTGGGAAAGCACAGATGCCCAGTGCTGTTGTGCCTGTGGGTAGGGTGCACGGGGCCAGTGAAGACCAGCAAGAGCTTTCAGGGCTGGCCCCTTCCTTGTGGGAGAAGGAGCCGGACGTTTGCCTTTTCGGAAAGAGGCTCTGCCGAGAACGAGCGCCGTGAGATATGCCGTCTGTGGTTAAGCACAGATGCCCACTGCTGTTGTGCCTGTGGGTAGGGTGCACGGGGCCAGTGAAGACCAGCAAGAGCTTTCAGGGCTGGCCCCTTCCTTGTGGGAGAAGGAGCCGGACGTTTGCCTTTTCGGAAAGAGGCTCTGCCGAGAATGAGCGCCGTGAGATATGCCGTCTGCAGTTAAGCACAGATGCCCATTGCTGTTGTGCCTGTGGGTAGGGTGCACGGGGACAGTGAAGACCAGCAAGAGCTTTCAGGGCTGGCCCCTTCCTTGTGGGAGAAGGAGCCGGACGTTTGCCTTTTCGGAAAGAGACTCTGCCGAGAGCGAACGCAGTGAGATGCTGAGTCTCTGGGATAGCACAGATGCCGGTGCTGTTGTGCCTATTCATAGGGTGCACGGGGATAGTGAAGACCAGCAAGAGCTTTCAGGGCTGGCCCCTTCCTTGTGGGAGAAGGAGCCAGACGTTTGCCTTTTCGGAAAGAGGCTCTGCCGAGAACGAGCGCCGTGAGATATGCCATCTAAGGTTAAGCACAGGTGCCCAGTGCTGTTGTGCCTGTGGGTAGGGTGCACGGGGACAGTGAAGACCAGCAAGAGCTTTCAGGGCTGGCCCCTTCCTTGTGGGAGAAGGAGCCGGACGTTTGCCTTTTCGGAAAGAGGCTCTGCCGAGAGCGAACGCCGTGACATATGCCGTCTGTGGTTAAGCACAGATGCCCAGTGCTGTTGTGCCTATTCATAGGGTGCACGGGGCCAGTGAAGACCAGCAAGAGCTTTCAGGGCTGGCCCCTTCCTTGTGGGAGAAGGAGCCGGACGTTTGCCTTTTCGGAAAGAGGCTCTGCCGAGAACGAGCGCCGTGAGATATGCCGTCTGTGGTTAAGCACAGATGCCCAGTGCTGTTGTGCCTATTCATAGGGTGCACGGGGCCAGTGAAGACCAGCAAGAGCTTTCAGGGCTGGCCCCTTCCTTGTGGGAGAAGGAGCCGGACGTTTGCCTTTTCGGAAAGAGGCTCTGCCGAGAACGAGCGCCGTGAGATATGCCGTCTGTGGTTAAGCACAGATGCCCAGTGCTGTTGTGCCTGTGGGTAGGGTGCACGGGGCCAGTGAAGACCAGCAAGAGCTTTCAGGGCTGGCCCCTTCCTTGTGGGAGAAGGAGCCGGACGTTTGCCTTTTCGGAAAGAGGCTCTGCCGAGAGCGAACGCAGTGAGATGCTGAGTCTCTGGGAAAGCACAGATGCCCAGTGCTGTTGTGCCTGTGGGTAGGGTGCACGGGGACAGTGAAGACCAGCAAGAGCTTTCAGGGCTGGCCCCTTCCTTGTGGGAGAAGGAGCCGGACGTTTGCCTTTTCGGAAAGAGGCTCTGCCGAGAACGAGCACCGTGAGATGCTGAGTCTCTGGGAAAGCACAGATGCCCAGTGCTGTTGTGCCTATTCATATGGTGCACGGGGACAGTGAAGACCAGCAAGAGCTTTCAGGGCTGGCCCCTTCCTTGTGGGAGAAGGAGCCGGACGTTTGCCTTTTCGGAAAGAGGCACTGCCGAGAACGAGCGCCGTGAGATATGCCGTCTGTGGTTAAGCACAGATGCCCAGTGCTGTTGTGCCTGTGGATAGGGTGCACGGGGCCAGTGAAGACCAGCAAGAGCTTTCAGGGCTGGCCCCTTCCTTGTGGGAGAAGGAGCCGGACGTTTGCCTTTTCGGAAAGAGGCTCTGCCGAGAACGAGCGCCGTGAGATATGCCGTCTGTGGTTAAGCACAGATGCCCAGTGCTGTTGTGCCTGTGGATAGGGTGCACGGGGCCAGTGAAGACCAGCAAGAGCTTTCAGGGCTGGCCCCTTCCTTGTGGGAGAAGGAGCCGGACGTTTGCCTTTTCGGAAAGAGGCTCTGCCGAGAACGAGCGCCGTGAGATGCTGAGGCTCTGGGAAAGCACAGATGCCCAGTGCTGTTGTGCCTGTGGGTAGGGTGCACGGGGACAGTGAAGACCAGCAAGAGCTTTCAGGGCTGGCCCCTTCCTTGTGGGAGAAGGAGCCGGACGTTTGCCTTTTCGGAAAGAGGCTCTGCCGAGAACGAGCGCCGTGAGATATGCCGTCTGTGGTTAAGCACAGATGCCCACTGCTGTTGTGCCTGTGGGTAGGGTGCACGGGGCCAGTGAAGACCAGCAAGAGCTTTCAGGGCTGGCCCCTTCCTTGTGGGAGAAGGAGCCGGACGTTTGCCTTTTCGGAAAGAGGCTCTGCCGAGAACGAGCGCCGTGAGATATGCCGTCTGTGGTTAAGCACAGATGCCCACTGCTGTTGTGCCTGTGGGTAGGGTGCACGGGGCCAGTGAAGACCAGCAAGAGCTTTCAGGGCTGGCCCCTTCCTTGTGGGAGAAGGAGCCGGACGTTTGCCTTTTCGGAAAGAGGCTCTGCCGAGAGCGAACGCAGTGAGATGCTGAGTCTCTGGGATAGCACAGATGCCCAGTGCTGTTGTGCCTATTCATAGGGTGCACGGGGATAGTGAAGACCAGCAAGAGCTTTCAGGGCTGGCCCCTTCCTTGTGGGAGAAGGAGCCAGACGTTTGCCTTTTCGGAAAGAGGCTCTGCCGAGAACGAGCGCCGTGAGATATGCCGTCTGTGGTTAAGCACAGATGCCCAGTGCTGTTGTGCCTATTCATAGGGTGCACGGGGACAGTGAAGACCAGCAAGAGCTTTCAGGGCTGGCCCCTTCCTTGTGGGAGAAGGAGCCGGACGTTTGCCTTTTCGGAAAGAGGCTCTGCCGAGAACGAGCGCCGTGAGATAGGCCGTCTGTGGTTAAGCACAGATGCCCAGTGCTGTTGTGCCTATGCATAGGGTGCACGGGGCCAGTGAAGACCAGCAAGAGCTTTCAGGGCTGGCCCCTTCCTTGTGGGAGAAGGAGCCGGACGTTTGCCTTTTCGGAAAGAGGCTCTGCCGAGAACGAGCGCCGTGAGATATGCCGTCTGTGGTTAAGCACAGATGCCCAGTGCTGTTGTGCCTGTGGGTAGGGTGCACGGGGCCAGTGAAGACCAGCAAGAGCTTTCAGGGCTGGCCCCTTCCTTGTGGGAGAAGGAGCCGGACGTTTGCCTTTTCGGAAAGAGGCTCTGCCGAGAACGAGCGCCGTGAGATGCTGAGTCTCTGGGAAAGCACAGATGCCCAGTGCTGTTGTGCCTGTGGATAGGGTGCACGGGGCCAGTGAAGACCAGCAAGAGCTTTCAGGGCTGGCCCCTTCCTTGTGGGAGAAGGAGCCGGACGTTTGCCTTTTCGGAAAGAGGCTCTGCCGAGAACGAGCACCGTGAGATGCTGAGTCTCTGGGAAAGCACAGATGCCCAGTGCTGTTGTGCCTATTCATAGGGTGCACGGGGCCAGTGAAGACCAGCAAGAGCTTTCAGGGCTGGCCCCTTCCTTGTGGGAGAAGGAGCCGGACGTTTGCCTTTTCGGAAAGAGGCACTGCCGAGAACGAGCGCCGTGAGATATGCCGTCTGCGGTTAAGCACAGATGCCCAGTGCTGTTGTGCCTATTCATAGGGTGCACGGGGCCAGTGAAGACCAGCAAGAGCTTTCAGGGCTGGCCCCTTCCTTGTGGGAGAAGGAGCCGGACGTTTGCCTTTTCGGAAAGAGGCTCTGCCGAGAACGAGCGCCGTGAGATATGCCGTCTGTGGTTAAGCACAGATGCCCACTGCTGTTGTGCCTGTGGGTAGGGTGCACGGGGACAGTGAAGACCAGCAAGAGCTTTCAGGGCTGGCCCCTTCCTTGTGGGAGAAGGAGCCGGACGTTTGCCTTTTCGGAAAGAGGCTCTGCCGAGAATGAGCGCCGTGAGATATGCCGTCTGTGGTTAAGCACAGATGCCCATTGCTGTTGTGCCTATTCATAGGGTGCACGGGGCCAGTGAAGACCAGCAAGAGCTTTCAGGGCTGGCCCCTTCCTTGTGGGAGAAGGAGCCGGACGTTTGCCTTTTCGGAAAGAGGCTCTGCCGAGAACGAGCGCCGTGAAATATGTCGTCTGTGGTTAAGCACAGATGCCCAGTGCTGTTGTGCCTGTGGGTAGGGTGCACGGGGCCAGTGAAGACCAGCAAGAGCTTTCAGGGCTGGCCCCTTCCTTGTGGGAGAAGGAGCCGGACGTTTGCCTTTTCGGAAAGAGGCTCTGCCGAGAACGAGCGCCGTGAGATATGCCGTCTGTGGTTAAGCACAGATGCCCACTGCTGTTGTGCCTGTGGGTAGGGTGCACGGGGCCAGTGAAGACCAGCAAGAGCTTTCAGGGCTGGCCCCTTCCTTGTGGGAGAAGGAGCCGGACGTTTGCCTTTTCGGAAAGAGGCTCTGCCGAGAGCGAACGCAGTGAGATGCTGAGTCTCTGGGATAGCACAGATGCCCAGTGCTGTTGTGCCTATTCATAGGGTGCACGGGGATAGTGAAGACCAGCAAGAGCTTTCAGGGCTGGCCCCTTCCTTGTGGGAGAAGGAGCCAGACGTTTGCCTTTTCGGAAAGAGGCTCTGCCGAGAACGAGCGCCGTGAGATATGCCGTCTGTGGTTAAGCACAGATGCCCAGTGCTGTTGTGCCTATTCATAGGGTGCACGGGGACAGTGAAGACCAGCAAGAGCTTTCAGGGCTGGCCCCTTCCTTGTGGGAGAAGGAGCCGGACGTTTGCCTTTTCGGAAAGAGGCTCTGCCGAGAACGAGCGCCGTGAGATAGGCCGTCTGTGGTTAAGCACAGATGCCCAGTGCTGTTGTGCCTATGCATAGGGTGCACGGGGACAGTGAAGACCAGCAAGAGCTTTCAGGGCTGGCCCCTTCCTTGTGGGAGAAGGAGCCGGACGTTTGCCTTTTCGGAAAGAGGCTCTGCCGAGAACGAGCGCCGTGAGATATGCCGTCTGTGGTTAAGCACAGATGCCCAGTGCTGTTGTGCCTGTGGGTAGGGTGCACGGGGCCAGTGAAGACCAGCAAGAGCTTTCAGGGCTGGCCCCTTCCTTGTGGGAGAAGGAGCCGGACGTTTGCCTTTTCGGAAAGAGGCTCTGCCGAGAACGAGCGCCGTGAGATATGCCGTCTGTGGTTAAGCACAGATGCCCAGTGCTGTTGTGCCTGTGGGTAGGGTGCACGGGGCCAGTGAAGACCAGCAAGAGCTTTCAGGGCTGGCCCCTTCCTTGTGGGAGAAGGAGCCGGACGTTTGCCTTTTCGGAAAGAGGCTCTGCCGAGAGCGAACGCAGTGAGATGCTGAGTCTCTGGGAAAGCACAGATGCCCAGTGCTGTTGTGCCTGTGGGTAGGGTGCACGGGGACAGTGAAGACCAGCAAGAGCTTTCAGGGCTGGCCCCTTCCTTGTGGGAGAAGGAGCCGGACGTTTGCCTTTTCGGAAAGAGGCTCTGCCGAGAACGAGCACCGTGAGATGCTGAGTCTCTGGGAAAGCACAGATGCCCAGTGCTGTTGTGCCTATTCATATGGTGCACGGGGACAGTGAAGACCAGCAAGAGCTTTCAGGGCTGGCCCCTTCCTTGTGGGAGAAGGAGCCGGACGTTTGCCTTTTCGGAAAGAGGCACTGCCGAGAACGAGCGCCGTGAGATATGCCGTCTGTGGTTAAGCACAGATGCCCAGTGCTGTTGTGCCTGTGGATAGGGTGCACGGGGCCAGTGAAGACCAGCAAGAGCTTTCAGGGCTGGCCCCTTCCTTGTGGGAGAAGGAGCCGGACGTTTGCCTTTTCGGAAAGAGGCTCTGCCGAGAACGAGCGCCGTGAGATATGCCGTCTGTGGTTAAGCACAGATGCCCAGTGCTGTTGTGCCTGTGGATAGGGTGCACGGGGCCAGTGAAGACCAGCAAGAGCTTTCAGGGCTGGCCCCTTCCTTGTGGGAGAAGGAGCCGGACGTTTGCCTTTTCGGAAAGAGGCTCTGCCGAGAACGAGCGCCGTGAGATGCTGAGGCTCTGGGAAAGCACAGATGCCCAGTGCTGTTGTGCCTGTGGGTAGGGTGCACGGGGACAGTGAAGACCAGCAAGAGCTTTCAGGGCTGGCCCCTTCCTTGTGGGAGAAGGAGCCGGACGTTTGCCTTTTCGGAAAGAGGCTCTGCCGAGAACGAGCGCCGTGAGATATGCCGTCTGTGGTTAAGCACAGATGCCCACTGCTGTTGTGCCTGTGGGTAGGGTGCACGGGGACAGTGAAGACCAGCAAGAGCTTTCAGGGCTGGCCCCTTCCTTGTGGGAGAAGGAGCCGGACGTTTGCCTTTTCGGAAAGAGGCTCTGCCGAGAACGAGCGCCGTGAGATATGCCGTCTGTGGTTAAGCACAGATGCCCACTGCTGTTGTGCCTGTGGGTAGGGTGCACGGGGCCAGTGAAGACCAGCAAGAGCTTTCAGGGCTGGCCCCTTCCTTGTGGGAGAAGGAGCCGGACGTTTGCCTTTTCGGAAAGAGGCTCTGCCGAGAGCGAACGCAGTGAGATGCTGAGTCTCTGGGATAGCACAGATGCCCAGTGCTGTTGTGCCTATTCATAGGGTGCACGGGGATAGTGAAGACCAGCAAGAGCTTTCAGGGCTGGCCCCTTCCTTGTGGGAGAAGGAGCCAGACGTTTGCCTTTTCGGAAAGAGGCTCTGCCGAGAACGAGCGCCGTGAGATATGCCGTCTGTGGTTAAGCACAGATGCCCAGTGCTGTTGTGCCTATTCATAGGGTGCACGGGGACAGTGAAGACCAGCAAGAGCTTTCAGGGCTGGCCCCTTCCTTGTGGGAGAAGGAGCCGGACGTTTGCCTTTTCGGAAAGAGGCTCTGCCGAGAACGAGCGCCGTGAGATAGGCCGTCTGTGGTTAAGCACAGATGCCCAGTGCTGTTGTGCCTATGCATAGGGTGCACGGGGCCAGTGAAGACCAGCAAGAGCTTTCAGGGCTGGCCCCTTCCTTGTGGGAGAAGGAGCCGGACGTTTGCCTTTTCGGAAAGAGGCTCTGCCGAGAACGAGCGCCGTGAGATATGCCGTCTGTGGTTAAGCACAGATGCCCAGTGCTGTTGTGCCTGTGGGTAGGGTGCACGGGGCCAGTGAAGACCAGCAAGAGCTTTCAGGGCTGGCCCCTTCCTTGTGGGAGAAGGAGCCGGACGTTTGCCTTTTCGGAAAGAGGCTCTGCCGAGAACGAGCGCCGTGAGATGCTGAGTCTCTGGGAAAGCACAGATGCCCAGTGCTGTTGTGCCTGTGGATAGGGTGCACGGGGCCAGTGAAGACCAGCAAGAGCTTTCAGGGCTGGCCCCTTCCTTGTGGGAGAAGGAGCCGGACGTTTGCCTTTTCGGAAAGAGGCTCTGCCGAGAACGAGCACCGTGAGATGCTGAGTCTCTGGGAAAGCACAGATGCCCAGTGCTGTTGTGCCTATTCATAGGGTGCACGGGGCCAGTGAAGACCAGCAAGAGCTTTCAGGGCTGGCCCCTTCCTTGTGGGAGAAGGAGCCGGACGTTTGCCTTTTCGGAAAGAGGCACTGCCGAGAACGAGCGCCGTGAGATATGCCGTCTGCGGTTAAGCACAGATGCCCAGTGCTGTTGTGCCTATTCATAGGGTGCACGGGGCCAGTGAAGACCAGCAAGAGCTTTCAGGGCTGGCCCCTTCCTTGTGGGAGAAGGAGCCGGACGTTTGCCTTTTCGGAAAGAGGCTCTGCCGAGAACGAGCGCCGTGAGATATGCCGTCTGTGGTTAAGCACAGATGCCCACTGCTGTTGTGCCTGTGGGTAGGGTGCACGGGGACAGTGAAGACCAGCAAGAGCTTTCAGGGCTGGCCCCTTCCTTGTGGGAGAAGGAGCCGGACGTTTGCCTTTTCGGAAAGAGGCTCTGCCGAGAATGAGCGCCGTGAGATATGCCGTCTGTGGTTAAGCACAGATGCCCATTGCTGTTGTGCCTATTCATAGGGTGCACGGGGCCAGTGAAGACCAGCAAGAGCTTTCAGGGCTGGCCCCTTCCTTGTGGGAGAAGGAGCCGGACGTTTGCCTTTTCGGAAAGAGGCTCTGCCGAGAACGAGCGCCGTGAAATATGTCGTCTGTGGTTAAGCACAGATGCCCAGTGCTGTTGTGCCTGTGGGTAGGGTGCACGGGGCCAGTGAAGACCAGCAAGAGCTTTCAGGGCTGGCCCCTTCCTTGTGGGAGAAGGAGCCGGACGTTTGCCTTTTCGGAAAGAGGCTCTGCCGAGAACGAGCGCCGTGAGATATGCCGTCTGTGGTTAAGCACAGATGCCCACTGCTGTTGTGCCTGTGGGTAGGGTGCACGGGGCCAGTGAAGACCAGCAAGAGCTTTCAGGGCTGGCCCCTTCCTTGTGGGAGAAGGAGCCGGACGTTTGCCTTTTCGGAAAGAGGCTCTGCCGAGAGCGAACGCAGTGAGATGCTGAGTCTCTGGGATAGCACAGATGCCCAGTGCTGTTGTGCCTATTCATAGGGTGCACGGGGATAGTGAAGACCAGCAAGAGCTTTCAGGGCTGGCCCCTTCCTTGTGGGAGAAGGAGCCAGACGTTTGCCTTTTCGGAAAGAGGCTCTGCCGAGAACGAGCGCCGTGAGATATGCCGTCTGTGGTTAAGCACAGATGCCCAGTGCTGTTGTGCCTATTCATAGGGTGCACGGGGACAGTGAAGACCAGCAAGAGCTTTCAGGGCTGGCCCCTTCCTTGTGGGAGAAGGAGCCGGACGTTTGCCTTTTCGGAAAGAGGCTCTGCCGAGAACGAGCGCCGTGAGATAGGCCGTCTGTGGTTAAGCACAGATGCCCAGTGCTGTTGTGCCTATGCATAGGGTGCACGGGGACAGTGAAGACCAGCAAGAGCTTTCAGGGCTGGCCCCTTCCTTGTGGGAGAAGGAGCCGGACGTTTGCCTTTTCGGAAAGAGGCTCTGCCGAGAACGAGCGCCGTGAGATATGCCGTCTGTGGTTAAGCACAGATGCCCAGTGCTGTTGTGCCTGTGGGTAGGGTGCACGGGGCCAGTGAAGACCAGCAAGAGCTTTCAGGGCTGGCCCCTTCCTTGTGGGAGAAGGAGCCGGACGTTTGCCTTTTCGGAAAGAGGCTCTGCCGAGAACGAGCGCCGTGAGATATGCCGTCTGTGGTTAAGCACAGATGCCCAGTGCTGTTGTGCCTGTGGGTAGGGTGCACGGGGCCAGTGAAGACCAGCAAGAGCTTTCAGGGCTGGCCCCTTCCTTGTGGGAG